>NC_090933.1:193912122-194222317 GCF_040938575.1 Ambystoma mexicanum | reverse complement strand
CACCCAGATCAGAGTCACCCAATTACTTTCCAGGATCTGGCAGATACAATGAGCGAGACCACACTTGTATACAAAGATGAATACGAGACCAAACTCTTCAGAGCAGCTTTCAGCTTAGCATTTTTTGGGGCCATTAGGGTTAATGAGCTTGCTGCGGTAAACACGGGAGGTGATGGTCAAGGGGGCCTTAGGGAGTCTGACACAGAACTGCAGCAGCAGGAGGTGGCCATATTACTGAGAAGGTCAAAAACAGATCAGGCCGATAAAGGGAAATGGGTCCAGCTGTGCTGTATAAAATATAGCAGCTGCTCCCTGGTATGTCTGCTGATCAATTTTCTGGCTGTTTGATCCAGGGGCACAAGGGACCTGTTGGTCCAAAGTGATGGGCTGCCTCTAACAGTGTTTTAGGTCTGGGAAGTATTGAGTATTAATTGGTGTTGAGAAAAGTGGGTATGGACCATAAGCAGAACTGCACCCACTCTTTTAGAATAGGATCATCCACCACGGCAGCAGGAGCAGGGGCAAACATCCAGGGGATTCAGGAGATCAGACGATGTAGAGCATGCTAATGATGGTTGTATATATTTTACTCACCCCATGCTGGCTGGAGTACACCTCTTGTGACAAAAAGGCGCATAGGTGATTTGCCACTCATTCATAGTGAGAGCAGCAGAATGGGCGAATGTCAAGAGGAGTGGAAGAAAGAGGGTCTTGAGTAAGACTGACATTCTATGGTTTGGTAAGGAAGGAATTAAATGGGATGAACTCGAGAGAGCAATGGTGAGACTGATCGAGGAGGAAGTCCCCTTGACATAGTGATAATTAATCTAGGTGGGAACGACTTGTCCAACTGTGCAGACAGCAACTGCTGAACAAAATGCGCTGCACATTGTGAGCATTGAGCAGGATCTGGGGGCTTGCAAGTTGATGTGGTCAGAGATGATTCCTAGGTTTGCTGGGAAAGAGGCTAACTCCAACTCAGCAATGGAGAAGTCAAGGAAAAAGATTAACATGGCAATGACCACATTTTGCGGGAGGGCTGGTTTCTCAACAATCAGGCATGGGCTGAAAAACTCGGGAATACCCGGGTATTAAGAAAAGAATGGGGTTCACCTGTCAGACATGGGTTGGTACCTCTTTTTGTTGAACATGGAGGATGCCCTAATAGGGCAATGCTGTGAATAATAAGCAATCTTTGCACTATTGGGGGCAGAAAAAGGGCAAAAATCCCTTTTTTCTGTTGGGGTAACACTGGCGATCGAGCAGTACCAAAACTAGCCTCCTGATGGAGGTTAAAGAGGACCAAGTGTAAATGGCCCCCTGTTAGACTACCACAGTGGGGGGCGGCAAGGTCAAAAAGGTTGTGCACGCCCCATGGTCATCAGCTTCCAGCCTGGGCTGATGGAAAAAGGAAAGCATAACGGCTCTCTCTGCAATCAATCAGCGACAGCTGCCAATGTGTTTTGCCCAGAGCGCGAGGCTGCGGGAAGTCCGGGAGTGAGACCTTTGTATGCTGGAAAAAAATGGATAAGGAAAAAAAGAGAGCAAGCTGTAAGAAAGAGATACACGGAAAAGGTGGTGCAGAGGAGGAAGAATAATAGAGAGAAATGTGCTACTGATCTTCTGGGGTTGTTTAAGCTATTAAATATATTCATGTTTGGTTTTAAGTGATCGTGTGAAATGTGTCAGAATTAACTGCAGCCTTGTTGTGCCACAATAGGAAGAGCTGGTCTGGCCTCAGTTATTTAGCCAAGGTGGGCTACAGTCGGATGGTATATACCTTCCTAGATGGGGAGGCGAACAGTACCCAGCTGCCTTTGTTAAGGAGATTAAAGCTCCACTTTAAGATTAAAAAGTGACGGAAGGTGAAGGGGGTAGGCTGCGACCGCTAGAACGGGAAATGGGGCCTGCTGTGTGTTAATGGAGTGAACTCCCTCAAATCAAGGTATAAGTGCAGGATTAGAGCCCCACAAACGTAAAAGGATGTGGGGTAAGTGCTGTGAAGGAAAGAATGTTCTGGTAAAGCATTCTTTCGCTAAAGACATAGGGTCATTATAAGAATGCAGGTAGCAATGCCGCTATTTGCTGCATGGCTACCCCAATTCTGGGTACCGAGTTCCCTGAATGGGGAATTACTGGCCCATTCCGACCTTGGAAGGCCTAGTATTTCCCCATTCAGGGAAGCCGACCCCAGTACATCCCCATTCCCATTGAGCCCACATAGGGCTCAATGGGAATGGGGATGATGCTAACAACGGGCCCGTTAATGACGGGCTCTTTGTTAGCATCTTGGTCCGCTCGCAGGACCTGCTAAGGACGCCAGGTAAAACCAGGTGTAAACCTGGTAAAACCTGGTAAAAGCAGGCATCCTTAGCGGGTCCCGCGAGCAGACCTCGTAATGGGGCGGTAACGGGATAACGGCTCTGGCACCTTTACAGGCGCCGTTAACCCCTTACCACCCTCCTCATAATGAGGCCCATAGAACATGTATGCATTCTCTCCTCTGTTCCTGACTTGCTGAGCTCCACTCCTCGACAACCCAAGCTAAAGTGGGCTGCACCACAACCCCCTGGAACTCTTTCTCCATCTGCTGACTAAGTTTCAAAATGTATGTATGTACAACTGCAACATGTTGTAAAACTGAGTGACCAGTGGCAGTATCTTCAGCTTGTGACAGGTAGAGACATGTTACTTCCATGGTCACAAAGAACCACAAACAATTTGGTCAGCTCCACCGATACCAGTTAAATGACGGTGACACCACTTTTTGAGAGCTGAACCAGTTAGTTGACCAGAGACTAAAAAATACTTAAAAGTGAGCATTAGCGAAGAAGAGTTTGCCCCTTGGGGAGAACATCATAAATACCCACATATTACTAATAATACATCCTAACAAGGGGGTATTCAAAATGCTCTTTCTCCATAAAAAGTTCCACAACACTAATGCTCTCCTTTAAAGACTTGAGGGGTCATCACAAGTTGGGTGGTATCCCAGCAGTAAATCTCCCAGGAGGCCGTTCAATGCAACTACTGTTACTGCAACTCAGTACGGCGCTATTAGCACCGGATCCCGAGTTACGGCAAGGCTGTAATTCTCCATTTCTTCCAGAGTCCGAAGGACTCTATGGGGGGTTTTCCCAATGCTATTACCGTGTATGAACCCAAAAATGGGCAGAAAGTGGCCAGATTTACCTCCAGTTCAACGCTGGAGGTAAATCACAAGCGGTAATGCAGCAGTAATAGCATTACCTCCACATTTTTACCGCTCCGCCTAACCCGCGATGAGGCCCTTGGTTAGTCTGGTCAACTAACGGACAGAGACAGCCTGAAGTCATGCCTTCCTGAAAAAAACAGGTACTAGACATTAGGTACATACATTCTGGTGTGCATGTTCCTTTAGGGTACGGCTGGTTTGTCAGAACCAGCTGCAGCCTGAGTTAACAAATGTCAAATATGTCCCAGTTTGATCCTGCTAACCCGACCAATTCAGGTATGGCACTTGAACGGTCGAAGTGCACTAGCAAGAGTTGACATTCGTATATATGTTTCCCGTTTGGCCCCCATTGGTCAACCAACGTGCTTATATCAAATGCGTAGTGGTTCAAGCGATCAGATGAAACACATACTTCATAGTGGTTAGTTGAATCATATTTTTTTACACACAGACTTCTCCAGTACATGGTGATGTTACTTAATGGTTCACTCAAATCTTGAAATTTGTGCAGATATAAACATTTCCCCTAAATGTGTGGCTAGTCATTTCTCATCGGTTCCCTCACAAATGTGCATATGCAAGAGAGCCAGGCATTGATACAATCCTTAAAATAATCAGTAAAAGTGGCCCGGTTGTTCTTTGTGCATTAGCAGGTCGAGTGGAGACAGTGATGGCTCAGGCACGTGAGCATTCAGGCACGAATCATTGCCAGTGTATTGGTGGTCAAGAGGTTACAGTTTAGAACGCTCACCTGAGAATTCCTGTGAGATGTGGATTGGTTCTTCCCACTCAATGGCCCTCATTACGACCCTGGCGGAGAGGGGTTTACGCCAGCGTAATGCATGGCGTACCTCTCCGCCAGATTAGGACTTTCCGTAGCGCCATGGCGATTTTTACGCCCGGATTTTCCGGGCGGAAAAATCCATGGCGCTACGGGTCCCCTCGTTAATTACGCCACCGTATTCTACGGTGGCGTAATTAACGCCTTCCCCACTCCCATTATACCCTATGGGGCAAAAATGGGAATGGGGAAGGGTAAATGGGGATTGGGGACTTACCGCCCCGCCAAGGTCGGAATGGGGCGGTAAGTCCGCCAACCCCCATGGCGGAGTTGGCAGCTCTGCGCCATGGTCCATGGTGCAAATTGCACCATGGACCTCCGCCAGGGTCGTAATGAGGGCCAATGTGTTTTTTGTGTGTAAACACTACTGACTGCTTACAGTAGGCAACGTATTTTTTTTTTATTTATGCCCCGTTCTGTTTTCTGCACAGTTAATCTATTCTGTACTAATCACTTCACCAATAAACCTGAACTTGACTATATGGCAGTATTGCTTTGTTGAAATGCATAGATATTCCTCAATTGAGCAACCTTTGACCAACATCAGCCAATACATTTTCACTCAACGTTTATTTGTGGAAGCAATTAGCCACACTAATTTCACCACTCAAGCACCACTACAGCAGTCTGGGAGTTCAATTATTTGCAAATGCATTATAGGGCCGTTATAGTCAGCACTCCTAACAAAGCTCCAGGTAAGTTGGATTACTTCCTTTCTTTAGCGTGCATCAAGAGACAGGAGACAGGTCTAAGGGAACCCCACTGGTTCCCACCACGGAGACTCACATCTCTGTAACGGCCTGGGCTGGAACCCACTTCATGTACAAACATTCCACTCACTCGGCATTCTCAGGGTGACCTCATGCATTCCATACATTCATGGAATCACTAAATAACGCGCCTCCTCGCTTTCAACGCCCACAACAGGGAAGACATTCACACCTCCTGCACACTAGCAGACCCCACATAACACACCTCCCTGTTGGACTAACTGTCCTGCTGACCAAAACCTTGATTCCGCAAAAACCATGACAAAGTTAGGCACCCTAGCCACAACTTACATCAATTACATTGTAGGGAAGTGCAGAGTTATTTGCGTTGCACATCAGAACAAAGAACAAGGACACTAACCCGTTACTTGTCCTAACACTCAAATCTCACATACAGGTGAAATTTGTTTCCCCTCTTTTCTTGTTTGTATTCTTTTTTACACTGGAACACACCACGATGTCACAGATACACCAGGTTAACGTTGCATTAGTGGCTGCATGTCCAAAAGTCCCTTAAAGTCCACGCTGCGTCGGGCAGCTCTAGTGCTGCAGAGCCTGCAAAGATGCTAAATGACTGCACGTCTCTTGGCAGCATTGCATGCATCCAACATCTTACATATGAACTTCTACAGTGGACCTGTGAGTCCATGTCGCAAGGAGAGACTACAAACCTGCAAAACCTCAAGAAATGTGTCCGCTAACATCAAATGTGTGCAGCTAAACATGACTTCGCAGATAAAACGGTTAGCTTCCTTATCACTTTACATAAACATCCTTAACCCGGCAAACCAAAACGCTAAGGATAAAATGTTGTCCACGCCACTCCCAGGTACACTGTAGAATCGCAAGTCTTAAATTTAATGCATTCTCCTTTTCTGATGGCTGAAAAAAACAACCACGGATGTACACAAGAAGATTTCCCGCCTGGATGTACTCAAACCGCTGGAGCATTTTTTTTTTTTATATAATGAAGAATGCAAGAATGAAAAACCGAAGACAGTACTTTACAACCGCACACCCCGTGGTATCTCACCCTGTAGTGGGAAAGAGGTGTGACACGGAGCATTTGTAACAGAACTCCACTTCCAACCTCGTATAGAATCTTATCCCTGGCCTGGCAAGGCCCGGGGGAGACGAGGATCAATCACGCTCCCAGCACGTAGAAGCGTGCTTTTCTCTAAACCTTACAACGCTGGTATGGAGCTCCTGATCAAATATTCGAGCGCTCACCATCACCCCCAGCAGTCACAGTGATGTCACCATTAGCCACCAGAGCGCAGAGCCCAACAGCGCTCCCATCCATCAGTGGTCGACGTTCCTCGCAGGAGCCGATATAGGCTCACTGAGAGGACCACTGACACATACGTGCTGTGGAACAGCACTGTCCCCGGAAGCTGCCTCCTGGCCACTTAATATGCCCCATGGCACTTCATGGCAGGGCTTTCGCAGATATGCCCTCAACAGCCCCCCTGCCACAGGCGCTGGATGCACTGTCCTCCCTCGGGCACTTTCTGCTGTAGATCTGTGCTCTGTGCCTCTGTCACTTCGGTCCTCAACAGGCAGGTGCTCTTCCAGGCAGACCCTTGACATGCAAGGTTGGACAGGTCTCTGGGTGCACCTAGGCTCTTAACTCCACCCTGGGTGGTGGGTTCCCACTTCTGGGGGCAGTGGGTCCTGTCAAATCTTAACTGCACCCCCTCAGCATTTGACTTCTTCTCTTGTTCCTCTGTTGTCAGTTTCTTCATGCTTGGGTCCAGTTTCAAGACCAACTCGTCACTACTGTTATAGTCAGCACTCCAAACAAAGCTTCTGGTAGGTTGGATTAAGTTCCTTTATTCAAGTTGCATCAAGAGACAGGTGATAGATTTTAGGGGGGCACACTGACTCCCACCGACCAGGTAGATATCTCTGCAACTGTCGTTGGCTGAAACCCAAACATTCCGCTCACTCACTCAGCATTCTCACAGTGACCTCATGCACTCCATACACCCATGACATCACTATATAACAAGGACTTGTAGTGCTGGGTCAAATCAATTAACTACAGTAACTAATAATGGCCCCAGCAATGCAGTTAAAAATGTTATCGCTGAAGCAAACCTCCCACAACATTTATTCACAAAACAAGAAGAAATGAGTTGCGGGGTAGAATAAAAAAAAAATCCAAGTTTACATTCTACTGGCGCCTGTAAGGACCGATAGAGTAAATTACATTATCTTGATTTTGGTCTGTCTTTATCCCCACCACCTGCTGTATAGCGCCCCACCTGCCATGGAAAGTGTCTATGCATTCAAGGTGGACCTTCTTTCCCTAGTGTTTTAATTGTGGGTTAGTTCCTATGTTGAACATCAGTGGCCGCTGTACAAATCAGTGCTTTTATTTCTGCTGAGATGGGGTCATGTATTTAAGGAAGTAGCAAAAAGACCTGGAAGCAAAGTGCTTATAGAGCCTGAAGACCAGAAGAAAAACCCTCCATCCTATGCTCAGGAGGGAACATCTGATTGCATGGGTATGCGAAACCAAACCTAAATAAAGGAGCTGGAGTTTGCTCACCCCTAGTTTTCCTCTTCAAAAAGTAGCCCACTTTACAGTGTGCAATGTGTTTGATATGTTAGCCATTGTAGAGTGGCATTTAAGTAATACTCATTAATAGTTGTAAATCCCATGTATAAGGTTTCAAATGTTACTATATACAACTGATCATATTATCATTATTTTGTTTCAGCTGTAGGACATTATACACAATTCTTGGTCCCATAAGCTCAAAATAAAATGGAAGCAATGACATAGAAGTTTGAATAAATCTGCCATGGCTGATCGTTTTTACAAGGTGAGTTGTTTGAACTGCTATTCTACCAAAGCTATTCCCATGAGGCACATATAAGCATACATATAAGCTTCAGCTCGTTACGACCAACCATGCGCTTTGTAAGAATATTTTATGCTTTTATGTATTTAATTATTTGGCTCACATAGGCATGCCATGCTGGTCTCACACCCCCATCTGTACGTTCCTACCCCATAATTCCGGGCAAGGAATAGACAGTGTGGTATTCAGAAATTGTAATGTACATAAAAGAATAATGTAAGTTCAACTAAGTTGTTCTCAAGCTTTATCCTGGAAATCACAAGAATGCAAAACAAAATATTATGTTATTTGCCTATATGAATCTCACTATTATCAGTCCATACAAGAATTCATTCAAGCAGTCATCTTATAGATATATTGCTATCTAAAAGATATTGGACATTCAAAACATTTATTTTGATTTACCCCTTTGTTAAACAACATAAAATACTTAAATGATAGCATTTCAACATAAGGTCAGTTTGTTTAAAACATTCAGGGGGTAATTCGTGGAATTAATGAGAGCTGAAAACGGGGGCACAAGCGTGAAAATCACAGCGCACGTGTGCGAATGCCACCCAAGCGCCCTTTTGGCGATTCATGGTAGGCGCGGCGCGTGGCTTACCTGTGACCTGCGCCGAATCCGCGTGTGGCGCACACGTCATTGCGACATCCCGAAGGCTGTGCATGAGACGCCCAGTGAAGGCGCATCCCGCCCAGCACACACACCTAAAAAGGGGTCGGATCATGTGGAATGGGGAACAACACATATTCATTGAATCGAACAGGGGAAATCCACGCGCCACAAAAGACGTGCGAAGCCGGAAACACGTACGTGTCATGGGACACCGCAGGAGGAGGAGGATAGCCAGGCCCCGCATTTTTTTACCCAGGACCAGCCTTTTTGGGATGCCTGATGACCAGGTCTATGGCAGGGACAGGTTTCCACCCCATATCATCCTAGACCTGGTTGCTGAGAGGGAGGATGACCTCACATCACCCACCCTGTGATCCCAAGCCTTGAGCCCCTTCAAAAAGGTGCTCAATGTGCTGCATTTTTTGGCCACTGGGCACTGGGTCATTTCAGCAGACAACTGCCATAGTTGGGGGTTTCTCGCAGCCCACACAGTCACGCTGCCTACACCAGGTGTTGGCAATCATGACTGCACACCACTCAGACCGCAGGCACATGTACATGCCCAGAACACTCACAGAAAGGCAGGCCGTGGTCCAGGACTTTAACGGGGTGGCACAATTCTCCAAAGTGCTTGGTGCCATTGAGTGCCCAATGTGGCTTTACGTCCACACAGGGCCACTGAGCACATCTATCGCAACCGCAAGGACTGGCATTCCATCAATGTGCAGGTGGTATGCGATGGCAAGGGAATAATCACCTCTGTCTACATAAACTATCCAGGGTCCACCATGATAGTCTCATATTCAGAATGTCACCGCTAAACCGGGACCTGGAAGCTGGGAGGCATGGCGACACATGGCTCATTGGTGAGTACAAATGCCTGTGCACATGCATGCATGTCACACACACAGTTATGGCAATACCCAACTAATAACAACCATTATCACCTCCCCAGGGGACAGTGCCTACCCTCTGAGCACTTACATGATGATGCCAATACAGAACCACACCACCCGAGGTAAGATACAACGCAGCCCATATTGCAACCCGGAGCATAGTAGAGCCCACTTTCGGAGTGCTCAAGTCACGTTTCCGCTCCCTTGACCACTAAGGTGTCCAGCTGCTATATGTTCCCCCAGTAGTGTGCCGGATCATTGTGGCAGCATGTGTCCTGCACAACGTTGCAACCCGGCGGGGCATACCGGTGGACATGGTGAGGCCCTCACATCCCCAACCACACACACGGCTGCTGCGCATGGGAGGGGAAAGGGCAAGTGACGAGGCAGGCCGTACCCAGCTTGTGGCTATATTTTTCACCTAATATCCCACCCCTGCAGAGTCCACACAGGCCTGGCACATACCAGGTGACAATCGATGATGAGAAAGGGACATTCAACTGGCACAACCTTACCACCCTGAGAATGTGTCCTGGAAGTGCTACATTGTGTGCATCCCTAGCTACTTAAAGAAATCCAATGCCATGTGACCAAAAGCCACACATTCATGCTGCATAATGGGCTACCCCCTTGCAAAACAGCACACCCAAATACTGGTATGTCACCTAACCCCTCCCAAACCCCATGTAACCCACCCGACACACCATGGCATGGCAAGCAATGTGAAAGCAACCAAATAAATGCAAAAACACATGACACAACTGTCACAAAGTGCACCATCACAAATGGAAACAGGCCACAGACAATTTCCTCTCACATATGAAAAAGAAACTGCACACATGAACATATACTTACCAGCATGACTAATCATAAATACAGGACCCAACAGTGGCAATGTCAGACAGTGACCAATCACAATAGCCCAAGTGTCAAATCTGACAAAGCCACCACATGGACCCCTCTCAGTGTGTTGCTGGAAAGTGAACGTGGCAGGGTACTGAATACAGCACAAACTGCATCTGCAATGGAGACAGGCAAGGTAATACATGAAGAAGCAACATATAAACATGCATAATAAGCAATATTAAATACAATATACATATCAAACATGCAGTGGAGAAACCATCATGAATCCCTACTAGGGGTGTATACACAGTTTGGACTACAGACTGGCCACACAACTGATGGAAGCCCAATGCCTCTGTGTAAGTTACTGTCACACGGTGCCCTCCTTGCAAGCCCATGGAAAGGGGAAGCAGGAGTGGCATATGTGTCTGGACCCCAAGCCTCAAACACAAACACAAGACAAGCCTGTATGGGCCCAGCTGGAACACACAGTGGATGCCTTTGGAAGCCACACATAGCAACACACTCTTACATGAAGGCAGAATAGACAGAAAAAGAGAAAAAATAAAAAAAAAAAAAAAAATCAAAGATCAAAAATGGCCATGGACAACCGGGGGGGGACCACCCAGGAGGGAGGAGGTGCAGGGTGCACCTCAACACCCACATGCATGGATGTTGAGAAAAAAAATCCCTCCATGGGCTCATGGCCTGCACTGCTAGCCGATAGTGGGAGAACTGCCTTCGCTGTCATCACCCTCTGGTGCAATATGAGAAGGTGTCCGTGGTACGGGAGACAGACCACGCAAAGCCCTGACATGCTCTTCCATGGCAGCAAGCATGCGGGTTTGAAAGGTTTGGTTCTGCAGGATGATGGTCCAGAGGTACCTTACATGTAGGACGGAATTCTGCCTGCAAGGCCTCACGTGATGCACTGATCTCCTCGCGGGTTGCCTGGAGCTCAGCTGAGATATTCTGTGTTAGCTGCTTCAGCTGCTGTTCTGACCGTCTAATCCAGGACTTCTCAAGTGCACCCAGAGTAGCTCTGAGGGAGCTGTTATCTTCCCTCAGGGAATCTCTGTGGGCCTGTGTCTCTGCAGATACGGCTGTGCGCAGAGTCCCCAGTTCAGCCTGTCAGTCCCTGTTGGCGGCCAACATTTCCTGCCTGTGTGAGTGCCAGGTGGACTGCGTTGCCTGCTGCTAGAGCTCCACCTGCCTTTTAGGGGGGAGAATGGATATGGCCACACTTTCCACAGCCTGATCCATCCTCTCACATGATGCCCCCTGTTGTTGTGCAATTGCATAAACGGAGTTCTACCAAACAGTATTGCCCGGTGGCGCACGGCCACCGCATTGCCAGACATGACACCTGTCTGGCCCAAGGAGACGTGTACCTTGCTGTGCTGGCGCTGCCTGTGGCTGCAGGACTGCATTCCTCCTTTGATCTGCTGCAGCTGGAACAGGAGCACATAGTGTGGAGGGTGACCCTGCATCTTTAACCGCCACATGCGGACAATCCAACACTGAATGGGCAATTGAAGGGTCTACCCCCAGTGCAGGTGCGTTCGACAGAACAGCATCGCTGCCAGAAACACTCACCTGTGACGGGGCATATGTGTCAATGTCTGATTCAGCACGTGAGCCATAGAGATCCTCAGAGGTGTATCCAGAGACACCATGGACAGGACGGTCTGTAGGAGCAATGGATTCTTGGGTGGCACCACCCTATGTCGTCCACTGGTGGTTAGTTGGGGCTCTGGGTAATCCTGCCCCAGCACCATTTCCTCCTCCTCCACATCTTTCTTCCAGTGCCTCATCACCTGCACAAAATGAAAAAGAAGTAATGAGCACACATGTAAACAGCATAGCCCACACAGATAGACATCACAATGTTGACATCCAATATATTAATCAGACATGTCACACATGACACAAACTCAGCCATGCATGCAGTGGCAATGAAGTGGAAGGGGACCCTGAAAGCAGACACTGATTAGTCTAAAATGGAAAGCAACACATGTGCTGCATGGTTCATAGCACCTGCATCACACATAAGCCTGTGAGTTGCATGGACCATCCACAAACATGACAGATGCCAGCACACAAATGGCACTTAACATAGGCATGGCAGAACTGACCAGGACACCCAGATGGCAGTTAAGCACTACTGTCCCCATCCATGTAAAATGCATTTCATCAAACAGAACATGCAAAAGAGTGGGACAAAACACACATATGTGACACGCTGCAACAACGCTAGTGTGTTCAAATACAGTGATGGGAGGCACATGAATACATCAATGGTAGGTCACTTTGACATGACACAAGTCAATTGACATGTAGAAGGTTGAGACAGGGCTCAGAAGGGAGTGGGTGCAGCACATGTGTAGGTCCTCAGCAGTCAATAAAGAGACACAAACCGTAATTACAATGTTGTAACATGATGGCAGTCTAAGGGCAAGTGCAGTCATCATGTGCAAAGTGTTTGCAGTGGTTAGTAGGGATACAATGAACCTGAAACCCAAGGGCGGGGGATGGCTTGGAGGCACTATATGGGTCACATATGGCAGTTATGACTACATATCCTGACCTGGTACTCCATCACAACACATCACCCAAGCAACATACACTTGGTCTGGACAGACACGCATGGACAATCACCGGCCATCATCTCAAGATCTGGGAGGTCTCCCATGCCTTGGATCTGATCCTTTCTCCAGTGATTGCCTCATGTTCTGTGAGTCCATCTTCCTCTGGTGGTGACCCACTGCCAGTCAGCAGAGTAGAGGCGTAATTAGAAGCCAGCTTGTTTTCGGCTTGGCGTTTCAGGTCATTCCAATGCTTCGAGCAATCATCAGCTTTCCGCTTCACAAATCCCAAGGAACTAATGTGGTCCGCGGGGCACTGCCAGTGGCCCCTACGCTGAGCAGGCGTAGTTTTGCACCCGGCCATCACCAGTATGTCACAGCCGTGTTCCAACATGTAGCCCACAAGTGTGTCCAGTTCCAAATTATTGAAACTCTGCCTTCTTGACGTGCCACAGGGGTGAGCTGTGTCTGGGGTCCCAGCCTGTTCCACAAGAGCATACTTCTTCCTCTTGGGAGGCGGTGCGGACCCTGAGTGGCTTAAGCCATTCCGGTCTGTAGGGGCTGAAGCGCAGGTGGACTGGCCACTGGAAGCAAGCATTGGCATGTTGACCACAGGTCTCACTGCAGGCATTGGCGGCTGGGTGCTGTTGCCAGGACCAAGCACCACAACTGCGTTGGTTTGAGGGGCCAGGACCGACACTGTCCCGGTTGGGTGTCTCACCGCAGGGGTGGTGTCAGCTGCAGCTGCCACTGCAGCCTCCACAATCTGGCTGCTTGGGGCAGCAGATGACATTGCTGCCCCAAATCCACGTGGCCTGGTGACAGCAACTTTCACTGCCACATGTGGCTTGGACTTCGTGACACGGAAGTAGGCCTGTGAGTCATCCCGTGCCTGTTCTGTGACCAATTCAGGCCTGGCTAGCAGAGCCTGAGCTGGGATGGTGTCCACTTCATCTCCCTGACACTTTGGGGGCAGGGGTGGCTAGCTGTCCCCAAATGGTCCTGGACACGCTGCCTTCTTGGGCCACTTTGCCCACGTCATCCACCGCTGCCCCTTTGGCCACCCTGGTCATCCTGGCCACGTCCCCTACCGCGGGAACCTCCTGGAGGTCACCCAGCTTTGCCTCCCTTACCACTTGGTTGCCTCCCAACCATGACACTGATGTACTGTGTGAATGGGAGGTGCAGAAAACAATTGTCCTGGGCAATTGGGGTGAAGGGGGCAGGGTACTAGATGGAATAGGTACCCCTGTGCTCCTGCAAGGCTGTCTGTGACCCCTGGAGAAAAATGAAGGGTCGCGCAATGCTCAGGCACCCCAAAAACTAAAACAAATGTGCACACGACCCCTCGGTAGCCCACGTGTGTGGAATTAAGGTCCCGTAGTACACTGTGGCACCCAGAAACACAAAAAATGCATACGCATGAAACACGCAGGCTACTATGACCTCGTGAATGGGGTAGGCAATACACGGGGGCAACAAGGGGAAAAATATGTGCGTGACTCACCGTCTGCCTGGAAAAAGTATGAAAAAAACATGCAGTAAAAGTACGCACTGAACCGTTGTGAAGTAATCGCGTGTGAACCCACAAGAAGTAGAAGAATCACATACTCGCTCTGCACAATAAGCACATACAGCAAAATGGTGACCTACGTAGACCTTTAACCCATGCAGAAAGCAACGCCTACGCGCGTCACGTCACTTACATGCTTATGCGCTAAGGGCCTTTCCTCGAATTACACGCTCACATGCTGTTTTTTCATGTGCAGACTCCCTCTGCATCAAGCTGGCCATGCGACAACACACGGAAGACCAAGCTCCTGCCCAGAAGGCCATTTACCTGCACCCCCAGAGCCCCAAGCATCCTCCTTCGAGCCATCTCCTGATGCCAGGGTACCCGCTGCCAACGTGCCCTGCTATTTGGTGCCTGCACAGAAGCCATTGCCAGGGATGCGGTTCCCGAGACCACCTCTGCTGACCCAGAAGACTCCCGACTGGTGTACCATCACTCCAAAGGCCAGCCCCAGGACCCAGTTGCCCACCCACACCTGCCTCTGGGGTTGCCATGTCGGATCACACACCATCCGGGTCAGTGGCAACCCCTCGGCAGACAGGCAGAGGGCTGTCAGCTTCACTGCAAATGAAGTTGGCATCCTGGTGGAGGACGTCCTGGGGCATTATGATGCCCTCTTCTCAACAACATCACGCCTTGACAAGGAAGGACGGAGGAGGATCTGGTTGGACATTGTGGATGCAATCAACGCATAGGGGGTGGCATGCCGCAACTACCAACGCGTCCTGAAGCACTGGGAGGACTTCAGGTCCAGGACCCACAGCAAGGCCCGGCGCCTCATAGCAGCTTGCGGAGAAGTGGGGTGCCGGGACCAGGTCTCCAACATCCAAATGCATGTCCAGGAGCGCACACGCCCAGTGCTTCACCACCAGGTCCTTGAGCTGCAGACCCATTTGGAGTCGAGAGGTAAGTGTCCATATGTTCTTTTCCAGCGTAATGCATATTGAGGTGTGGCAGGAGTGTGCACCTTGGCCTCATGTCTAGCATGCCCCATGTATGTATGTCTGTGTGCAGGGCCATGGCAGTGCTGCATGTGAGTCCACTGAAGCCTGTTCCACGTCAATGGTGTCTGTGTTGCAATGCATGATGTGCACCAGCAAGTGACGATGCAGAACTGTTTTCATGCCTGTGTCTGGAATTGTCCATGTTTGGGGTGTGAGAAAGGGATGCTGATGTCACCGTCATGGTCATGCATGGTGTACATGTGCGTGTGTCTGAGTAGTGCGTGTGTGACTGGGAAACACCATGGATGTATGACACATGACCATCACAATGTGTGAACTCACTGATGCAACCTAGTTGTCCATGAATCCACTGTGTCGGGAGGTAGTCATAGCCAGATGCATGACTGTCCGGTGGTGTAAGTGTATGTGATCAGCATGTCCCATGATGAATGTGACGTTCAGCCCCCCATCGGATGTTCCAACGGTGCCTTGGACATGGATACAAATCTCTGTTGCATGTGCCACGCCTGTTTCTGCATGTGTGTTGCTTTCACTCACCCATGTGTTGAGGAGGGTGATGATGGAAGTTACGTTTGACAGTGCCACTCATGTGCAATTGCTTTGTGTCTAGCGGACTATTGTTCAGTACCCTGATGCTTGTGTTCAATCTCTGCCTATTACAGCAGTGACTGAGGAAGAGGGTGGAGATGGTGGTGTGGAGCAGAGTGGCGGGGATGCCTCCACCAGGCGGGGACGCATGGCCAGATCACCCTCCCAGGACATGTCATCTTCCGGGAGCGAGAGGGCTGGTGCCGCGACCAAGGCCGGGCCTGCTGAGGGGAGGCCTAAGAGGCAGAAGTCGGAAGTGGACTCCTTGGCAGTGGTAGGGGCAGGTGGGCCCCCACAGGGGCTGTCCAGAGCGGAAGACGGTGTGGAGCCATCCAGGTTGGTGGTGGGTGAGGAGGAGGAGGAGGCCGCATTAGACCCACCCATGGGGCCTGGTGGGGGTCATTCCACTGGTGCAAGTGGTGCAGCCCAGGGGCAGAAGGCAGCACAGGTCACCGTGGAGGGGCCTCTGCCTAATCCTGTCTCTGATACTGAGACTGCATCACATTGCACCGGCATGGGATGCCCCTTCCCAGGCTGTCCGCAGGTAGGGGGGAGGTCCATGTCATCTGACACTCCTCTACCTGCGGACGTGGCGATCCATTGCAGGGTTGAGCCTGTCCTAATCGGTATTGCGTTGCACGTACACGTGATTCGTGATGATGTGCATCCTTCCTGGGGGACCACGCACATCATCACAAACAGGTGTGTGCCAAGATGAACCGGTTAGGAGGGTTCATAAGCAAGGATTTCTACCATGTAATGGGTGCTATTGGGACCCTCTCCTCCTCTTTACACACTATGCGCCAGTCATACTCCATGGCATCTTCCGGCCCACATGCCAGCAGAGTCCCCTGGGTGTGGCCATCTTCTCGGAGGTAGTCGTGGTGGCACAGGCAGATGGCATCAAGGTGGAAGCAGGCTCAACGTGGGAGGCTGCCTGCGGGGCATGTTGACGGGTGATGGGCTGCCTGCGGGGTATGGTCAGGGGTGATGGGCTGCCTGTGGGACATGGTCAGGGGCGTATGGGGTCCCCTGTGGTGTGATCTGCCTGTGGGGCATGTTCAGGGGTGATGGGGGATCCCCTGTGGTGTGGGCTGTCTGCGGGGCATGGTCAAGGGTGATGGGTGGTCCCCTGTGGTGTGGGCTGCCTGCGGGGCATGCTGACGGAGATGGGCTACCTGTGGGCGCAAGGGCAGGGGTAACGGGTGGTCCCCTGTGGTGTGGGCTGCCTGTGGAGCATGGTCATGGGTGATGGGGGGTCCCCTGTAGTTTATGCTGCCTGCGGGCCATGGGGTGGGGTGTAGGGGAGTCCCCTGTGGTGTGGGCTGCCTGCGGGCATGGTCAGGTGTGATGGGTGGTCCCCTGTGGTGTGGGCTGCCTGTGGGGCATGGTCAGGGGTGATGGGTGGCGCCCTGTGGTGTGGGCTGCCTGCGTGGCATGGTCATGGGCGATGGGGGCATCCCCTGTGGTGTGAGCAGGTTGCAGGGAATGGTGACAGGTGATGGGCCGCCTGCGGAGCATAGTTAGGGGTGATGGGTGGTCCCCTGTGGTGTGGGCTGGCTGCAGGGGGTGCATGTGGGTCCTCACCACGTGGGTGCTTGAATCTGTGGGTACGCAAGTGCAGTAGTCATGTAATTTGGCTGGTGCAAGTGGGGTACCTGTGTTCTGGGGTACGTGAGTGCGCGTTTCACGCGATTTGGCTGGCCCAAGCGGGGTATGTGTATTCTGGGATACGCGAGTGTGCTTTTCATGCGATTGGTCTTGCGCGACCGGGGGAACATGTATTCCGGGGTTCGCGAATGCACTTTTCATGAGATTTGGCTGGCGCGAGCAGGGTACCTGTATTCCGGGGTACGCAAGTGTGCTTTTCATGCGATTGGGCCTGCGCAAGCGGGGCAACGTGTATTCTGGAGTACACAAGTGCACTTTTCACGCAATTTGGCTGTGGGGTGGCCCCTCCCATCCTCCTCATGGCCCACAGGCAGCCCACACCACAGGGGACCCCCTACACCCCTCTTCATGGCCCGCAGGCAGCCCATCACCCCTGACCAATCCCTGCAGTCAGCCGATCACCCGTCACCATGCCACCCAGGCAGCCCACAACACAGGGCAACACCCATCACCCCTGACCATGCCCCACAGTCTGCCCACACCACAGGGAACCACCCATCACCCCTGAACATGCCCCGCACGCAGCCCATACCACAGGGGACCCCCCCTTCACCCCTTCCGATGGCCCGCAGGCAGCCCACACCACAGGGGATCCCCCCATAACCCATCAACATTCCCTGCAGGCACCCCACACCACAGGAGACCACCCATCATCCCAACCATGCCCTGCAGGCAGCCCACACCACAGGGGACCCCCCATCACCCTTGACCATGGCCTGCAGGCAGCCCATCACCCCTGACCATGCCCCGCAGGCAGCCCATCACCCGTCACCATGCCTGCAGGCAGCCCACATGGCACCATGCACCTGCAAGCCCCGACTCATGACCCCCACTAGTGACGGGCACCTGCCAGCAGGCCCCAACTCATGTCTACCCACCACTGATGGGCACCTGCCAGCAGGCCCCAACTACCCCCCACCAGTGACAGGCACCTGCCAGCATGCCCCGACTCATGACCCCCACCAGTGACGGGCACCTGCCAGCAGGCCCTGACTCATGACCCCCACCGGTGACAGGCACCTGCCAGCAGGCCCCGACTCATGACCCCCACCAGTGACGGGCACCTGCCAGCAGGCCCTGACTCATGACCCCCCACCATTGACGGGCACCTGCCAGAAGGCCCCGACTCATGTCCTCGCAACCAACACATTGTCAGATCATACATGCATGTAGCAAATGTTGACCCAAATGCCACCCCACGCTGCCTCCCCACAGTGGAACTCCAAACCCATCCTTTGTCCCCACTTCCCAGTACAGTCCCCATGGCATATCATTCACAGTAGCACACATGTATGCACCCAAGGACATGGGCCACATGGCCACACAACAGCAAATCATGACTGAGGCAATGACGACTGACACATGCACCAAACAAATGATAGCAGGCAACAGAAATATCTGAACAAATGAAAATGTATTAAACAATTTAAATGAACCAAACGAAAAGCTACCATGCCATGGAAAAAGAAATGAATGTGAACATAACTGAAATGCAAAATCCCAAAAAAGTGAGATCCCAAAAAAATACCAAATCCTCCAAATGGTCCATGTCCAGAACCAACAATTCTGAATCCAAAGGGTAAAAAAAAAATAAACCATTCCATCATGGGTGTCAAAAACATAAAATAAAACCATCCGCAGGTCCAGTACCATTTACAATGAAAGTAGTTAGGGTCCATGATCCCAAAACCAGATGAATCCTAGTAAAAACCCTACATAAATAAAACTATGTACAAAAAGTGGAGCAATGTCAATCGACTCCAAGATAAAAAGAAAAGCAAAGGAAACCTAAGCCTAATAAACTATATACAGTGGTGGCAGGCTAGTCCTACGGCTCACCTGCCTTCCCAAGAGTGTTGCCCAGGGCATCAGTGAACTCCGAGTCTATGGCCCGGAGGCGGGACTGTGCTCTATCCTCGAGGTCTTGCAGGGATGCTACCATGCTCTCCTCCACCTCCCTGTGATTCTCCAGGAGGAACTCTGCCTGCCTCAAGACTCCCCACATGGAGTTCTCCGCCCTGACCATGGTGAGCCGTGCCCTCTCTGCCCACCGTCGCTCTGCACCTATCTGCTGGCCCAACTGTTGCCACACGGAAGACACACTTTGTCCAAGGTCCTCCTGCCCTTCGGACGATGCCTGCCACCATGATGTAGTCAGCCCCGAGTCATGACGCCTCCCATGTTGAGCCTGCTGCCACCTTGATGCCATCTGCATGTGCCACCATGACTACCTCCGGGAAGATGGCCACACCCAGGGCCATCGTGCATGTGTCCTGCTTGATGGTGCCTGCATTACCTCTGTTGTCAGGGGTCCAGTTGCTTGGATGACCACCTCTGCTGGACCTCTGACTCCCAACTGTGGCAGGGATGGTATCTCCACCAGCCTGGCTGTGGTTGCTTGGGCAGGTCCACAGGGGCCCCTGGTGGCATGTGGGCTGGAAGACGGCATAGAGTATGACTGGCGCATAGTGTGTAAAGAGGAGGAAAGGGTCCCAATAGTGCCCATCACATGGTGAAAACGCCCGACAATGAACCCTCCTAACCAGTTCATGTTGGCACACATCTGTTTGTGATGACGTGCATGGTCCTACCAGGAAGCATGCACATCATTACAAATCGCACGTGTGCGCAACGTGATACCGATTAGGATGGGCTCAACCCTGTCACAGATCGCCACATCGCAGGTAGAGGAGTGTCAGATGACGTGAACCTCCCCCCTAACTGTGGATGGGCCTGGGACAGGGAATCCCTGCCAGTGCATGGTCTCAGTATCAGGGACAGGATTAGGCACAGGCCCCTCTGCGGCAACCTGTGCTGCCTCTTGCACCAGTGGAATGATCCCCACCAGACCCCATGTGTGGGTCTAATACGGCCTCCTCCTCCTCCACACCCACAACCAACGTGGATGGCTCCACAACATCTTCTGCTCTGGACAGCCCCTGTGGGGGCCCACCTGCCCGTATCGCTGCCTAGGAGCCAACTTTCGACCTCCGCCTCTTGGGCATCTCCTCGGCAGGCCCGGCCTTGGACGTGGCACTAGTCCCCTCGCTCCAGGAAGATGACATGTCCTGGAGGGTGACCGGGCCATGCGTCCTCACCTGGTGGAGGCATCCCTGCCGCTATGCTCCACAGCGCCGTCCCCGCCCTCTTCCTCAGTCGCCGCTGTAGATAGGGAGAGAATGAACACAAGCATCAGGGTACTGAACAATAATCCGCTAGACACAAAGCAATTGCACTTGAGTGGCACTGTCAAATGTCACTTCCATCATCACCCTCCACAACACATGGGTCAGTGCAAGCAACACACATGCAGAAACATGCATGGTACATGCAACAGACATAATAAGAAAGTGCTAAGGATCAGCTTATATCATTTGATGTGTAACCAAAAAAGGTGTGGAGTAAACACCTGATACTGATTTGAACAAGGATCTATTCATAGGGTGTGGAGTAAACACCTTACATCAATTTGTATCAAGGATTTGTGCATAGCAATTTTTGTGGAAATTATAAGGTGTGAAGAAAACACCTAACAGAAAATGATTTGTTTGTTCATTCCTTAAACTACTGTGAAGAATAAAAGAAAAACTGCTAAAACTGAAGTGGTATGACTCACCTTTGAATAACTTTTTGAATTAGGTTGGCGCATGTGAGTAATTTTTTCCAAATCCCTTTCTTACTTATATTGCATCTGTGCAGCAGCCACACAGTTTTGGAGAAACACTCATGCTGACAACCCAACGCAGTATTTTGATTATTTTATTTCATATTACACACTAGCGGTCGCCAATGGAGTATTTCTTTTTTTGCTGCAAAGGCTTTTTACATGCAACAGACATTTGCATCCATGTCCAAGGCACCGTTGGAACATCTGATGGGGGGCTGAACATCACATGCATCCTGGGACATGCTGATCACATGGACACACACCACCGGACAGTCATGCATCTGGCCATGTCTACCTCCCGACACAGTGGATTCATGGACAACTACGTCAAATCAGTGAATTCACACATCGCGATGGTCATGTGTCATGCATCCATGTTGTTTCCCAGTCACACACACACACACTACTCAGACACATGCACATGTACACCATGCACGACCATGACGGTGACATCAGAATCCATGTCTCACATCCCAAACATGGCCAAGACCAGACACAGGCATGCAAACATGTATGCATCGTCAAATGCTGGTGCACATCATGCATTGCAACACAGACACCATTGACGTGGAACAGGCTTCAGCGGTCTCACATGCAGCACTGTCATGGCCCTGCACACAGACATTCATACATACATGGGGCATGCTAGACATGAGGCCAAGGTGCACACTCCTGCCACACCTCAGCATGCATTACGCTGGACAAGAACACATTGACACTTACCACTCGACTCCAGACGGGTCTGCAGTTCAAGGACCTGGTGGTGAAGCACTGGGCATGTGCACTCCAGGACCCGCATTTGGATGTTGAACAACTGGTCCCGGAGCACCACTTCTCCATGACCTGCTACGAGGCGCTGGGCCTTGCTGTGGCTCCTGGATCTGAAGTCCTCCCAGCTCTTCAGGATGCATTGATAGTTACGGATGCCACCCCCTCCGCATTAATGGTATCCACGATGTCCAAACAGATGCTTCTCCACTCCATCCTTCCTTGTCGAGGCGCAATGTTGGTGAGAAGAGGGCATCATGATGCCCCAGGACTTCCTCGACTTGGATGCCAAGTTCATTTGCAGTGAAGCTGACAGCCCTCTGCCTTTCTGCCAGGGGGTTGCCACTGGCCCTAGATGGTGTGTGGTCCGACATGGCAACCCCCGAGCCAGGTGTGGGTGGGCAACTGGGTCCCGGGGCTGGGCTGTGGAGCGATGATAGACCCGTCGGGAGTCTTCTGGGTCAGCAGAGGTGGTCTCAGGAACAGGATCACTGGCAATGGATTCTGTGCAGGCCCCAAATAGAAGGACACATTGGCAGCAGGCAGGCTGGCAGCAGCAGATGGCTTGTAGGTGGCTGCTATGGGCTCTGGGGGGCAGGTAAATGGCCTTCTGGGCAGGAGCGTGTTCTTCAGTGTGTTGTCGCGTGGCCAGCTTGATGCAGAGTGAGTCCGCATGTGAAAAGACAGCATGTGAGCATGTAATTTGAGGAAAGGCCCTTAGCGCATAAGCGCGTATGTGACATGACACGCGTAAGTGCTGCTTTCCAAACAGGTTAAAGGTCCACCTGGGTCACCATTTTGCTGTATGTGCTTATTGTGGAGAGCGAGCATGTGATTCTGCTGCTTCTTGTGGGTTAACATGCAATTACTTCAGAACAGTTGCAGTGCATACTTTTAGCGCATGTTTTTTTTGTTCTTTTTTCAGGCAGACGGTGAGTCGCGCACGTATGATTCCCACTGTGGTTGCCCCTGTGTGTCGTGTACCCCATTCACTAGGTCATAGTAGCCTGCATGTTCCACGGGTATGCATTTTTTATGTTTCTGGGTGCCACAGCATTCCTCATGACCTTAATTTCATGCACGTGGGATACCAAGGGGTTGCTTGCATGTGGTGTGCCTGAGCGTTGTGTGTCCTGTCTTTTTTCCCCAGGGATCACAGACAGCCTTGCAGGAGCACAGGGGTAACTATTCCATCTAGTACCCTGTCCCCTTCATCCCAATTGCCCAGGACAATTGTTTTCTGCACCTCCCATTCGCACAAGTACATCACTGCCATCGCTGTGAGGTGACCAAGTTGTAAGGGAGGCAAAGCTGGGTGACCTCCAAGAGGTGTATGCGGTAGGGGACGTGGGCAGGATGACCAGGGTGGCCAAGGTGGCAGCGGTGGGCGACGTGGGCCGGGTGCCAAGAGGGCAGTATGTCCAGGACCATTCAGGGACAGCTAGCCACCCCAGTGGGTCAGGGAGATGCAGCTGAAACCATCCTAATTCAGGCCCTGCCAGCCTGGCCCAGATTGGTCACAGAACAGGCACGGGATGACTCACAGGCCGACTTCCGTGTCACAAAGTCCAAGTCATGTGTAGCGGTGAAAGTTGTTGTCACCAGGCCACGTGGATTTGGGCCAGCAATATCATCTGCTGCCCCAAGCAGCCAGGTTGCGGAGGCTGCAGGGGCAGCTGCAGCTGACACCACCCCGGCAGTGAGTCACCCAGCCTGGAAAGTGTTAGTCCCGGCACCTCACACCGAGGCAGTTGTGGTGCTTGGTCCTGGCAACAGCACCCAGCAGCCAATGCCTGCAGTGAGACCTTTGGCCATCATGCCAGTGCCTGCTTCCAGTGGCCAGTCCACCTGCGCTTCAGCCACTACAGACTGCAGTGGAGTAAACCACTCAGGGTCTGCACCACCTCTTAAGAGGAAGAAGCGTGCTCTTGTAGAACAGGCTGGGATCCCAGACACAGCCCGGCCCTCTGGCACATCAAGGAAGCAGAGTTTCAATAATGTGGAACTGGACAGACTTGTGGGCTACGTTTCGGAACTGGGCCACAACATGCTGGTGACGGCAGGGTGCAAGACTACGCCTGATCAGCGTAGGGCCCACTGGCAGTGCATCGTGGTCCACATTAGTTCCTTGGGATTTGTGAAGTACACAGCTGATTATTGCTCGAAGTGTTGGAATGTCCTCAAACGCCGAGATAAAAACAAGCTGGCTTCTAATTACGCCTCTACTCTGCTGACAGGCAGCGGGTCACCACCAGAGGTCAACTCACAGAACATGAGGCAATCGCTGGAGAGTTAATCGCAGAGGATCAGATCCAAGGCATGGGAGACCTCCCAGCTCTTGAGCCGATGTCCGGTGAGTGTCCATGCATGTCTGTCCAGACCATGTGTATGTTGCTTGGGTGATGTGTTGTGATTGAGTGCCAGGTCAGGCTATGTAGTCATAACTGCCATATGTGACCCATGCAATGCCTCTAAGCCATCCCCCTGCCCTTAGGTTTCAGATTTACTGTTTTCCTACCAACCACTGCAAACACTTTGCACATGATGACTGCACTTGCCGTTAAACTGCCATCATGACGCAACATGGTAATTATGGTTTGTGTCTCTTTATTGATTGCTCAGGACCTACACATGTACTGCACCCACTCACTTCTGAGCCCTGTTTCAACCTTCTACATGCCAATTGACATGTGGCATGTCAAAGTGACCTACCATTGATGTATCTATGTGCCTCCCATCACTGTATTTGAACACACTGGTGTTGTTGCAGTGTTTCACACATGTGTGGTTTGTCCCACTCTTTTGCATGTTCTGTTTGATGAAATGCATTTTACATGGATGGGGGAATGTAGTGCTTAACTCCCATCTGGGTGTCCTTGTCAGTTCTGCCATGGCTATGCTACCTGCCATCTGTGTGCTGGCATCTGTCATGTTTGTGGATGGTCCATGCCACTCACAGGCTTATGTGTTATGCAGGTGCTATGAACCATGCAGCACATGAGTTGCTTTTCCATTTTACACTAATCAGTGTCTGCTTTCAGGTTCCCATTCCACTTCATTGCCACTGCATGCATGGCTGAGTTTGTGTCATGTGTGACATGTCTGATTAATGTATTGGATGTCAACATTGTGATGCCTATGTGTGTGGGCTATGCTGTTTACGTGTGTGTTCATTACTTCTTTTTTCTTTTTGTTCAGGTGATGAGGCACTGGAAGCTGTGGAGGAGGAGGATTACTCAGAGCCCGAACAAACCACTAGTGGAGGACGTGGGGTGGTGCCGCACGAGAATCCATTGCTCCTACAGACCGTCCTGTGCACGGGTGTCTCTGGGTACACCTCTGAGGATCTCTATCGCTAAGGTGCTGAATCAGACATTGACACATATGTCCCGTCGCAGGTGAGTGTTTCTGGCAAGGATGCTGTTCTGTCCAACGCACCTGCAGTGGAGATAGACCCCTCAATGGCCCATTCAGTGTTGGATTGTCCACCTGTGGCAGTTACAGATGCAGGGTCACACTCTACACTATTTGCTCATGTTCCTGGGCAGCAGATCAAAGGAGGAATGCAGTCCTGCAGCCACAGGCAGTGCAAGCACAGCAAGGTGCAAGTCTCCTTGGGCCCGACAGGTGTCGTGTCTGGCAACGCGGTGGCCATGCGCCACTGGGCAATACTGTGTGGCAGAACTCCATTTATGCAATTGCACAACAACAGGGGGCATCATGTGAGATGATGGCTCAGGCCGTGGAAAGGGTGGCCACTTCCATTCTCCCCCCGAAAGGCTTGTGGAGCTCCAGCAGCAGGCAATGCAGTCCATGTGCCGCTCACACAAGCAGGACATGTTGGCCGCCAACAGGGACCGATGGGCTGAACTAGGGGCTCTGCGCACAGCCATATCTGCAGAGGCACAGGCCCACAGGGATGACCTCAGGGTATATAATAGCTCCCTCAGAGCTATTCTGGGTGCACTTGAGATGTCCCGGAGTAGATGGTCAGAACAGCAGCTAACACAGAACATCTCAGCTGAGCTCCGGGCAACCCGTGAGGAGATCCGTGCATCACGTGAAGCCTTGCAGGAAGAACTACGTGCTACACGTGAGGTGCTGCATAGGGACCTCTGGACCATCATCCTCCAGAACCAAACCTTTCAAACCTGCATGCTTGCTGCCATGGAGGAGCATGCCAGGACTTTGCATGGTCTGCCTCCCGTACCACGCACACCTTCTCATATTCCACCAGAGGGTGACGACAGCAACGGCAGTTCTCCCACTATCTATTTTTTTCTGTTTCTCAACATCCACGCATTTGGGTGTTCAGGTGCACCCTGCACCTCCTCCATCCTAGGTGCCCCCCCCCTGGTCGACCATGCCCATTTTTGATTTTTGTTTTTTATTTTTTTATTTATTTTTTCTCTTTTTCTGTCTCTTGTGCCTTCATATAACAGTGTTTTGCTTTGTGTGGAATCTGAAGGCATCCACTGTGTGTTCCAGCTGGGCCCATACCGGCTTGTCTTGTGTTTTGTTTGAGGCTTGGGGTCCAGACACATATGCCACTCCTGCTTCCCCTTTACATGGGGTTGCAAGGAGGGCACTGTGTGACAGTAACTTACACAGAGGCATTGGGCTTCCATCAGTTGTGTGGCCAGTCTGTAGTCCAAACTGTGTATACACCCCTAGTTGGGATTCATGATGGTTTATACACTGCATGGTTGATATGTATATTGTATTTAATATTGCTCATTATGCATATTTACATGTTGCTTCTTCATGTGTTACCTTGCCTGTCTCCATTGCAGATGCAGTTCATTCTGTATGCTGTACCCTGCCACATTTACCTACCAGCAACACATTGAAGATTGGAGGGGTCCATGTGGTGGCTTTCTCAGATTGTGACACTTGGGCTATTGTGATTGGTCACTGTCTGACATTATCCCTGTTGGGTGCTGTATTCATGAGTAGTCATGCTGGTAACTATATGTTCATGTGTGCAGTTTCTTTTTCATATGTGAGAAGGAATTGTCTGTGGCCTGTTTCCATTTGTGATGGTGCACTTTGTGACAGTTGTGTCATGTGTGGTGCATTTATTTGGTTGCTTTCACATTGCATGCCATGCCATTTATTTTATTTTATTTGAATGTGTAGAGCCTGCAGCAGCCCGGGAGCATCGTGGCGCTTGTTAGAGACAATTCTTAGTTACAGATAGATGAACATTACAATTTGCATTAATGTTGCTTTAGTTACATACTTTTATAGTTACAGTTTAATAAGAATAAAAAAGGTTGCAATTTACAGTACAGAAAGTGAAGTTTTGACTTTTTCCTCGGAAGGCAGAGAGTGAGTTTTCTGCTCTAGTGTCTGTGGGTAGGCATTCCAGGATTTGGCTGTAATGTAGGGGAAGCCTAGTCTGCCAATTTTAGCCTTATTGAGTCGAGGGATGTGGAGTAGGATGGTGTACTGTGTCCTGGTGGGTCGTGTAGAGGAAGATTTAGTGATTATATCTTAGAGGTATGATTGTGCAGAGAGGATGAGGCACTTATGCGTGAGGGTGAGGATTTTGAGGGTGATTCGCTCTTTGACTGGGAGCCAATGAGCTGATTGTCTGACCTGGGAAATATGCTCCCTTTTTGGGATGCTTAGAGCAGTACGAAGTGCATTGTTATGTGTGACTTGTAATCTGTTTAGATTTTCTTCAGATATGCCTGCTAGTAAAGCGTTGCAATAGTCTAATTTAGCACCAATAGTTGCTCTAGCTATTGATAGACAATTGGGTTTGGATAAGTAGGGTTGTATGGCTTTTATGAGCTTTGTGGTGTGTGCAGATGATGATGTGATAGCACTGACCTCTCTAGTCACGGAGAGTGTGGAGTCTAAGTAAACCCCAGGGTCTTGACAATTGTGAAGACAGGGATGATTGTATTGTCAACAGTAAAGTTAGAATAAAGTTTATCAAGTTTGACTGAAGTATTTTTTTGACCTAATATGATTATTTCAGTCTTGTCCCCATTGAGGCAAAGGCTATTGAGCGCACGGCATTGGGTTTCTTTAAGTAGCTAGGGATGCACACAATGTAGCACTTCCAGGGACACATTCTCAGGGTGGTAAGGCTGTGACAGCTTACTGTCCCTTTCTCGTCATCTATTGTCACCTGGTATGTGCCAGGCCTGTGTGCACTCCGCAGGGGTCTGAGTTTAGGTGAAAAATGTAGCCACAAGCTGAGTACGGGCTGCCTTGCCACCTGCCCTTTCCCCTCCCATACGCAGTGGCTGTGCTTGTGGTTGGGGATGTGGGGGCATCACCATGTCCACTGGTACGCCACGCCAGGTTGCAACATTGTGCAGGAGATATGCTGCCACAATGATCCTTCACACTACTGGGGGCGCATATAGCAGCTGCCCACCAGAGCGGTCAAGGGAGTGGAAATGTGACTTGAGCAGTCCAAATGTGCGCTCCACTATGCCCCGGCTTGGAATATGGGCTGCGTTGTATCTTACCTCGGGTGGTGTGGTGAGGTTCTGTATTGGCGTCATCATATAGGTGCACAGAGGGTAGGCACTGCCCCATGGGGCGGTGGTAATGGTTATGATTAGTTGAGTATTGCCATTTCTCCTCTGTGTGTGACATGCATGCATGTGCACAGACATTTGTACTCACCAATGAGCCATGTGTCACCTTGCCGACATTCTGAATATGAAACTATCATGGGTGAACCCTGGATAGTTTGTGTAGACAGAGGTGATTATTCCCTTGGCATTGCATACCACCTTCACTTTGATGGAATGCCAGTGATTGCGGTTGCGATAGATGTGATCAGTGGCCCTAGGTGGACATAGAGCCACATGGACGCAATGAATGGCACCAAGAACTTTGGGGAAGTGTGCCACCCCGTAAAAGTCCTGGACCACTGCCTGCCTTTCTGCGGGTGTTCTGGGCATGTATATGTGCCTGTGGACTGAGTGGCGTGCAGTCATGATTGCCAACACCTGGTGTAGGCAGCATGACTGCATGGGCTGTGAGATGCCCCCAACTATAGCAGTTGTCCACTGAAATGACCCAGTGGCCAAAAAATGTAGTACATTGAGCACCTTTTCCAAAGGGCTCAGTGCTTGGGAGCACAGGGTGGGTCATGTGAGGTCATCCTCCCACTCAGGAACCAGATTTAGGATGATATGGGGTGGAAACCTGTACCTGCCATAGACCTGGTCATCAGGCATCCCAAAAAGGCTGGTCCTGGGTAAGAAAATGCAGGGCCTGGCTGTCCTCCTCCGCCTGTGGTGTCCCACGACCACTGCTCCGAGGAACGGTACATTCATCATAGCGGTATGAGCTTGTTTGTTTTTGCGCGCACTTTTATGCTGCGCGGGGCGCTTACGTCAGCTTTTGCCTGGCATACGTGTTTCCGGCTTAGCGCGCCTTTTATGGCACGCGGGTTTCCCCTGTTCGATTCCATGAATATGTGTTGTTAGCGCACGTGTGGGTGTTGCGAGGATTTCGCAGCAGTACTTTCCCATAACGCCCACATTTTCATGTGTTGTTCCCCATTCTGCGTGATCCGCCCCCTTTTTAGGTGCGTGCACTGGGCGACTCCCGCATAGCCTTCGTGATATCGCAATGATGTATGCGCCACATGCGGATTCGGCGCAGGTCACAGGTAAGCCATGCGCAGTGCCTTCCATGAATCGCCAAATGGGCGCTTGCGCGGCTTTTGCATGCGTGCGTTGCGATTTTCATGCCTGTGCCCCCATTTTTGGTGCACATTAATTCCATGAATTATCCCCTCAATTGTCTACAGTATCAGGACAAGTATGGTATCAGAGAAAGTTATTTGAATAAATTACATTTAAAGTACATATATTTGACTCATACAGTGTGGGGCTATGAATGTATTGGCTATGTATAAGTCATTTCAGAGTAGACAGTGGTCTGCTTGCATATGTCTTCTGTGGGTTTGCATTCAAAGTAATGCTTTTGAGGAGCTGTTTACTTTATTTGTGTATGGATGTGACTTTGAATACAGCTATGTATTCAGCTTTACATTCACTTGTGTGTGTGTGTACTGTTTTCAATCTGTTTGTGTGTGTGACTTTCAATCTGTGTATGCCTGCACAGTTTTAATGTCTGCATGTAGTTTTCAACCTGCATGTTTTTTTAGGCTGGAGATATATTATTTCCAGTAACATGCACAATGTTAAAAAAAAGTCCCTTTCACATTACACATGCATTTGTTTTTGCATCCAAAGATAAGATAGTGCAGGGGTTTGCACTTCACACAATTCCTATTGAATATGATCATATCTCTCAGCATGTATTTTTTTGTGTAAACACCTAATCTTTGACTATGGCATCGCCCAGCTGCATTAATGCCCAATATCACCCTAGGCAGTAGTATTTTGCAAGGACACTATGACCCAAGATTCTTGTGGCACCAAATGGAATTCCATTTTAAATGTTGTTTCTCAATACAAGAAAATACCTTAAAGTTATACCTCACTTTGTGACCCATGTAACTGGGATGACAGAGGGCATGTAAAATATCAGCACATGTGTTCCTGCTCTCAAATTGCATTTCCTGGAATTCCCCGCCCTTTACCTTCCGAGATGTATTCTATTCTATCTATATTGATACTTTGGGATTCATTGTGGTTTAATTTACCTTTTGGATGAGGCCTTCCATTTTGGAGAATCAGCTGGGCCCTCTGTCAGCCCGGGAATCATTACTTCATCAAACCCTCTCTTCAAGTGCCTGTAGGAAACTGTGTTCTAAACATAGACTGGTCATCCTTCTTTCAATGGATTGATCTCCAATCTGCCTCGGGTCAGTCCATCAAATATCAGTTTGGCATGCCCATCTCCACTTCGTTCCTCAATGTTCATCTCCTCATAGTGCATAATTGTAACACTCTATGTCATGTGTGCAGGTAATTATATACATAGACTAGAGAGGAGCCTGTCTCTAGTTTTGAATACTCCTGTGCTAAGCTCTGTTTGTTAATCTTGTAGTCCTAATTCTTATGTGCAAGGTCACAAGTTGGTAGAGGTGAACGCACACCTCTTGGTAGGCATAGAGAGACAGTCCTGGTTACTTCGCAATGCATTAATTTGAAAATTCTGTATATGAATTAATTCCCACGCTAAATCCGGTTGTTACAGTGATATTTTTATTACAGCGTAGACTAGTGATCTCCAACCAGTAGATCCTGAGCTACTGGTAGCTCGCCTGAGGCTTCCCAGTACCTCTTTGATCAGACCCTAAAATGAGCACTGTGTGTTTATTTGTGTTTCTGAAGTCACTGGGACTTTTCCCCGCCCCTCCCACTCCTCTTCCTGTAAAGAAAACAGTAAAAAATCTGTGTATACATTGAGAGGAGGGGCTGCATCTGGGCTCGATGGGCTTTGGCAGCGTCCCAACCTGGGGTTAACTCTCAATAACAAAAGTAAATGGGAAATGTGTGTTGTGGCCATTGTCACCAAGAGGTGTACATGATGGCGAATTAGAAAGGGTCTGCGTGCATAAATCTGCATACTGTGTAAAACAAAGTTGAGGCTGTGATTGTTTCCGTCTCACTGTGTTTCTTGAAATTTATTTCAGCTAGCATCACTTTGCATGCTGGTAATTGTAGGCTTTCAATCAGAATGCAGGAAATAAAAATACAGCTGTAATTGTTTTCTAAGCACGCGTGTGTGTGAATAGAAAAATAACAATCCGTGTGAGTCCCAGCTTGCAAGAAAAAAGGTACCTCTCGCTTTGTGTGTTCATGGTAAAACTGTGAATTCTTTTTTATATTTTCAGATATTGAGTTCCAGTTTTAAAGCTTTAGTACACAAACTGTATTAAATCATAGGATGGAATATGGCATGGTATGGAAGAGCCCACCTCTATGGATGTCCCAAAACAGGAATTTAAGCGATAACTGCAATTTTACATTTAAGTAAACATGGAAAACTACTAGCTGCACTGCATTCGGTGCTTGTCCACTTACATGTATAAAACTAAACAGGAATGTAAAGGGACATGCCTATCAATACCATCACTTAAAAAAACATACTGTGAGATGTTTTACGAAACGATAGTTGGAATTAAGTGGGAAATATGAGCAGTGGTTTGCATATATATATATTTTTATATGCACAGGATTAATGTAGCTTAAATCTAGTTACTAAGTAACAGAGCACTGTACAAAATAGGGTGGTGAATACTGGGAGAGAACATAGAGGCTAGAAATGGGATGGGAGAACAATTAACAGGGCTGATCCCCTTTGGCTAGGTGCACAAATTGGGAGATCTACAGAGATCTATGGGGAACCTGTATACATGTTCAAATTCTGGCAAGGGATTTCCAGACTTTCAATACTGGGCTGAAATGGTGCAATTTATGAGCACTGTTTTTGCAAAAAATTCAGCAAAACATATAATTTACAAGTAATTATCTAATACATGAACAATTCTAATATGTTGGAGAGTTGCACGTGCAAGCCAAGCATGGCCCCTTGGTCATGCACCAGAATAACATGATTACTGCAGGGAGAGGCAGCAATCCTGTGAGCCGTTCACTTTGATACTGCCTCCTTCTTAAAAGGGAGCAGGGTGGTATGTTGCCATCCATTCTGAATAAGTCGCCCCTCATTACAACCATACTCTTTGCTCAAAATGTTAATTTAAAGACTCATATGTTGTCTCATGTGTGCATGCTACAAGTCACCACTATAAAACTGTTTTGTTCCAGTGTAAAAAGAAAGTGTGCATCTTTAATCTACGGTACCCAAGTTAAAGTGGGAATAAAATAGTGACATTGATAGGACATTTGCAGGAATTCACACACATTATGAAAATAATTTTCCAAGAGGAATTTGTCTGTGATTCTAAAAAGTAGGTGAACTAAATGCTACAATCCAAATGCTGTTACAGAGCCATCCTTTAAAAGGTGCTAATTATTTGATGAAAAACAATTGCCCTTTTACAGATGGTGCAGTTGTGAAGGGCACAGTAACTCCTAGGGCTGAGTTTGTTGTAAGCAAGTTTAAAAACTGTCCTGAATGTATGCCTGCCATGTCGGGTGTGCAATCACTATCAGGCAATGTGATTGGGGGTCATTACGAGGTTGGAGGTAGCCATGGCGGGTGTGCAATCACTATCAGCCAATGTGATTGGGGGTCATTACGAGGTTGGAGGTAGCCATCAGCGCCATGACTACCCCCTTACCGCATACCGGGTCGGGTTCCCTGGATGGAGAAATACCAGGCCATTCCAACCTTGGAGGGGTCGGTATTTCCCCATTCAGGGAACCCGGACCTGGTACTTCCCCATTCCCATTGAGCCCCCATAGGGCTCAATGGGAATGGGGAACATGCTAACAACGGGCCCGTGGATAACAGGCCTGTTGTTAGCGTGCTGGTTTGCTTGCAGGACCCGCTAAGGGTGCCTGGTTTAACCAGGCGTCCTTACCGGGTGCCTGGTTTAACCAGGCGCCCTTACCAGGTCCCGCGAGCAAACCTCGTAATGAGACAGTAGGGGTTTGACGGGGCCGGCAGCTCTACCGGCCCCGTTAAACCCCTACCGCCAACCTCGTAATGACCTCCATTGTCTGTCTCTGTGAATCTGCCTTTTTCAGACGAACTTCCTGAAATCAAAACCTTGATCCCGTCTGACAGCATCTGAGTACTTTTGCTGTTTCAAGCTTTACACCACATTACTGAGCACTAGTGGACTGCATGCAGGTTAATCCTTCACATTGAATGTACTGATTAGTTTCCTACTTCTGATAAGCTTAACAATTTTTAGGAAACAGCATCTAATAAAAAATAATAAAATACTCATGTTTTTGAATTTATTGATATATTAATATCAACGTAAATACATACGGTATTCCTTTTTTGATATGGAGAGCATATACACTGCCCAAAAACATCTTGGTTTAAATTCTCATACTCATGGATATCACCACCCTAGTAGCTCCCGCCTATTGGCCATTAACTACAAGTAGCTCTTGCCAAAGAAAAGATTGGAGAACCCTGGTGTAGACTCATAGTCTTGTGATGACAACTTGAGTCTACACTATAATAAAAATCTCACTGTAACAACCACATTTAGCGTGGGAATTAATTCATAGACAGAATTTTCAAATTAACGCATTGCAAGTTAACCAGGACTGTCTCTCTAATTATATAAATAAATACATCTTTCTAGCTCCTCACCTGCCTTGTGACAGAGGTGTGGTTTTCCAAGTCCCATGGAACGCAGAAAGGTGGGGGCAAGAACTCCTAATATTAAAATGGCTATTTCATATTTCGGACCTAGCTAAGGGTGTGAATATGCAAGAAAACTAAATCTGATATTGACAGATTGTATGAATTGTTGCACAAATGTAGATACTTGACTAATCGTGGTGCAATATAATTTGTCAAAATTATGTGGTTTTGCCATCTAATCACCAATTCAAAACATGGAAAGGTATATATTTGTTTACATAATTTGGTATATGACATTTGATTTGGATTTACCTCATGTTACAGTCTGTTCATATTGCTAGTGTGGAGTGGCTGACATTTTCCTGCAGGCATTGGTGTTGCATCCTCTACAAACTTCTTTTGCATTACATCAATATGTGTTCAAAACAGAAAGTATTTTGCTGTTCATAGTCCCTTGACCTATGCTATGGAGTTTTTATTTTATAGGAGACCAGGACTTTGATAAATTATGACAAACCCTTTGAAGCTCACAGGCCCAGATCCATTAGTGACATCTGCCAGTGGATTTATTTGTAAAATGTTCGGAACAGGCTTGAACAAGCAACCAACGTCTTTGTATATAGAATCTTGATGTTTTGTTTTTGTGAATTCCTGAGCTTGGGTGGCCTTATAAGTAGCAATTGCAAAGAGTTTCCAGTTCCCCTTTTTGAGCAGTTTCAAAACTTCCCCCTTCTAACACCAGACTCAAACAGGTAACTTTAAACCTTAGCGAATCACATATGGCTGTAACCTACATTGTAGTGTACTCCAAAACACATAATAATGCTGGTCCTTGAATATGAATCACATTATTACTGTAAATAAATGTTCTCTACGCATGATATAAATAATGTTTTAGGACCAAGGCTGGGTTCTTGTGTGGATAACATATTCGAGGTTGCTTGGGCCTTGCCTTGGTGTTTTTACGTAAAGATAGTTCATGTTTAAATACACTCCATTCCCAAAATGTCATCAGCACTTTAATAAGGCAATGATTGGAGAGATGTGTTGATACTGTGATGTGTATAATTCCAGGTAACCCTAGTTCTCAGCATTTCTTCAGTACTGATAAGCCAGTCTTTAAATACTACTGAAAGACACACAAACGTTGAACAATGTTCAACGAACAAACACATGTTGATCTTCCATGATTCCAGAGTCGTCCTTTTGGCATAACAGTGAGCAAGAAGAATAGGTTTCTAGCAAATGACATAATTGGTGATTGGTGCCACTCTTGCTCTTTCAAGATGCTCCCTTTTAATTCACTTATTGTAGGCCATCATCCAGTGCTACATTAATCTTAACAGCTTTGCCACAACTTCAGGTTGGCATTGAAGCCAACACCATTGGATAATAGTGACATGTTTGGTATATCTATAACCTTGCACATGGACAGTGCAGCTTGCATTTAGCAACGATCTGTGGGGAGAGTGAAGAGGTGCAGCTGGTTTGTGTTTAGGCTTATTCATGACTGGGAAAAATAAATAAATGTCTGGGTGGCTTCTCCTCAAAATGCAGGGTCTTGTATTGTAAAAGGGTGTCCTGTCAGCCACTATTACAAATGTTATGATAGGTTATTTATAACGCGCCTAATACCCAGAGGTTTCTAAGCGCGGACCCGGGGATCGGACCTGTGTGGTTCCATGTCGTTTTGCTGCCAAGGCGAGCACGTTGCCGCTGAGCTATCCTCCCGAGACAAAATGTATCATGTTGATGAAATGAGTTTATGCCACCGCATGAATAAACTCGTGGCACTCTGTTTGATTTTCTACCCTTTAGGAAAAAAATCAGCAATCTCTCACCTGTAATGTTCTGCTTTCTTAAGAGAAAAAAATCACTCTCTGTGGTTTTGGGCCTTCTCATGGAAAACTCACGTTGCCTGCTTTCTGATTTTATGCTCCTTCATGCAACTGTCAGATTAATATATGCTCTCTCACAGAAACAATCTGGAGCAATTTTCACTGATTGTATGTTCCCTCGCAATACATACATTGCCACTCTCTGTGATGTTCTGTCTCCTCGTGAAAAAACAACTGGTCACTGTCATTTTTAGCATACTCCTGGCAAAATGAAATGTCACTCTCAGTGATTTTCTATGTATGCACGAAAATAATCACTTTTAACTCTCAGTGGTGATTGTCTGCTTCTGAAAGGAAAAATCACTTGTTATTCTGCGATTTTGATCAATATCACAGAAAAACCACAGTGGTCACTGTTTTCATTTCCCTCCTTTTGAAAATAATCACCTCTTATGTCCCCCAGTGTTCTTCTCCATCACAGGAAAAAACAGATACCATGCCTTTGATTTTCTGCATTGTTATGAAAAAATCAGGTGATACTCACTGTGATATTCTGTCCTGTGTCCTGTCACAAAAAGAATATAATGGTCCTAGGTGAATTTCGTTTTTCTGCCCAAAAAATTGTTAGTCCCTCTCTGACGTATTCTGTTGTTTCAGGAAAAAATCAAAGTGTCTCTCTTTTAAATGCTCTGCTCCAAGAAACATATAATGCATATCTCTCTATCCCAAATATCCTGTTCTGTGACTTTGTGGTCTTTCAGAAAGAAAAAATCAAGTGTACCGCTCTGTGATGCTCTTTTTTCTCTGGCAAAACATTGGGGTTGATTCATGGAGCAAACGTGCGCCGAAAATCCCAGCGCAAGCAGGCGCAAGGTGGCGCAAGCGTGAGAAACCCAGCCCATGCGTGCGATTCAAGGAAGACGCTGCGCGTGTTTCCCGCTGTCCGTGCGCCAAATCCTGCCATGGCGCACGCGGGCACTCACGGCGTGCGCTACGTGCACAGCAAAAGTGCACATAGCTCGGCGCACACAACCAAAGTGTGCGGAACAGTGGGCGTAACACGCGGAATGGGGAATAACTCGTGGAAAAGAAGGCGTAACTGGGGAAGTATTTCAGGGAACTAAACGGAACACCCACACGCACGCGAACAACCCGTATTCATGGATTTGAATACGGGAAACCCGCACACGGCAAAAGACGCACACAGGTGTCAACGCATCCGCCACACGAAGGCAGGCGGAAGCGTTCCCGCGCACAGTATAAAAGTGCGCCAAACAACAAACACGTATATACAGCTACAATCAATGCCCCATTTGTCGCAGCACTGATCGTGGGACACCGCAGGAGGAGGAGAATAGCCAGGGCACGCATTTTCACACCACGGAAAAGCCTTTTTGGGATGCCTGACGACCAGGTCTACGGCAGGTATAGGTTTCCACCCCATATCATCCTAGACCTGGTCAGGGAGTGGGAAGATGACCTTACATCCCCCACCCTTTGCTCCCAAGCATTGAGCCCCTTGGAGAAGGTGCTCAATGTCCTGCATTTTTTGGCCACTGGGTCATTTCAGCGCACTACTGCCATAGTGGGGGGGGGTCTCACAGGCCACGGAGTCACGCTGCCTACATCAGGTACTGGCAATCATGACAGCGCGCCGCTCAGTCCGCAGGCACATATACATGCCCAGAACACCCGCAGAAAGGCAGGCCGTTGTCCTGGATTTTTTCAGGGTGGCACACTTCCCCAAAGTGCTCGGTGCCATAGATTGCACCCATGTGGCCCTACGTCCACCTAGGGCCACTGAGCACATCCACCGAAATCGCAAGCACTGGCATTCCATCAATGTACAGGTGGTATGCGATGCAAAGGGAATCATCACCTCTGTCTATGCAAACTACCCTGGCTCCACCCATGACAGTTTCATATACAGAATGTCCGCCCTGAGCCGGGCCCTGGAAGCTGGGCAGCATGGCGACACATGGCTCCTAGGTGAGTACAAATGCCCTTGCACATGCATGCATGTCACACACACACACACAAATACACAAACCCCAATAATCACAACCATTTACACCTCCCCAGGGGACAGTGCCTACCCTCTGAGCAACCACATGATGACGCCAATCCGGAACCCCACCACACCACCCCAGGTAAGATACAACGCCGCCCATATTGCAACCAGGGCCATAGTGGAGCGCACATTCGGAGTGCTCAAGTCACGTTTCCGTTCCCTTGACCGCTCTGGCGGGCAGCTACTCTATGCACCCCCAGTAGTGTGCAGGATCCTTGTGGCAGCATGTGTCCTGCACAATGTTGCAACACGGCAGGGCGTACCGGTGGACATGGTGGTGCCCCCACATCCCCAACCACAGGCACAGGCGCTGCCCATGGGAGGGGACAGGGCATGTGGCGAGGAAGCCCGGACCCAGCTTGTGGCCACATTTTTCACCTAAACTCCCACCCCTGCGGAGTGCACACAGGCCTGGCACATACCAGGTGACAATCGATGATGACAAAGAGACAGTCAACTGTCACAACCCTACCACCCTGAGATAGTTGCCATGGAAGTGCCACATTGTCGGCATCCCTAGCTACTTAAACACAAGCTATCCTGTGTGACCAAAAGGCACACATATGACATGACATGATATGGCATTTGTAACGTGCCTATACACAAGTATTTCAAGGTGCGATGACGCAGGGAGGGGGGAACAAGGGAAGACAGACAACGATACTACTAGGCCAGGTGTCATTTAGATTGTGCAAGTGCAGGGGTAGGGGGAAGGGAAAAGTGTAAGGGGAAGGGGAGGGGTGGAGTGCAGTGCAGGGTAAGTAGACTAAAAAACAAATAAATAGGCCAGCTGGTGGCAACTGCAAAGGTAAGTGCAGACAAGTGCCGGGAAGGGGGGGCTGTAGGGATAGAGAGACAGTCCCACAGTGCAGGGGTTGCCAGGGAGGCAGTGCAAGTGGAGAGTGGCTGGGCCAGGGACCGAGGTCGGTGAGAGTGGCCCAGTTGCAGATCCAGTGCAGTTCCAGTGAAGAATTTTGCAAGGGAGAGGCAGAGAGAAAGCAGAAGCAAAGAAGCAAAGAGAAAGGTCTTGAGGTGCTTCCGGAACCGGAGATGGTTTTCCTCAAGTTCCAGTGAGGCAGGAAGGCTGTTCCAGAGGGAGGCCACTGCTGCAGAGAGAGATCTACCTCCAGCTAATTGCTTTGAGAAGCGGATGACCCTGACATGCAAGGTGTGAATCACACACACCTGTAAAACAGGCCATGGCCATCACTGTTATGTCACTCAAACCCTCCCAAACCACAACATGACATGGCAAGCAATACCCATACACCAACACAGTACCAATAAGGTACACATTGCCATGTCAAAAATGTACAGTGGCATCAGACAATGATGCCTGACATGGAATCAGATGAAATGACTGAAAAACAACCTCCCACCCAAAATAAGTCATTTCCAAATGCATTACAAGAGTTGTAGACGTAACATAACAATGAATGCCTGTCTACATTCACATTGTGCATTGCAAAATCAACACTGCAGCTTCTGTGTGCTGTGTCCAACTCCTGTAACACACTGCTCAGCGCACAGCACATTGAACAGCCATTGTGTGTGATGCACACCCTGAGCATCACATGTGGATATGCAACGGTGGTTGTACATGTAGTGCATCATAGTGCAAGTGTGTGGGTCAGTAAGGACATGAACTCAACATATGCATGTGTAATCAAGTGACCATCAGTGTCCTCTACACATCACATGTGAACATTCACCATGTGTACACCCCAGCATGTCAAACCACAACTATCCCCTCACACCTGAAAGGTAAACACAACACATGAACAGGCATTGATCAGCAGAACACAACATGTACATAGGATACCACCATTACAATGTCAGGGTTCCCATCACACTGCAGGGCAAGGCAACTATCAACAACAAACCCCCCCTCCCTCACAAATGACCATGACCCACTGAACAACTGTACCTGGGTCATGGAGCCTTCAACCCTCAATTTCACCGGGCCACAGGATCACCCTTCCCCTTCGTCACCATCTCCCACCTTGAGTGTAAAAAGGTGCCTGCACCCTCAGAGTCCACGCTCATTTGCAAAATCACAAAATCCAAGCCATAAAAACGAACCAGAACACCCTCCAGTAGATGACTTGACGTAGCAGTACCTCACAAAGGCCAAGTACTACCACAATGATGCAACAACCAAGGTAGCACAGTAAAACAATGTCACAACAGGATGTGGACCATGTATGGTACATAACATAGAATGATGCACCATGAACGGATGTGTACTGTCACAGGTCCCCTGTACAGGTGCTGGAGTGTCACGAAACAACCACCCCCACCGTGTCCCGGGTGCCTGCAAGGTCAAACTCACACAGGCCTCTGAGACCCTGGTGGGGAAGGAGGGTCAGGGATATGCAGTCGGGACAGGTGTTGGCACACTGGATAACTGGAATGAGTGGCAGGAGAGGGGAGGAGGAATGACACATGAAAGTAGGGAATGCACGAAAATGTACTACCTGCATGAACACATACAAAATCCGAACAAACTTGGACATCATTGTCATGGCCTTCTGTAGTCCAGGCTTAGGAGTGGCACGAACCAACCACCCCCTGTAGGGTTTTGGCGCCTGCAAGTTTGGGGCTTACACAGGCATCCGCAACCCCAGTGGGGAAAGAGTGTTCGGGAACGTTGCTTGGATAGGTACGGGAAGCAGGAACACCGGGTAGAGGGTACAGGGTTTAAAATTGGATAGGACTCCGGGTGATTAGGGGAAAAAAAAAATACCAAATTGAATTACACATTCATCCATGCATTAGTGCACCCCCCAGCAAGCCTATGCAGAGCAGTTTGAAAGAAAAACAACAAGACACTTAGCTCTGGTTTTGAGTGCTGGCCTCCTGCCTGCGCACTCTCAGGTCCGGTTACAGGAGCACTGCAATGCTGCAAAGAGAGCCACAGTCAATAATCTGTATGTGCCCATTACACAAAAACACACCACCAAACATCCCCCATAGGAACAAACTACTCTACAAACAGACAATCTGGTGTAGATGCTTCGTACCCATATATAACATTACCCCTGTGATGGGTCATACACAGTCAATGCAGTAAGTCAGCCGCCGGTGGGTGCGTGGCAAATGGAACACCAATGTGTCACAATTCACACAACATGCAATGTTCCCTGGGTAGGCAGACAGACCCATATAGCAAGGCATGACTTCAGAACAAGTCGTGTTCCACCATGACCGAAACAAAGTTGGCAGTGCATGTATCAAAATGTACATGGAAATGAAATGCACTGCACCCGAGTATGTCCCTTGCTGTATGCCCCTGTGAGCTGCCCCTTTCCATGTCTCGGAAGGCTACATGGTTGATTCAAGTGCCTCAATGGACCTTGGTGTACCTGAGGGTATGTGCCACTGCCGCTGCAGGTGTCCCAGACAACCTTACAATCAACAGCCATCAGTCCACCAACACATCTGAGCTGCATTGTGTGCTTCAACACCAATATTCGTCCAAGCTCACCCTCAGTGCTGTGACTAAGCCTGCATGTGCAACTCGCCTGGTGCAAGCTTTGCTGTGTTGTGGCCCCCCTGTGCTGCTTACCTTGCCTGTAGTTCCTTGGAACACGTCAGCAGTTCTAGGATGTAGGTCTGCAATCCCTGTGCCTCTGCTTGTGCACCCATGTGCATGTGGGCACCAACAAACGTGTCCAGAATTCAGACGTCCAATGGGCCATGTCTGCTGGCAATGGTGCTCTGGAGGCTCATCCCCCTGCAGAAAGGGCATGAAACACATGATTAATGCTTTCAAGTCATCTGTGTGTGTCTCTTCAGGCATCTCATTACTGGACCATGTCAGAGACTTACATCAGAAATCTCACCATCAGTCCGTCTTTCACATCAAAAGTGTGGAACACACTATCTATGGCATGAATTGCAACAAGCACGTGTACAGTAAGGATAAGAAACATACTACACAATGCATAGCAATGAATGTACACATTAATCATGAAACACCCCATCTAGCAAAAGCTGAACAGTGGACAATAACACTGCAATCATCCCCACTAGGGGTGTCAACACAAGTCACACAGCACCAGACATGCCACAGATATGACAGTCCAAAGCCCTTGTGTAATAGGTTGTCACACCGAACCATCCTTGCGAGCCCATGGATAAGGAAGGCAGGAGTGGCATATGTGAGTCAAGGACCCCAAGCAGCAAACACATACACAAGACACGCCTGAAGGGCCCAGCTGGAACAGACAGTGGATGCCTTCAAAAGCCACAAAGCACCGCACCGTCACATGAAAGCACAATAGACAAGCAATTTTAAACTATATTAACTAATTACACTAACTATGAAAAACCTACATTACCTAATTAAACTAACTATCAAACAGAAACTTAACTAACTAAACTAAAAGAAAAATCAAAAATGGCCACATACGACCCGGGGGGGAGGGGAGGCACCGAGGAGGGGGGATGTACAGGGTGCTGCTCAACACCCACATGCGATGATGCTGAGCCAAAAAAAAAACTCCATGGGCTCAACGCCTGCACAGCCCGACCTATGTGGGAAATAGATGGTCGTCCGAGTCTGGCTCATCCTTGAAAGGAGGACGTGGCACAGTAGCCTGGCCACGCCTAGCCGCAGCTTGCCCCTCGTCGGCAGCAAGTCTGCCTGACGGGTGAGCCTGGTTCTGTGTGGCGATGTGACGTAGGTCTGCATGCAGAACCTCATGTGATACACGTGCTTCCTCTTGCAAGGTAGCACGTGTAACATGGAGTTCCTCCTGCAAGGCCTGGCTGGACAACCACTGCACCTCCCGGCAAGCCTGTAGCTCAGCCGAGATGGTACGCTCAAGCTGTGCAAACCTCTACTCTGCCCGCTGCCTCTGGGACATCATAAGGACACCCAGAGTGGATTTGAGGGAAGCATACTCCTCCCTCAGGGCATCCATGTGCGCCTCTGCGTGAGCAGCAATTGCTTGACGCAGAGACGACATTTCAGCCTGGCGTGCCCTGTCTGAGGCCGCCATGCCCAGCCTGAGCGAGCGGGCCGCGGACCGTGCCGCCTACTGCTGGAGAAGCACCTGCCTAGCAGGGGGGAGCACAGATCGGGCCACACGCTCCATGCTCTCAGCAATGTTCTCCATTGCTGCCCCCAGCCGTTCTGAATTGGCAGTCATGTCTTGCTCCCACTCAGTATACTGCGGTTGCGAGCGGCGACCGCGTTGCCGGGCTTGACCCCTGCGGGACCCAAGGACCGGGGGTCCTCGCTGTGTTGGCACCGCCCGCGTCTGCACGACTACATGCCCCCGTCGACGTGATGTCCCAGGCACATCAGTGACTGGTGTGGAGGGTGACCCTGCGTCCCGATCCACCACGGGCGGAGGAACCAAGACTGTCTGATCCCTCAGTGCAGGTGTCGCAGATAGAGGAGTGTCCACATCAGAATCACTCACCCCTGACCCATGGACTTGATGCTCATCCAACTCAACATGGACGTCAGAGTCGTCATCAAGGCTGGACTCATAGGCAGCCAGAGACAAGATGGACTGTAGCACCTGGGGGTTTTTGTGGCCTACCACCCCACGATCCCCACTTGTGCCGGGTTGATGTAGTGGTAACAACCCTGTGTCTGGCATGACAACACCATCCTCCGCCTCCATAGCGTCATCACCTGAAAAATAGAGAGAAAAAAGGTCACTACACATGTCAGAAGCACACAACACACACACACACCAACAACAAACGCATCAGGCAGACATGTGACACACAACATATAACCTGGCATGCATGCTGGGTCAACTTTGAATTGCTTCTGTGATCAGACCTGTTGAAAGGTGGCAGTTTCCATGGAAGTGGGTCTATGCAGTGCAGAAAATGTGTACGTCACTCACTACCTACATGTAGAAGGACTCCATCGTGTGTGCCAGGAAATGTGAAGGCAGTGCAAGGTCAAATTCAGGCATCACGTGCATTGTGCATTCAATGTGTACCATATCTAGAAGCCAAGCACCCCTCCACCCCAGTACAAAAGCAGGGATGCCTAGCATGGTATCAAAAGGCTGACCATACACCTGTGTATTAACAGGCAGTGTTGACTGGCATCAACAGCTTAATGTGATTCAAGTGACAACACTGCAAATGATGATGGGACAGTAAGCAGGACACATGATGAAAACTCTGGAGGCCGCCCACCTGTGAAGAAGACACAACAACAGTTGGACAGAGTCATTGGCCATTGAACAGGCTGAGGCCTGTGAGCCACACAGATTGTCAGACCCTAAACATGTGTGCAACGCAGTACTGAGCCACAGTTGACATGGGAAGGCTGATGAGATGCCATGCAATGTATGTCACCCAGGACTTGTATTACAGTGATCATCCAGTCAAGGACAAATAGGGGCATGCGTGCAATGCACATGGAGCATGAATGGGCATTCATGTCCCTGCGGGACATCTGACCTATGCACAGTACAAGTGAGATACCCTGCATCAAGTACTAAGGCTGTTCCACACGGCATATGTCTGGCAGATTCTACGCTGGAAGTTAGCATCTACACAGGATGCTTGAACAGGAAAGTACACATTGGCAAGATTGAAGCAGACCAGTGCAAAGGTGGAACTGGGGCGCAGAGTGGCGGAGGAGGGGCAAGGGAGCATGCCTACATGGAGTCCCCGCATGCAGGCATAGGAGACATGCATCACGGAAGTATTGCATTACTTACACATCAGAACCATGTACACGTCACATGTAGTGGCAATCATGCCCAACACATCCCACAAGTGAAACACACACGTCCTCAACAAACACGCATCAACACTCACTGGACTGGGCATCAAAGTCCAGCATCTCTCCCACTCCTTCGACCAATTCAGGTGGTATGAACTCCGCAATGAGTGCCTCATGCAGAGTGAGCTCTTCCTCCTCTGGTGCAGGCCCACCGCCAGTCACCAGAGTCAAGTTGTAATTAGAGGCACGCTTAGCCTTAGTGCTGCGTTTGATGTCATTCCAACGCTTTTTGCACTCTTGCGCCGTGCGCACCTCATGGCTGAATGAATTGACATGTTCTGCAACATGATGCCAGAGGGTGTCACATTGGGCAGCCGTAGTCTGACTATTGGCACCCACTAGCATGTCACGGCTGTGGCCCCGCACGTAGCCCACGAGGAAGTCCAGTTCCTGCTTGCAGAAAGGCTTCTTCCTCGACGTGCAGGAGGTCGTGGCTGTGTGTGGGGTCCCAGCCTGTGCTGCAGGTGCAACCTTCCTCCTCTTGGACTGTGGCGCAGACCCTGGCTGGCTAATGCGCCCTGACCAGTATGGCCAGTGGGTTCGGTGGATTGAGCCAATGGAGTGGCAGGTGGAGGGACGACCAAAGGCCTGACTTGTGTCAGTGGCAGCTGGGTGCCCTCTAATGGACCCTGCACAGCAACATCAGCTGTGGCAGGGTCATTGACCACAACGGTCCTGGTTGGCAGACTCACAACCGGGCTGTTGTTGGGTGCATCTGCCCCTGCCCTTGCCAACACCCGGCTGTTCGGGGCAGCAGATGACATAACTGCCCCAGGGACACGTGTCTTGGTCCGAGCAGCCTGGCCTGCCCCTATGTTTTCCCTCCTGGCCTGTTGGAAATCTACCAAGGGCTCCTCAAGTGCCAACGCAGCCTGCGCTGGCAGACCCTGAGCCTGGGTGGCGGTGTCCACAGCTGCACCTGCAGCAACCACTACCCTTGGGCCCGTGGCAGTCGATGGAACGGACTGCCGGGTCACACGGGTGGCAGTGCCAGATGCAGAAGCTGCATCCCCCGGAACCACAGGGGGTGGTGGCATGACTGCACCGACACATGGCACAACATTGTGCTCAAGTGGTGCACCCCTGCCTCTTCCCCCTCTGTGGCCGCCCTGGACACCCTGGAGTCCCCCTACTCCCTGGTCACCATGGCCACGTCCCCGACCACGCCTACCACGAGGAGTACGCCCAGCTGAGGCGCCCCTCACCTTTGGTGTCCTCCCAACCATGGCACAGATGTAGTAGTGCCGGCACAGATGGAGTAGTGCCAATGGGAGGTGTACACCACAATTGACCTGGGCAATTGGGGTGAAGGGGGTGGGAAGCAAGATGTTAACAGCCCCCCTGCACCTGCAAGGCTGTATGTGACCCCGGTGATGTAGTGATGGGTCACGCAACGCTCAGGCACCCCAAAACTGCGTAAAACTGTGCACCCAATCCTGCAACCTACGTGCGTGGATTCAACCTCCCGCAGTACGCGGTGGCACCCAGTAACACGAATAACGCGTACGCGTGGGACACACAGGCTACTATGACATCGAAAATGGGTGCGATACACAGGGGCACCCGCAGTGGGAAAAATAGCGTGTGTGACTCACCGTCTGACTAGCGCGATGCAGAAAAACAAGCGTAGCCAATACCCCCACCAAAAGAAGAAATACGTCCTTGTTAGCTGTGAAGTTGTGATGGCGCGCGAAACAACAGGAAGCAGCAACACACGTCGGTCTCCACGAAAAGCACGTACAGCGAACTGCTGGCCCCGCTCACCTTTAACCCCTGCTGAGGGAAAAGCCTGCGCACGTCACGTCACTTACGCGCATGGGCCCTTTCCTCGGATTACACGCGGACGTGCAGTTTTTCACGTGCGCTGAAACGCCCATGCACTCCTGCGCGCATCACGTCACAGAGGCGCTTGCGCTTGAAGGGCCTTCTGTCCAATGAAATTGCGTATGCGTGCAGACGCGCTTACGCGCTAAGGGCCTTTCCTCGAATTACACGCTGACGTGCAGAATTTTCATGTGCCAAATCACTCCGTATCAAGCTGGCCATGCATAAGGACACGGAAGACCACGCTCCTGCCCAGTAGGCCGAATTACTGACCCCCAGAGCCCCGAGCACCCTCCCACCTGCCATCTGCTGCTGCCTGACTGCCTGCTGCCCACGTGCCCTGCCATTTGCTGCCTGCACATCAGCCAGGGGTGCTGTTGCTGTGACCACCCCTCCTGGAACCGAAGAATCCCGACTGGGATTCCATCGCTCCACAGCCCAGCCCCAGGACCCAGTTGCCCACCCACTCCTGCCTCTGGGGTTGTCATATCGGGCACTGCAACATCTGGCACCACTGACAACCCCCGGCCAGAGAGGCAGGGGGCACCAGCTTGCCAGGGAAGTTGGTGTCCTGGTGGAGCAAGTCCTGGGGCAGTATGATTCCCTCTCCGGAAGTTCCCGCGCCGACAAGGAAGGACGGACTTGGATCTGGACGGACATCGCGACTGCCATCAACGCGGAGGTGGTGGCAGTCCGCGACTTCCAACATGTCAAGAAGCGCTGGGAGGACTTAAAGTCCAGGACCCTCAACAAGGCCCGGCGCCTCTTGAAGGCAGCTGATGCTAAGGGGCGCCGGGGCAACTTGTCGGAAGATCAGATGAGGGTCCTGGAACACATATCCCCAGCGCTCCACGTCCAGGTCCTTGAGAGGCAGACCCTTCTGGAGTCGAGCGGTAAGTGTACATGCATCCTGATTGTAAGCTGTGCGTGTTGTGATGTTTCAGTAGTGTGCAGGTTGCACATCTGTTTGTATGGGGCCGAGTATGGGTGGGGGTGTACAGGGCCGTGAGGCTAACACATGCAAGGGCTGTCATGTGTGAGACATGGATGGTGCTTGTGTGTGTAGGCTTGCATGCCAAATGCAGTTGTGTGGGCACACATGTTTGGATGAATGTGTATGTAAGTAGGCATGTTCGTGATGTCACGCATGTATGTTGTTTTCAGCTGCATGTATCAGCACTGTGTACATGTGCATGTGTGTGTATTTGACAAGGGTGCAACAGTGATGCAACATGGATGCATGTGACAGCGGGATGTGGAAGCCTGATTGGCAGATGTGACATGGATGCCCATCTGAACACTGCGACAGTTGGCAGATGTGTACACATGCATGCCCGGCTCCCCTCCCAGGTTGTGATCTCGTCGGGGAGTGAGGAGTCCGGTGCCGCGTCCCAGGCCGCAGCTGCCGGGGGGAGGTCCAAGAGGTGGAGGTTGGAGTTGGACTCCTCCGCAGCAGAAGGGGCAGCTGGGACCCCACAGGGCCGAACGGGGGAAGATGGTACAAAGTCATCCAGGTTGGTGGGGGGTTTGGTGGAGGAGGAGGCCGTGCAAGCAACAGAGACGGGGTCTGGAGGTGGGGATTCGACTGGTGCTAGTGGTGCAGTGCAGGACCAGGGACAGGAGGCAGCACAGGCTGCCGCGGAGATGCCTGTGTGCAATCCTGTCCCTGATCCTGTCACTGCGTCATCTTGCACCAGCAGGGATGCCTACGTCCAGACCCGTTTTCAGGCAGGGGATGAGCTCACGACAACTGGCCTTCCTCTGCCTGCGGACGTGGCTATCCGGGTCCGGGTTGACCCTGTACTGACTGGTGTGGCGTTGCGTCAACGGGCCATGCGAGGTGACCTGCAGTCTTTTCATGAGGAGACTGCATGTCATCTCGAATGGCTCGTTGACCGCGTCGGCCTACTGGGACAGGTCACCCAGGCCGGATTCCTCCATTTGATGGGGCTTGCTACGACCCCCTCCTCAACTGAACCCCCTATGCGCCAGTCGTCCTCCGTGCTATATTCCCACCCATCAGTCACCTGGGTGCCCTGTGGAGCTGCCTCTGACGGTGCGGCCAGGCTGGTGGAGGAGGCATCCCTGCCACAGTCGGGAGTCGGACGTCCAGCAGGGGTGGCCAAATCAACGACTGCACCCCAGCCAGCGGAGGATGTGCAGGCAGCAGGAGGCAGTGCACGGGCAGAGGCACAGCAGCAGCATCGTGGTGGGAGCCATGATGGCTCGGGGCCTTCGACATCAGAGGGGCAGGCATCGGCCGGAGGGCAGGAGGACCCAGGACGGGAAGTGTCTTCCGTGTGGCAGCGGTTGGGCCACGCCATAGATGCGGAGCGGCAGCGGGCGGAAGAGGCACGGCTCACGATGGTCAGGGCAGAGAACTCCATGCGGAGGGCCCTGAGGCGGGCCGAGTGCCTCGGGGCAATCCGCAGGGGGTTGGAGGTGGACACGTCGACGGCCCTGCAGACCCTCGGGGCCATGGAGGAGGACCACCTCCGGGACATTGAGCAGGAGTTCGATGATGCCCTGGCCCGGGACATCCAAAAGTGAGCCGTCGGACTAGCCCGCTGCCCTTGTAAATAGTTCTGTAGTTAGTGTTAGGTTTCCTTTGGTTTTGCATTTTTTTGACCTTTTGGACAATGGGCCACATTTTTGTATATAGTTTTTTTTTATTAGGTAGTGTTATTAGATAGGTTTCATTTCTTCTGTTGGGATCATGGACCCTGGATTGTTTATCTGTATATAGTTGACTGTTGGATTTTCATTTTTTTTTACGATTTACCCATGGAGCAATGGTTTTCAATTTTAATTTTCCATTGGATTTACTTTTGTGGACTGTGACTTTGGACACCTTTCCTTTGGATTATGATTTGTGGTTTTGCATTATTTCACGGACATGCTGGTTTTTATTTTTTTAAATTCCCATTTTTGTTTGTTTATTTTTGATTCAATTTATGTTGCTTTTAATACATATTTTTTGTTCAAACTTCAATGTGTAGTATCATCTCATTCGTTTCATGCATATCATGATATGGGTTTTGAGATTCACTGACACCCATTGGGTGTATGTGAGGGACATGTGTTCATTTCCAAACTTGCAATTTGGGTTCTTTCATGTTATTGCAATTTCTAAGTGGGTGGATGCACTACTCGGGTGGGTGTTTGGTATTTGGAGGCTGACCATAAGGGCCAGGGATCTAGATTGTGATGACATGTTGGCTGGGGGACATGTGTGGGGGCCTGGTGGAGGGTGCCCCACAGTGCTGGGGGGTGGGGGTGCAGGGGGACATGAGTTGGACATAAGTGGGGGCCTGCTGGCAGGTGCCCCACAGTGCTGGGGGGTACGGGTGCAGGGGGACATGTGTGGGGGCCTGGTGGAGGGTGCCCCACAGTGCTGGGGGGTGGGGGTGCAGGGGGACATGAGTTGGGGACCTGGTGGAGGGTGCCCCACAGTGCTGGGGGGTGGGGGTGCAGGGGGACATGAGTTGGACATGAGTGGGGGCCTGCTGGCAGGTGCCCCACAGTGCTGGGGGAGTGCAGGGGGACATGATTTGGACATGAGTGGGGGCCTGCTGGCAGTTGCCCCACAGTGCTGGGGGGTGGGGGTGCAGGAACACATGAGTTGGGGGCCTGGTGGAGGGTGCCCCACAGTGCTGGGGAGTCCGGGTGCAGGGGGACATGTGTGGGGGCCTGCTGGCAGGTGCCCCACAGTGCTGGGGGGTTGGGGTGCAGGGGGACATGAGTTGGGGTCCTGGTGGAGGGTGCCCTGCACTGCTGGGGGGTGGGGGTGCAGGGTGACATGAGTTGGGGGCATGGTGGAGGGTGCCCCACAGTGCTGGGGGGTGGGGGTGCAGGGGGACATGAGTTGGACATGAGTGGGGGCCTGCTGGCAGGTGCCCCACAGTGCTGGGGGGTGGGGGTGCAGGGGGACATGAGTTGGACATGTGTGGGGGCCTGCTGGCAGGTACCCCACAGTGCTGGGGGGTGGGGGTGCAGGGGGACATGAGTTGGGGGCCTGGTGGAGGGTGCCCTGCACTGCTGGGCGGTGGGGGTCCAGGGGGACATCAGTTGGGGGCCTGGTGGAGGGTGCCCCACAGTGCTGGGGAGTGGGGGTGCAGGGGGACATGAGTTGGACATGAGTGGGGGCCTGCTGGCAGGTGCCCCACAGTGCTGGGGGGTGGGGGTGCAGGGGGACATGAGTTGGACATGAGTGGGGGCCTGCTGGCAGGTGCCCCACAGTGCTGGGGGATGGGGGTGCAGGATGACATGAGTTGGGGGCCTGGTGGAGGGTGCCCTGCACTGCTGGGGGGTGGGGGTGCAGGGGGACATGAGTTGGGGGCCTGGTGGAGGGTGCCCCACAGTGCTGGGGGGTGGGGGTGCAGGGGGACATTAGTTGGACATGAGTGGGGGCCTGCTGGCAGGTGCCCCACAGTGCTGGGGGGTGGGGGTGCAGGGGGACATGAGTTGGGGGCCTGGTGGAGGGTGCCGTGCACTGCTGGGGGGTGGGGGTGCAGGGGGACATGTGTGGGGGCCTGGTGGAGGGTGCCCCACAGTGCTGGGGGGTGGGGGTGCAGGGGGACATGAGTTGGACATAAGTGGGGGCCTGCAGGCAGGTGCACCACAGTGCTGGGGGGTGGGGGTGCAGGGGGACATGAGTTGGGGGCCTGGTGGAGGGTGCCCTGCACTGCTGGGGGGTGGGGGTGCAGGGGGACATGTGTGGGGGCCTGGTGGAGGGTGCCCCACAGTGCTGGGGGGTGGGAGTGCTGAGGGACATGAGTGGGGTGCAGGGTATTCCCCCGTGGTGTGGGCTGCCTGCAGGGGCCGTGGAGGTTGTGGAGCGAACACCTGGGAGGACCCACACGGCCAATTCACGTGTAGTACTCCACGGAACCCCTGAAATACACGTAACCTGCTGATATCACGTGTGAAACTTCCTGCGCACCCCAACATACACGCACCCAGGACATTCGCGTGTGGAACTTCCAGCGCACCCCTGGAATACACGTACCCAGCTGAAATCGCGTGTGAAACTTCCCGCGCACCCCTGAAATACACGTACCCTGCTGAATTTGCGTGTGAAATTTCCGCGCACCCCAGTAATACACGTCCCACACTCGCACAGGGCCAATCGCGTGTGAAACTTCCCACGCACCCCAGTAATACACGTACCCTGCTGAATTCACGTGTGTAACTTTCCGCGCACCCTGAAATACACATACCCAGGACATTCGCGTGTGGAACTTCCAGCGCACCCCTGATATACACGTACCCTGATGGAATCGCGTGTAGAACTTTCCACGCACCCCTGAAATACACGTACCCTGCTGAATTCAAGTGTGTAACTTCCCACGCACCCCGAAATACACGTACCCAGGACATTCGCGTGTGGAACTTCCAGCGCACCCCTGATATACACGTACCCTGCTGAATTCACGTGTGTAACTTCCCGTGCACCCCGAAATACACGTACCCAGGACATTCGCGTGTGGAACTTCCAGCGCACCCCTGATATACACGTACCCTGCTGAATTCACGTGTGTAACTTCCCACGCACCCCAAAATACACGTACCCAGGACATTCGTGTGTGGAACTTCCAGCGCACCCCTGATATACATGTACCCAGCTGAAATCGCGTGTGAAACTTCCCGCGCACCCCTGAAATACACGTACCCTGCTGGATTCATGTGTGAAACTTCCCGCGCACCCCTGATGTACACGTACCCTGATGGAATCGCGTGTGGAACTTCCCGCGCACCCCTGAAATACACGTACCCAGCTGAAATAACGTGAGGAACTTCCCGCGCACCTCAGTGATACACGTACCCCGCTTGCCGTGCTGGTACAGGGTTAGCGCAGCCCTTTGCGCTGGATTGGGGATTTTGATGGCTTTTCCCTGCGCAAGGGGCGTTCTTGGGGGCGTAACTGGCGCTGCTGCAGGGTCGCTGCACCACTGTGCGCCACGGCTGGTTTTGGTGGCTGGAATCCATGAATACGCTGTGCGCAGAAATGTATTTTGGCGCACGCGGCTGATGCAGGGATTCGCACGCGCACACTGTGCGCCAGCCGCGTGCGCCACTTGTGCGCTGAATTCTATGAATTACCCCATTGTCTGTTCCCATTTGATTTTCTGTTCTCTCATGAAAAAAAACAAATCAAGTGACCCTTTATCTTCAAACAAAATTCCTAATTATGTATGTGTTGCTTTAATTTGAATTAATCTCTAACTACTATATGTGTAATCCTACTGCTATCTAAAAGTATTACATTTCCCTTCACCATTGTGAATACTGAATGTACCCTATTCTCTCTCCAAACGCCTTGCCCACATGATTGTGAACCTCAAAATATTTGATGTATGAAGGCATGAGGTTGAAGTTGCTTGACTCTCCTTTAACCTAATCTCAATTAAAGTTTGACCTAAATTCAGGAATTACATTTTTTCTTGAACCTATTTGCCAATGATTAGATGTTTGGCTCTTCCAAAGAAGTAATTGGAGGTTATAAAGTTGCTATGCATGCGTTGCTTGTTGCTGTTTTTTTGCATGCATGGCATGCTGACGATTCCAAGCACATTAGGACCTACCCCAATGTTTTTGCTTTATGGGCTCAATCCCTGCTCCAGTTTCCTTAGCACAGTTTTCTGTAAGGGGCCAATTAATGAAATGTTAGCAGACTTTGGGCCACAATGCAAATTTGGCGGTATTCTGAAGGCAAATCCACCAGAATATGGCCAAACGCAATTACTGTTACCATCACTTGGTCCGGCGGAGTTACCTCTGGATTACAAGTGGTGGTATGGCAGTGTTAGTGGCAGTGTTATTCCCCATTTATGGCATCCATAGGAATCCATGGTGATTTTGGCAGAATTACCACCGCCAGTAAATCTGCTGATTTTGCCAATTTTGGGAGCTAAGGTGGAAGGTTATTTCTCTGTCTCACCACCAAAATTATAGTATGGAGATGCAGTAATGCTGCTGTAGTTCAGTGGTAACAGATTTACCACTGCATTACCATTGTTTTTTCCTGCCCCGCCATACAGTCTAATGAAATTTTCGTATGATCCTAGCATTTGATTAAACACTATGATAGAAGCTTAACAGGATTTTCTATTATGTTACACAATTTCACATTAGGTTACCTTAGGTTATGTTATTTACCAATTAAGGGGCCCATTCGTGTAATTATTTGCATGGGAAATAGGGGACTTGTGTGCCAACTGCGCGCAAATCCGCGTTTTTCAATTCATGGAACTGACTGCGCAGGACTTTCTTGGGACTTGCGTGGAGTTTGTGCAGGCCCGGCATATCTGTACGAGTTGACAAGTGCCTTGTATGAGACTCCATGCAGAGTGTGGGCAGGGCCTGCACATCGACCAAAATAGGTGCGGAATGAAGAATAACGTGAAAATGTGGGCGTGTTGAGGGACGGTACACGGCAAAGCAAGCGCAGGCTCCTCGCTGTGCAAATACAACCGTATTCATGGATTTGAACTGGGAACATCGGGTTGCAAAAAAGGACACGCAAATCCTGTAACCCATATGCCACATAATAGCAGGCGTAAACGTCAAAGCGCATAGGGACAAATGCACATAAAGCACGCAATGCACACCAAACAAACATCTACAACCACAGTACTCAGTACTCAGAGCCATTGTGCACGGACACCGCACCTTCCACATCTCACCAATGCACCGGTCCCTGGTATCTGGAAAACATGGCAATGCATGGCTCATTGGTGAGTATGAATACTCATGCACACACGTCACACACTGAACAATAGACCTTGACAAAAAATGACGATAACAACCATGTTGACATTTACAAGGGATAGTGCCTACCCACTGACTACCTTCATGATGATGTTGCATGATGACAACCATCAGGAACCCCACAACACCAGCTACGGTGAGGTACAATACTGCACATATAGCCACTCAGGGCATAGTGGAGCACACATTTGGAGTGCTAATGTCACGCTTCCACTCCCTTGACCACTCTGGTGGGGTGTTGCTGTATGCACCACCAGTAGTCTGTAAAATAATCGTGGCTGCGGTTGTCCTCCACAATGTCACGACATGGAGTGGTGTACCAGTGGACATGCAGGTGGGACACTGCCCACAGACAAAACCCTTGCCTATACCTAGCCAAAGGGCACATGGAAAGGCTTGCATGCACACAGCTGGTGCAATCGTACTTCACATAAATACCATCCCCTGTGGAGTACACATAGTGAAGCCACCTCCTAGGTGGAATTCACTGATGAATTGTGGCCTACCCTCTGTGCCCACAACAACACCCTGAGAATGTGCGACTGGGGGTGCACATTTGTGTGTGTCCATTAGACATAAAACAATGTGTCCAAGCAGAGGCCACTGAAAACACTTGTAAGTGGAAGTATACCACTACCACTTTGCATGAACTGGGCAACAATCAAATATTAGTACTTAGCCATTCATGAACACCAAAATCAACAATTCCACCAATTCTAAGAAGCAGACCAAAATCTGATTAAAGACCTGTATGGCCATGTGGATGACAGGCACACATATACATATGTCCATGTTGCTATGAGTGTGAAAGCAGGGGTGAAAGATTAAACATGTGACATATATACTGGGAATATACATATATATATATATATATATATATATATATATATATATATATATATATATATATATATATATATATATATATATATATATATATATATATATTACATGGCCACGGTAGTGGCCATGTAGTTATGGTTAAGTTGGTGTTTCCATAGGAAGAGCACTGTTTGGGTGGCTTATAACTGCGCTCCCCCTGGACGAATCCTCACCAAACTTTGCAAAAAAAAGTATATGTCCCACTCTGAATTTTTTTGCAAAGTTTGGTGAGGATTCGTCCAGGGGGGGAAAAGTTATAGGGGGGGTCCCAAAACTTTTTTTTTCCCATAGACTGAATGGGAAAAAACTTTGCGCACGGCTAGCCCGAACCGCTGGACGGATTTAAACCAATTTTGCGGCAGGAGCGGCGGCCTGGTCCCGAAAGCGTGCTTTTGCAAATTTGGTGTAAATCCGTCCAGTAGTTTTTTTAAAAATGACCAAAATGTAAGGCAAAAAAATTAGTGATATCTGTGTTCGCTTCACAGACGGACTTCCCTGTTCGCTCCGCGGACAGCACCCCGATTGGCCCAGCGGCTTGCGTCGTGTCCACGGACATGCGACGTGTTCGCTGATTGGGCGGCGTGGTGCATGATGCGCGTCAGATTTTCTGTCGCGCCCACCATCTTGCATTTGCGGACATCCGCAGACAGCGCGGTGAAAGTTTGTTCAAAATGCGTATTTAGTAGAGTGTGTTGGTGTGTAGAAGTCTTTGGGGAGGATGGGGGAGTATGAGATAGGTTCAAAGTTGTATTTTATTTATGTGCTAGACGCTTTTGTTGTGTTCGATTTGTCTGCGGACAACACGGCTGTTCTGGAATGTTCGTAAATAAACAGAATGGATTCGGTGTCAACTTGAAAGTGTTCTAAGAACACTTGTGGGGTCTTGGAATGTTTGCAGGGGGTGTCCTGGAGACGTTGTCTGTATTGTTCGTTGGCAAGGTGAAAATGTTTTAAGAATAATCGCGGTGTCCTGAAATGTTCGTACATAAAGAAAATGGGGGTGTCCTGAGGACCCTGTTTGTATTGTCCTCTGGCAAGTTGAATGTGTCCTAGGACCTTCCCCCTGTCCGCGGACATAAAAATGGTTGCAATGCTTGCATCTATGGGTGTGATATGCTGTGGTGGTTGTGGCCAGGGTATAGAATGTTGGGTGCATGGCCATTTGGCCATGCACCCAAGAGTGAATGCCCTGGCCACAACCACCGCAGCATATCAAACCCATAGTGACTTTGAACTTTGGGTCAAAAACTAATTTATAAGGAACAATGTTATAAGCTTGTATGGGTGTGATATGGTGCGATGGTTGTATTTATCTTGTTATACGTACTATTTGGTTTAGTAACGGGAGTCCATGTTTTTCTTGTTCATTTCTGTAATAAAAGAAAATAGCATGTTAGTATTAGTATTTTATAATGACTTATTACATTGTACAATCAACATGTTCTTCTTTTCATTGAATCTCATATTGAGTAGATTACAAACCAGAGTACTGTGCAATTTGCAAAGTTTCTGTGTTTGTTGCTAAAATCATTGGGTCTGTGGGAGAAAGGAAATCCATGTTGGATTAAAAAAAAAACCTTTTCTGTTATGCTACAGTTTATTATTTTGTTTGTTTTCCATGTTTACTTGTTCTTTCTGCCTAATGCTTTATGCATTGGATTGTTTCAGTTTTTGTGAGCAGTAAGATATTAGGTATTTGTTTGGATATTGTAAAATTTTGGCCCAGTTAGATACCAGTAGGCGTATTCTAACTGTTTATGTTTTGATATAATTTCATGGCATTGATTTATCTGTTTGCATATTTGTAAATCTTGGGACAGTTAGACACCAATTGGCGTATTCTAACTGTCTATTTTTTGCTCTATTTGAGTGGTATTAATTTATCTGATTAGTTGTTGTAGAATCTTTGGACAGTTAGATAGGTTTTGAAATATTGTGACAGTTTATATTTTTTTACTACAAGTGTACTTAAGGTTTAAGTACAGTTCAGTTATCAAATTTTGGTTTTAAGAACATTAAATACGCGTTTATAAGATTAGCTGGTAATCTCTGCTTTAGGGTAACGGTACTATCATTACATTCAAACCATCCACATTTTTTTTTTATATATGCAGTGTAGTGCCCTGAGTTGGTTGTGGCTCCTGCGTGGTAGATTATACCTATTGTTGTGAAGGTTTTCCTACCAAGTGATATTTGACCATTTGTGAATCCAGTCAGCTTGCAGTTGTTTTTCGTACCATCTGCATTGTAACATAGACGCATTAGTATTACGTATTTACTATGTGTTTGTATTAGTAATGTGGAGCGATTATCCGAATTGCAGGTAGAACATAATCTACCGTGGTTTGCATTTTGTACAAGTTGCTGGAATGGAACGGATTCACAATTAGGTATTGATATATAGACAAAACGCTCATTGGGGATTTGTTCTTGTGTCACATTGTTGCAGAGAGTGCATGTATGTTTCCATACGTATGAAATCTGGAAGATTTCATTTATAGGTATGTTTTTGTTTTCCAGTACTAATAGTAAGTACATTAGAAATTCTTGTGGATCTTCCTGTGAGTTTATAGTGAATTTCACCATTCCAGCACAGTAGTCCAATTGTTGTCTTATTCCATAAACACTATACGTGTTGTCAGGATTGTTTGCTGCATTTCTGTGAAGTACTAACATTTGCAAACACAATGGGTCTGTACTGTGTAAGTAAATGTTGTCAACAATTGGTGGTAATTGAAATAGAATATTCATTGCTACATTTGCGTAGCAACTTACACCAACTATATTTGAGAATTTAAATGGTCCAGGTAGTTCTGTATCTAACTGCTTTTTTTGGAGTTTGTTTTCCTTCTTTAAAGAAGTACCTGGTTTACTTTCCCTAATTGATTCATTTTTGCTTGTTGTTACTTGATGAAGTTTTAGTTTCTTTTAGTCTCTTTGGAGGATTTGCAGTGACATCCTGTTGCATTTCTGTTTGATTTAGTTTTCTTTTAGAACATTTTCCTTTTTGTGGAACAGGATATGTTTGTAGATGGGGGGTGTATAGTGAACAAAGTCTATTGTATTCTAAAATGCAAGGAATATCAGCGTTTACTTTACTTGCATCAAAGTTTATTAGAAATAGACCGTCAATTGTACGTAGGCGTGACAGTGCTACGTAGCTCATGCCTTCTTTAAAGACTGTGTTACCAATGTCTATCATTGCTTTGTCTGGAGTAAGACCTTGTGATTTATGAATGGTGACTGCGTATGCAAGAGTTAGAGAAAATTGTTCTCTGCGTACATACATGTCTTTGCAGAGAAGGAATCGAGCTGTTGAGCGTCCTATTCTTTTTACTTCTGAAAGTTTGTCAAAGAGAATATTGACAAACTGAATTTTGTTGTCACGTGGGTATGTTTGAAAGCCAACAACTGTGCCCAGTGCTCCCTTAACTAGTCCTTGGTCCACGTCAAGGTTACGTTTAAGCATTACTCTGCAATTTAAGGATAATTTTAATATCTTTTCCAAGCCTGCTGTGTTTGAGATTGATTTTTCTAAACTATTAAGTCTTGTTGTGGCTTGGTCACACATGGGTAGTGTCATTCCATATACATCTAGTTTGTCTGTGGCGCTAATTTCCATATTTGGTTGCATTTCTTTGCTTAACATTATTTCATTGAATTTGAAACAGCTTGCAAGAGTTGGCATTAAGCCCATACAATTGACATTTTTGTGGGCTAATTGTTCCATAACATCTGTAGCACATGCATTATCACCATAAAGTGCATGAATGTGCCGGGTTTTCAATATTGCTTCTGCTTCTCTAGAAAGTATACCAACTCTGATACTTTTTAATATGTTGCCATAAGTGAGATCTGCAGATTGGCACATGTTTTCTGTTAATTCTCTGTATTGGAAATGTTGCCAAAGGTTGACATTTCCAATGCTGCCAACAGTTTTACGGCAGAGTTTGTGTCGTAATGTTTTAAAAATATGCTCAACTTTTACAGGTGTCAATTGAAGAAGATCTCTGAAAACAAGGATGTGGTTTCCTGCAAAGAGCTCTTCATAGTTTGTTTTGAGTACTTCTTGTAATCTGAGGTGAATCAAAGCTAACATTAGGTTGGACACCATGCTCACTTCATCTATTAGTAGCATTTTCATTTGTTTCAATACTCTGCATACTTCCATTGCAGCTTCTGCAGAAAGTTTGTAATAATCTAACTTGTTTTGGTGTTCTACTGGCAGGAGTAGTAATCGGTGTAAAGTGACACCACCTATGTTGTAGGCAGCTAAACCTGTGGGGGCAGTGACAACAGCTGACAGTTTGTTGTTTGTCAATTGTTGAAGGAACTTACTGCTGATTTTGATTAGGAATGTTTTGCCAGAACCAGCTTCACCACTGACATACAATAGTATAGGTTTGTAATTTTGGCAGGTGCATTCTTTGTTTTCATGTTGCACACCATGTGCAATTTCTTTTGTTATTTCTTGAAAAATGCTACGTTGCTCTTTGTTTAGTTTTGATTGTAGTGTAGTTAAGTCTTCTTTATCTTCATAGTCACACATAGTGTTTTCTACTTCTATCATAGCTAATTCTGCCTCATTTGTTAATAGTGGTTCTCCCAGTGGTTCTTGGCTTCCTGTGACAGAAGGTTGACTACTGTCATGAGTGCCCTTATCTAGTTGGGCCTGGAGTTCCTCTTTGTGTTGCTGTTCATTGTGCAATATTGTTTTGTACTGTGCAAAGTTTACATCAGTTATACTGCTTTCATTGGCTTTGAAAGCGTCTTCATATGAGTCATAGGTATCTAGTATTTCATTTTCTTTTCTCCATGGTTTGAAGAGTTGTAGCAGGGACATGTAATATATTTCTTTATGTTGAGGAGTCTTTAATGACAATTTGATATGATTAATTAAATTTGGTTTGGTGAGTTTTACTAAGCTGCCATCACAGTTTGTCACTTTGTATTTACGGTTTTGCTCATCAGGTTTTATATTATTTTTGTATGTGTAGTTTTGGGCTATGTGGTATAGACACATGGTTTCCAAAGTGGTACTCCTGTTTGGGTAGTATGTGTCCAATAAATTGTTTTTTAAAATGTCTTGGCTGTTGGGATCATGTTTGGCTATTGTTTCTATATCTTCGTATGATTTTAGAACTCATTTTCTAGATTTAGCTGGACCAAGACTTAGCCATACTATATTTGCAGATTTACCATACAATGCAGTACCAGTTAATCGATCAGCTGCTTCATAGGATCCACATTCTCTATGGGACAGCATTTTTATGCCCAAGCTGTATAATTTCTGAGACACTGTTTTCGGCATTTGGTGTAGTATTTCCCTTTGTTTTTGTATTTGCGACGACAATATTTGCCACATTTGTGTCTTTGGAATAATAAGATTTTTGCATGAAGATCACTATTTGTGGATTCTGACGGAATTTCACAAGTGACATATTTTTCAATAAACTGTAAAACAGTGGCATCACTGTCTTGACCAAATTTAGGAGCATCTTTAATCCATAAAAGCATGTGGAAATGTTGCGCTCCTCTGGCTTGGTATTCTTTTCTCCAAAAGAAGTGTTGCACTTCTCCAAGGGGAGGGACAGTTTTATTACAAATAAAATGTAGCATAGCAATGAAGCGATGGTGAAAATATCTAGAAACATTAACAGGATCCTGAGAACAAAGTTCTCCAGGTGTTAGTATATCTATGTTTGTTTTGTTTTCGTTTGATATGCGTAGGAAAGCATGTAAATCTTCCCATGCATATTCTGCGCAACTTAATGTAACAAACCAAGTGGGTGGGCCAAGGTTTCTGATCATACAACGTACATCTCCATGGCGTCGAAACCAGTACTCTTTAGTACCTCGCATATTTGCTAATAGATTTGTAAGATTTGCCTGTAACACCTCATCTTTTTGTTGAACTTTTTGTAACAATTGTGTGGCTGTCATATTTTGAAATTGTGATCCTGATTTTAATATGTGTGCAACTCTGTAACATAAAGTAGCTAGTTCACTTTCAAAGAGTAGGTGGAATATGTATTCCACATTTTGTCGAAATCTGGGATCTTCAGAATATATTCGTAATGAGCGATATTCTGATGCTGATATTTGAACAGGTCTATCATCGTATCTTCCTCCTTTGCCAGTAGGAAAGAGTAGAGGAAAAGCACGTGCTTCTATACTTTTTTCCCATATGCTGATTGGTGATCCTTTTGTTTGACGCATTTGGTACGTTTCCAGTGCATCTTCTATGGTGTCATTAGAGTGCAATGGGTGAATTGTATAATGGTCTAAAGTGTTTGCTATTGTAGCAGGATCTAGGAGCTCAAAATGACCAGTTTTTTGTTTCTCTTGAATTATTTAAGTTGTATCTTTCAAGTTTTCTTTGATATTAATGTCTTTGTAATAATCATTATTCTCTTTGAGATATTAAAGGGCTTCTCTAACTTTATGTAAATCTACCAGTTGTTGCCAAATTTTTTTGTCTTTTGTAGGTACTCCATTTACCAAGATAATTAAAGATTGTTGCATTGGACGTTGCACTCCTAGAGTGTGCACATTTTCTTTTAGATCTAATGGTAAATACACTACTTTTCCACGAATACCTTTCACTAATTCAGAGTGAGGTAATTTTGCAGTTTTTGGTTGAAGGCGTATTATTGCTTGAAATGGATGAACTGTTTGAATTATGATGCTCTCATATAAATTAAGTTGTTGAAGGAGTTTTGGTAGTGGATGTAATTCCAAGTAATTTGAGATAGCACGTGAAGGAGTTTGGTTGTTGTCAAGTTTGGTAGTGCAGTAACTGCAAAGTATTATGGTGTCAGTTATTTCGTATTTGTTTTCTGCTATAAGGTAGAGAGCTAATTCAAACCATTTAGAATCTTCATTGTCTTTTATTTTGTATGAAAGGTCTATAGTTTTTGTGTTACTTTTATAACACGTTCTGCGGCAACATACACACACGTGGTTTGGTACTTCAGCTGAAATGCTTTGAAATTTTAGTATTTCTTTTTTGTATGTGTGTAGTGAAAGGTTTCCATGTGCAGATTTGTTACGAAGTTGGTTGACAGCTAATTCATCTTGTAAGTGGGTTTCATTTCCAAAATATTTTTTCTGTATATACTCGATTTCTTCTAGTAGGTCTTTTGGTGTACCATGTAGAAGAATGTTATTTAAATTGGCTAGTGCTAAAACAGGACTTTTTGCATAATACAGTTTATAAACTAGATTTCTTATACTTGCATTATGTGTTGATATCCTTTTGATATCATGGAAGGTTGTTTTGCAAGTAGCTCCTGATATGCAGGCCAACAAATGTCCTTGCAGTCCTGTGTGCTTGCGTACTGGACAAGCATCCATACTTTGCAGTATTTTAATTTTGATTTTGTCTTTGCTTTTCACATATTGATTGAGGAATAGGCGTAAAGATTTGAACATTTTTTTGGGAATGTTACACATTGACGTGCATGGCCATGTGTAAATTAGATGTTCTGATTCAGTCGAATGGAGGGGTAAATCTAAGTTTTCAGGGCATATTCTTGTAAGGAGTACTTCTTGTTCCATTATGGTATTATTAACTTTTTCATAACCTCGACCAGTGCTATGTATGGCAATTGTATTTGTTTGCTTTTGTTTGTACGCTTCTTCATTAAAGTATGGTTCTGTGCTTGTAGTGTGACTCATTCACCTCCACAGATATTTAAGAAGTTATTTCTGTTCACATTTCGTTTATTGAGAAGTCTTTTTTGAAATGTAGTTATTAGTTTTGTTAGTGGTTTAATTCTATTTAACACAACAATAAATAAGTTTCTTTTGAGAAGAATTGCACTGTCTATCAACACTTCTAAGATTACTTACCTACGATAGGTTTGAAGTGTTGAACCTGGTTTCTCTCCTGTTTTTATCTGATTTTGAAGGACTTTGTGACGGAACATTTTGGCTAATATACTTTTCTTGGTATGCTTACTTTGTACTATATCAAGATTTATAGAAGACATTTTATTTGTAGTGATAGTTGATTTTCTGTTAATAGTTTTTTGGGTCGTTTTACTTTGTGATACAGGAGGCAAAGTTTTTGCACTAGAAACTTCTTCTGTTTCACAACATGACTGTATTAGCTGTTGTGTTTCAACGTTTTTTACAAATTCTGCTATAGATGGGTGTTTATGTTGGAGACTTTTCTTTTCATTTGCTCTACTTCTGCGTCCCTTTCTACAGAGTTGCTTTTTGGTGGGCATTCTTTAGCGTCTGTTGAAAAAAATACAGAAGGTATGGGTTGGGGTTTTCTGCAATGCATGTGTGTTCTGTGCATGATTGTTTGAGTAAGATGATGAAGATGTATGTAATGGTGTGTGATTGTGAATTGGGAAGTTGAACTACTAGGGATGGGTATTCTTCAATTAATGTGTTACTAAACTGGGGTTCAGATGACAGAAAAAAGTAAGCCGGTGGTGTGGAGAAGAATAAATAATATAGGTAAAGCTATACAATTAAAGCAGTTGTTTGTTCTACAACATCTACATTTTAGCGGCTGAGTTGGGTAATTTGTGTGCCGAAAAATAGGAATTTGAGGGCCATTCTGACAGGAGATCACTGTTTAAGACGGGGGGGTTTGGTAAGAATGGTGCAGAATCTCTATTTTTAGGCACAGAAATACCATGAATGCACCGTACAGTGCGTGTGAGTTATAAATCAAATATTATGGTAACAATCTACTTACTTTTCTTTCAAAAATGAGTAATTTGCTTCTTAGTTGTTCTTTGTAAATCAAAATCAGCTGCTTCTATTCAGGAGAATGGGCTTCACTGCAATTGTAAAAGAAAGAAATTAGTAATTTGGTTGCTATATAGCACTGTTTTCATTTTAGACATAGATTTTCTTAAATTGAAATGGTCAGCGCCTTCCTGAAAACCATTAAAACTATATTATGACTAAGAGTAGGAAAGAAAATATCTTTACTATGGTTTGTGGAATTCATAATCTACCAACGTATACCACTATTCTTGTAACTAAGCTTTTCCACGTAATAGTGAGTCATTGTCATCATAGCTCTCAACCATGTGTGTCGCAAAGGCGGGTGAAATCACCTGATTTTGTTTTTGGCGGGTGAGACGCCCATTGGAATGAATGGGCGTGCAGGAGGCTTGGCAGGTGAGTCAGTCCTTTACAAGGCGGGTGACACCCGCCAAAAGCGTGTGAGTTGAGAGCTATGTGTCATAGCCTGCTTTTGCACGTAACAGTTAGTGAATGTCATAGTCCGCTTGTCCTATATAAATGTATGTAAGTATATAAACGAAAACAATTTAAACCAATTATGTGTTTGTAAAAATATTATTGTTTGAGATTTGATCATAGAGTGTGTATGTTATTTTGTGTGATTATATGTTGTGTATATATTTTATTTCAAAAATGTTAGTTTAATAGTATTTGCATGTGTGTGTGTGTATGAAGAAATTAAACGATATAAAGGTTTGTAAGTGACAGGTCATTTTAGGACAATGAAACAATGATCGTCCATTCATTTTTCAGATTATAGAAGGTAAAAGTCGGTTAGAAAATGTGTTCATGTACTGTGTAGAAAATATGCATACCTGTACTTTCTGTTCATGTATATGTATATGGACCAAGCTGCAAGTAGAAATATTGGAGATTTGTATAGTATTTCTCGTAGATCGTGGTTGTCAATGGTATGAGACTTGTACTCCGAGAGATACACCGTACATTTGTAGTGCTGCTCTATGATGATGCAGTTACATGTAGAGTTATTGGATTTGATTGGTGGATGGTCATGTGATTGCTTAGCTACATCCAATGAGGGAATGGCACAGAGAGTGAAATCGAAATGGTAGAAGGGCTGTACATGTTACGATACGTTTGCGGACATGGCGGTAGTTCTAGGACACCGTGTATTACATCTGGGGAATTCGGGGAGGGGAGGTATGGAAATGAGATTGGATGAAGCAAGGGATTGGTCAGTAAAGTTTAGAGAGTGTGTTGTGCTAGGAGAGGTTTTCTCAGATATTGTTTTTGCAGAGAGAAGAACAGATAGCTATGGCTGAGTGTTTCAAAACACAGATTGTATGGATTTTGGGAGACTCGTGGATTCATTGGTTGAAGGTGCATGCAGAAAGCTGTGGAGTATCTATAGATCTTGGATTCCCACATGTGGAAGTGCAATGGCATGGAGTGCGTGGAATGAAGTGGTTGGACTTGCTACCTCTCTGTGCAACTTTGAAGATAGAGGAACATCCAGACATAATTGTAATTCATTGTGGAGGGAACAGTTTAGGACATGTGTCTGGAATTTCTTTGCAATTTGCAATGAAAGAAGGACTTCAGAAGATAATGGACATGTTTCCAAACTCTAAAATAATTTTTTCACGGATTGCGCAGAGACAAGTGTGGGTTCGTTCTTTCTCATGTGGTCCACAAATGGAGAAAGCAAGTCGTAATGTTAATAAGGCTGTTTGTGCCTTCCTAAGAGATTTTGGCATGTCCTCTTTTAACAATGAAAATATTTTGTTTCGTAGTACATACATTTTTCGCAAAGATGGAGTCCATCTTACTTATGCTGGCAATCAGATTTTTCTGAGAAATGTACAAAATGCATTGCAACCTTTTTTAGAAATACAGCATTAGTTTTGAAGTACGTCTTACGTAGTTAAAATGTTTTACATTCAAACACCTCCCAAAGGTTCTTTTCAGAGCCACCACTTCCTGTTAGAGAAAAATGCATTGGTTTCAATAGGGTAGCAATGCAATTGTTTTTCTGTTCGCATACCGTCCGCGGACTTTAACGAAATGGAAATGGCTATGCTTTATGTATCTTCACTTCTATTTTTTAACTGTGAAAGGCGGCTCTGAAAAGAGCCTTATTTTTTTTTTTTGATTTTTGTTATTTTGTATTTTTTTTGTTCTTTTTTATACACGACACACTAGGAGAGGAGGGAAAGGAGGGTAAAGGGAGGGGGACACCAACCAAAGGGATAAGAAAGGGCCAGCTGAGAGAGGAAGATGTAGAGTGGGTTTTATTTGGGTAGTGAGCAGGTCTTCTGGTGCTCTGAGACGATCGTCTCAAAAGCACTCCGAAGTCGCTCCCCCTGCAGAGTACTGTGTCACAGTACACACATACAACTGTGACCCTCGAAAGGTAAGGGTCATCAGAATTCTGTATGGCCTGTGAGGCAGCTTGAGGAAGACGCTGTCCCACAGAGGTGTTCCTTGTGGTGACAGGATCAGGAACGGAGGATGAAGTAGAGGCAATCAACCTACTACGCTTCTCACAAGGTACAACCTTGCGAATGGCCCTAGTTTGGAATGAGCGTAGGTGTCGCTTCATGGTAGTGGTCTCAAAGCTATACGAACCATGCTTCCCGTGACTGAGTACCATTTTGCACTCATTACAGATGACACGGTTCGCATGAGACTTAGGACCATTTCCATGAACGGTAAACAACCGCCACACCCAAGATTCACGCCGACGGCGGGTAGTAGGGATTTCCTCTACCTCATTCTCGTCATCCTCTTCTTCCTCCTCTGTATTCTCACTCCTGTTCCCCTCTTCAGGCCCTTGGGGAAATGGTGGTGGTGGAGGGGGTGTGGGTGGTGCTGAGGCAGATGTAGCACCATGTGATAATAGTCGAGCCATGGATGTCATAGGCTTGGAGATGGAAATCTCAAAATCTGCAAAGTATGCAGCAAAATGCAGTGTGCTCTGTGGAATAGTCAGAAACACAATGAGAATGCCCTCTAGGGCGTGGTTTTATATCGGGGTGCTTGTGCACGGGTCGGGGACATGCGCGCTGTCTGCAAGACAGATCGAACATCAAAAAAGGTTCAAAAAGTCACAAAAACTATGTGGAAAGTTAGGATTAGTATGTGGGATTTGTGGTATGGTGATTTTTTAATGAGAAATATTGTGGATTACTTGGAAATGTACTTTTAAACTGGTCGGGGACACGAACAGTGTCCGCATTTAGAGCACGAGATGAGCGTGGGCGCGGTCACATGATTGTTTTGTGAGCATGTTCGCTAAGGTAGCGGTCGTCCACAGGACACCCAATGTACGGACATTGTTTTGCACATGCGTGTTGATGGTCTGCGGACAGTGTTCGAGTCCTGAACTAATTAAAAGTGCGTCACATGTAAAACGAACAGTTACGGACAGCCGTTTGCTCTTAGCACAGTTTAATTTATTTTCTAACAATACGGACAGACATAGCGTTTAAAGCACACCTCCATTTTTGTTTATTTACGAACAATTCAGGACACCACGAGTGTTCTTAGAACAGTTTCTGCTTGCTATCGAACACTACGAATAGGCATAGTGTTCTTAAGGACACCTTCATTTTTTTTTATTTACGAACATTTCAGGACACTACGAGTGTTCTTAGAACATTTTCAACTTGCATGAGAACATTACGGACAGATGTAGTGTCCTCAAGACAGTTACATTTTCGTTTCTTTACGAACATTTCCGAACAACCGCGGCATCCGTGGACACCTAAATTGGTTTTATCACAAGGAACTGAAAGTAATTACAACACAATATAAGAAAAGTAACTTTATTTCATATGTATATACAATTATGACTGGGAAGGTGGGGCAGAAACGGAAACAAAAACAGGAGAATTATGGATTTCTAGGTAACTGGGATCAGGTGAAGAAGGGAAGGAAATCTCATCGAAACGCTTTGGTACATAGACAGGGTTTGGGTTAACTGCGTGGGATAGGGTGAGGGGGGACAAGTGAAGGTTGGACAATGGTGTGCTTTTGGGGGTTTCACATAATTTTCCACAAAGTTTTTCAAATCCATAAAATTTTGCATAAGGTTGTCCATTTTTTGATTAATCTGCTGTAGAGTGATATCCTCTGATTGTTGTTGTGAGATGCTTGGAATTTTTGTATGGTCTGTAATAAAAAAAATGTATATGTTAAATGTATGCAAAATAATATTTATTAATTGGTTTATATAGTAAAGTGTGTACCATTAGGTGGACTATTTTCTAACATTTCCTCTCGTGGGAAATGCTCCTCTAGCCAGTCGAGAGTACTACACATTTCTGTGAGAAAACAAAAAAGTAATGTTTTTTTTCTAATATAGAAAGTTTATAAATATATGAGTAAAAAGAAGTGCACTTACTATGTCTGGTGAGATATGTAATCAGTGGTGTATACGTCTGGCCTTGCTGTTGGTTGTGGAGCGTCTGTGAGGTAATTATGGTGGAAGCCACTTTATCTTCTTTTGGTATATTCCATTTTAAAACATATTGTATTTACATGAATGGTTAGTGTGTTACATATATGGGTAACATTTTTTAAGTATTACTACATATACTTTGTATGTGTGCTGCTTTGTGAATTTGTTAAATGTTCCTATGTTATGATATAACTATTACACATACCTCCCCAGAGTTTTTAGGTGGTGGTACTGTTGTCCAAACATGTCTGCGGACCGTCAAATTCAGTAGAAAGGGTTCAGTATGTTCCATATTATATGTCCATAAAGTCAAAGTTATTATTGTTAAATTGTGCTACTAAAAAACTATGAAATTCAGTAAAAAAACGTTGTTAAAGGGACGTTGTGGTTAAGTTGCGCTAGTAAAACCTATGAAATTCAGTAAAAAAACGTTGTTAAAGGGACGTTATGGTTAAGTTGCGCTACTAAAAACCTACGAAATTCAGTGAAAAAACGTTGTTAAAGGGATGTTATGGTTCAAAGTAAAACCGAAAAACCCCTGAAATTCGGCAGTTATGGTAAGATAAGCAACCATAACTCGCGCCGCCACCGTGCACTGCTAACACTAACACCCAGGACATCAAAGATGACATCACAAATGTCATTGATGACATCACTGATGACATCACGTGGCTGGTCTCCCTTTTTTTCCTTTCCTGACATATCTAGGCCACATGCTTTTCTTCAGTAACAGTCAGTAACTAAAAATGGTATATTACTATATTCGTAGACTTATCCTTCAAGTATTTTCTTAGAATTATTCCCTTATGGTCCAGGCCGAATTTCAGGGGTTTTTCGGTTTTACTTTGAACCATAACTTCCCTTTAACAACGTTTTTTCACTGAATTTCATAGGTTTTTAGTAGCGCAACTTAACCATAACGTCCCTTTAACAAAGTGTTTTTACTGAATACATATATATATATATATATATATACATATATATATATATATATATATATATATTGCGTCCCATATCAAAACAACAGAATATGAACACATTTGTAAAAAAGCAAAGGTGTTTGACACACCCCAGGGCCCCATTCACAGGACCGTCAATTGATGGTGTAAACACACATGAAAACAGCCTGTGACTCATGCCCCTAATCTGCATGGCAGTGCACAACTGAACCACACATAATCAATTTGACAAATCAGTGTCCATGTAGTGCACCCAAAATCTCACAACACAAGGAACAAGTAGGAAGGAATACTACAAATTTGATGTCAACAAACTTATGCAATGACAGCCCTGGACTCACAATGTGTGTCACGCAACAATAAACTGGTTCAGTGGCCATACCATTCCCTAACCACCACTATGCCCACAATACAAAGCCACATCAAAGCAGTCATGTTGAAACCAGAAAATAAAGTGCACTGCAAGAGAAATGTACATCTTACCTCATTCCATGTGAGCCTGCATCCAACACCACCTCTGGCAGCCTGGAAACCGACAAACCCTCATGCTGTGTGCTGTGCATGCATGCATGCATAGAGCTGCTACTCTCTTCACAATTTCTGCATCCATCATTCCATGCCAAAATCATTTGTAGAGAAAAAACAATTCAATGTGAGTGCCCAGAACCCATGCACCCAAACATACACCAACATGTGGCCCTGTGTCACATGCCACAAATGCATACACCAACTCACCAGCCACCCATGTCTCCTGGCACATATTCAGCCACCTCCACCCATCTCATTCCAATGCAACATGAACTGCCCACACACTAAGACCTTAGCCTCCCACAGCCCCTACACTGCCCCCTGTAAGGACAGCATGGTATCAAGGTAAGAAAGACACAAGTGACCACAGTTCAAGGGTGTTTATCAGACTTTAACAAGGGTGTGATAAACACCTATCTAATCCTAAAGCTACAGATGGGAGCAAGCTACGACCATCAAATAATAATAATGCAGTCCCACTGGAGCCATGTCAAAATAAAAGGGCCTATACTAAAAACAAGCTATTGCCAATCCTTACCACTAAATACAAATAGTTTGGGGTAAATGTTCATTAAAAAGAAAGAAGTGTTCACAAAATGATAAGACAGGATGTTCAGGCCGTTGGCCTCCCAGCCCCACGTTTTTAGCATGGGACAAGGCGGTTCACTAGAGCATAGCACACTCTCGGGCATCTTCGGCACAAGGACACAGATCCATTGCCAACATCAGGGACTTCTGTGCCTAATCTCTAAAGTTATCAAAGTCTCTTGATTCAAAGGACCTCATGTACCAAAACAACCAAAAAGTTCCTTTACAAGTACTCAAGTTGGGTGATTCACTCTTCACCCTAGATCCCCCTTAGCCGGGCTCAGATCCCTTTTATACCACAATCTTCACTTTGGATCCCCCTCTTCCAGGCTCAGATCCTCTTCTCCAATGCTTATAGAATATGTTTTCTAAAGTGACTCACCGTTCACTCAGCCGGGATCCTTCTTTTTACACAATTAGTCTCCCTTAGTCGGGCTCGGACCAATTGCCCTTCGCATTAGCTATTAAAGTCTTTCGGGTGTGCACAGGGTTTAGCTTGACCCATTGCAGGACCACTTCGTATTCACAATTCACAATTTTACACTCTCAGTTGGATACCTAACAGAGACCTTAAAATGAGCACTCATGTGGTGCTGGACCACTGTGTATATGGTATTTATCTTTGCTTCAAAAGTTCAATCACTTCTTGGATGTTCAATTAAATTTTTGTTACTCACCACATACGCCTCACACTCTTTTTTTTGCAGATTTCCTCATACAATGTTGCCGCTTACAACCTTGGTTCTAACACAGACCGGTTTGCTATCAGTCGCCCTGATTCACTGTCTGTGCTGATTTTACTGGCACAGCTTTGTTGTAGTAACAAAGGACAGTACCACAGTGGCAATCGCTCCTGCCCGGCCATGGATACCTTCAACACACAATGCACCTTTCGTCAGCTTTAATTCCTGGTTTTACGGTTCTTATTCTCGAGGGCTTGTGATAGTAGCAGTTTTTCTCCTAAAAGGGCAAGGGCACTTCCCTCCTTGCAACCCTCTCTGGTCTTGCCGTCTTTCTCCTCGTATTAAACTGCCATCTTGCAACTGCTGCTTCCTTGTGTGTTTTGCCTTGCTCAGAGTGTGCTTTCATGCTCCGCCTTTTATCCATGTGGGGAAGTGTGATGGAGGTCAGGTGTGTGTAATTATCAGAAATTGCCAGACTCTGCCTGACCATGTGTTTGGTCATGTCAGGTATACGGTTTGGGTGTTAGTCTGTTTTCACTCCCAGTGAGCTATCCATGAGAAAGTGTTCATGTCGGGAAAGGGGGTGGAGGTTGAGTTCCTAAGTATCCAAACTGGTCCACCCCCAGCAACTGGATACAAAAGTGATGGCCGTGTCCTGGCCACCCAGATGACATCTGTGATGAGTGTAAACTTCCTCCGTAGGAGGTAGTATCTAAGGTGTGTAATCGCCTAGTTGATGGCAAGGGCCTTGAATTACAGCACAGAGTAATTTTTTTTATGTGGGAAAAGTTTGCGTCTCGTAAATAAGCTGCAATGTTCAAATCCATCGCAAATTTGTGACAAGACTGCACCTAGCCCCGTAAGGGAGGTGTATGTCTGTAATACAAATTTCTTTGAGAAATATACCACCTTTAGGATCAGGTTCTGGCACAGGGTTTGTTTTAGGTTTTTGTAACATATATCATCCTCGTCAGTACAATGAATTTTCTGGGGTTCAGAGTTCTTTCATTTGTCTCTTAGCCTAGCTGTTCTGTCCAAGAAGTTTGGGATCAACGTACGCTAATAACCGATTAACCCTCAGAAGGCTCTGAGATCTCTTTTAGTTTTAGTTGTAGGGCTATTTAGGACGCCTTCACTTTCTCGCTTGAGTTTGGCCACTACTATTTCCTACAAAGAAGCTGGAGTATTTCACGGCTGATGGGGCCAAACTAAATTTGGATGGATTGGCAGTCAAGCCAGCTTCTCTGAAGGTTTTCATAATAGTAAAGAGATGGAAAATATGGTTTTCCCAGGTTTTACTATTAATGACAATATTGTCAATATAAGTTCCACAGAAATCAGAGTAGGGCTGGAATAATTTGTCCATACCTCATTGGAAAGTGGCTGGAGCCCTGTGTAAGCCAAAAGGGAGGACTTTGAACTGGAACATTCATAGGGGTGTTGCAAAAGCTGTCTTTTCCTTTTCAGGCCCATACACTGGGACCTGCCAGTACCCTTTTGTTAAGTCTAGGGTTGATAGAAAGTGGCGTTTCCGAGTTTATCAATCAGGTCATCGATGCTTGGCATGGGATAAGCACAGAAATTGGAAATGGCATCGACTTGGTGAAAGTCTATGTAAAACCTCAAGGAATGTTCAGGCTTGGTGACCAATATGATAGGGGAGGACCATGGGCTTGAAGAGGGGACAATAATATTCGCTCTCAATATTTTATTCACTTCCTCAACCACTATCTGTTTGCAGGCTTCCGGGAGTCTATAAGGTTTCAGATGGACCACCTTACCCCTGGGTGTTCTAATGCAGTGATAAGTGCCTTTGACTCTTCCTGGTTTCACCGAAAATACATCGGGAAATGATACAACTAAATCCATTAACTCTTCAGTTTATTGATTAGATAGCTCTTGATGAATTAATTCAAAGTTATATATTTCTTCTGGTGCCAAACTGGATAGTATTGTGGCATTGGTGGCAGACGGGTTTTCATTCCACTCTTTTAAGAAGTTTACGTGATATACATGGGTCTTTTGTTTCCTGTCAGGTTGAGCTACCTCATAGGTACAGGTTCATGTTTGTTCCAGTATCCCATATCGCCCAGGCCACTTAGAGACATGTATGTTTTCCGAGGTAGGCAAGAGGACCAATACTTTTTGTCCTACGGAAAAAGATCTTAAGTTTACCTTTTTATCACAGGTGGACTTTTGTTGGATTTGGGCCTTTTCTATATGAGTATAGACTAGATCTCGAACAGGTCACATATGCTCTTACAATCTAGTAGCAGTTTGCGAAAGGGGAAGAGGTGCCTCTTCTCTTTCTTCACAGGTCTCCCGGAGCATGTCCAGGACATCTCTAGGCTCCCTATCATAAAGGAGTTCAAAAGGAGAGAATCCAGTGAAATTGCTGTGGGGTTTTCCGTACCATTAATAATGCCCAGGATATCATACAGTCCCAATCCTTCCCATCTTTATCTACCAGTTTTCTCATGATAATGTTGAGTGTTTTATTAAATCTTTCTACCAACCCGTCTGTTTGGAGATGGTAAACTGAAGTTCATAAGGTGGTAATATGGAGCAGCTCCTTGACTTCACCCATGAGCTTGCTCATGAAATTGGATCCTTGATCCATTAAGATTTCCTTAGGAAAGCCAACTCTGGAAAAATATTGTAGGAGGTACTTTAGAATCTGCTGGGTGGTGTTGTTTCACGTAGGAAATGCCTCAGGCCTCGTAGTCAACAATCACAAAGACATAATTGTTAGCTAGTCTAGATATTTCTAAAGGTCCAATGATGTCCATCCCAATTCTTGAGAAAGGGACTTCTATTATTGGTAAAGGATTCAGAGGGGTGGGCAATGGGATGTGAGCACTGGTTTTCTGACATATTTTACATGTCTGAATGAAGGTTTTTATATCGGCATGGATACCTGGCCAGTAAAACTTCCCACTGATGTGTGCCTGAGTCTTGGATTGCCCTAAGTGTCCCACTGTCAGATGCAAATGTGTGATCTCTAGTACAATCTTCTTGTGGGTTTTGGGGATTACTAACTGAGTTTTACTCAGGCCTTCTGTGGATGTTTTCTTTCCACATAGCAATCCTTGCTTTAAGAATAAAAAAGGACTTCCCTTCTCTACTCCCTCTCCTTCAGGGCTTGCTTGTAAGAAAGCCTCAGCAAGGACTGGGTCATTTTGCTGGAGGAATGCCAGGTCAGGAAAGATGGTATTATCTTCTTCACATTTCTCTTCAGTTTTAGATGGTTCATCAGCTTCCCCAAAGCCTATGGTACTGCTCTCTGTTTTGTCTGGTTTACTCTCTTTAAAATGCGATAATAGAGCTTGTTCAAGAATTCCTTGTGCAATTTGGTCCCCATGATGTACTTCAAATGGGATTTCAACATGGTTCTGTAAGGGAACCTTTATGTCTCCCCGGAGGTCGGGATCAATATCGCCTGCTTGAATGTCTATACTGAACTTCCAGGCCAGGGCAGAATGTGGGGCCAATCTTATATAACACCCAAGAGGGGGTATCAAAACGAAGTCTGTGGGAATCATTCCTTTTTTCCCAGGAGGGATAGTAGCTTTTCTGCTAATACAGATATAAAAACCTATTGATTCTTTCATGGAAACAGAGGGGTTTCAAGCTTGATGGCTAAGCTTCTGGAATCATAGGGTTCCCCAATTTGCTTCAATTGAGTCACATCCCAGGAAGGCATGATATCAAGGTAAGACAAACACAAGTGACCACAGTTCAACGGTGTTTATTGCACTTTAACAAGGGTGTGATAAATGCCTATCGAATTCTAAATCTACAGATGGGAGCAAGCAACGATCATCAAATAATAATAATGCAGTCCTAGTAGAGCCTTGTCAAAATAAAAGGGCCTATGCTAAAGAAACTATTGCCAATCCTTACCACTATATACAAATAGTTTTGGGGTAATGCTCATGAAAAAGAAAGAAGTATTCACAAAATGATAAGTCAGGATGTTCAGGCCTCCCTTCCCCATGTTTTCAGCACGGGACAAGGTGGTTCACTTGAGCATAGCACACTCTTGGGCTTATTTGGCACAATGACACAGTTCCATTCCCAACATCAGGACCTTCTGTACCCAAGTCTCTTAAGTTATCAAAGTCTCTTGCTTCAGAGGGCCTGATGCACCAAAACAAATGAAAAGTTTCTTTACAAGTACTCAAGTTGGGTGATTCACTCTTCACCATAGATCCCCCTCAGTCTGACTCAGGTACCTTTTATACCGCAATCTTCAGTTTGGATCCCCCTAAACTTGGCTCAGATCCTTCATTTTACACAAATAATCTCCCTCAGTCGGGCTCGGACCAATTGCAGTTCATATTAGCTATCAAAGTCTTGCAAATGTGCACAGGGTTTAGCTTGACCCGGTGCAGGGCCACTTTAATTTCAAAATTCACAATTTTACACTCTCAGTTGGAAACATAACAGAGACCTTCGAATGAGCACCCATGTGGTGCCGGACTACTCTGTCTTGGCTTCAAAATTGTATTCACTTTTTGGATGTTCCATTTTATTTGCGTTGCTCATCACATACTCCTCACACTCTGTAGTTTGCAGATTTCTTCCTACAATGTTGCCAATTGCAACCTTGTTTGCAACACAGATCAGTCTCCCTGACTCATCGGCTGTGCTGACTTTACTGGAGCTGCTTTGTTGTATGAGCCAAGGACAGTACCACAGCGGCAATCGCCCCTCCCTGCCTTAGCTACTAGTGTAGGAGGGCCCAGGTACTGTATAGGGGTGCCAGACCCCCCACATCCCAACTGAGTACAGATAACATGATAAGCAAATCAATGGTTCCAGTATTGCAGAAATCCGAATTATAGTCACTTTATTTTTAAGTAAAAAAGTGCATGTGCCACGGCGCATATTTGTGTTAGAATGCCCCTGGAAGTGCAGAGTGCTTCACGTATTACTGTCATGCAGCAACCTTGGCAATTATGGCACCAATGGAGAATAAATTGTAATACTTGTTTGAATCAGCGCTCTGCTATAAATCCCACAAACATGGAATGCGATCTAGTCCTCTACAAACATGGCCGCCGCCACATTATGGCGTTGCTATAATTACACACTATGCTTCCAATTCAGTGTGTTGTATCTTTCTTCCTGGTACACCACTGCTGCATCCCTTGCAGTTTTGTCCCTCTGTTCCAGCCTTTCCTTGGATATTCCTGCCCCCGTGGTTACCCCTTTGCTTCAGCTTCTGTCCTTGCCTAACCGCTGTTTCTCTCCTATTCCTTCCGGTTTTGCTTTTCACCCGAGATTCCTTCTCAGCTGGTACCCCTCTTTGTCAGGTACGCTCTCTTTGTCTTTCATCGGCTCGCCGCTTTACTTGTTTCCTCGCTGATCTCGCTGCACTCGTAATGGACTGTTCAAGTTTTCTGCCCATTCCTTTCTTTACCTTTTCTTTGCCCCTGCACCTTCTGCAGCCGCTCTGGTTTTCAGCATTCCACTTATCTACAGTCCTTTTGTTCCGCTGTGTTCTTTTCCTTTTCTCTACTGTGAACCAGCACCCTTTCTGCTATAGTACCTACCGCTGTTCCTTGTGTAAACGTTGGATTCAGCTTTGCTTATTGCTGCCTTTACATTTTCTATCATTCCCTGGGACAATTACCTCTGGCAAAGAACTACAGCATCCTCAACGACTGAAGAGTACAATCATCCAGATACTATTTGGAACTCTACTTCAGCAGGGTTTTTTTGTGCCAATAAGCTTTTTCCCTGCATTTGAGGCTGGCTTGCTGGGGTTCCCTTTGGTCAGGAAGTACCATCCTGTCAAGGTGGCCTCCGGTGGGGCCCGTACTTAACTACACGACAAGAAGTTTAAGATCAAGAAGGGAAAGGGAGATCAGAAAACCCGGAGAAGAGAATCGTCCGAGACCCAGACTAACTCCTCGGAGGACAGAGGTGAGGAGAAGGCACGGGAGGGCTGACAATTTAACACATATCATGAGTATGTAAAAATATATTATGAAAAACAGAAAGAAAGTGAACAATGCTTAAATAAGTGGATGATGACTCCCTTTATGGTAGCACAGTGGCAGACTGGGATATATTTCAAAATGGATGCTCAAACACAGAATGGTGTCTGAAGGGCAGGTGTGGAAGTCCTCACTTATGATTATAAAGGCATGACCTTTGGCAGCATCTTGCTGTGAGATAATTATGTTTTGAAGGTTACATTTGGCATTTGACAGGAAAACCATCCAAGAGTCATAATGAGAAGGGCATGATGTACTTTTGAGGACCAAATTTGACAAGACCAGCTGTATTACTTGGCACCAAATAAATGAACGTATTTGTTTTTCCATGGTATGAGACACTGCCTAAACTTGGCAGAACCTCGAAGAGTAGATAAGAATTGGCAAGTGATGTGATTTTAATTGCTTTTGGCAGAAGATGAAGAATGATGTAATTGTGTTCAGCCGAGTTTCGAATAGCCTATCAGTTGTGTCAGACAGCAAGTGTTTGCCAGCCATGAGCTAATGTGGGCTTGGTGAGTAACAGATAAGCCACCCAATCAAAAGATAGGGAGGGCTTTTTTCTGGCTGAAAGGACCTATCAGATATATGCTCTGACAAAGGTAGTAATTTGCCTCAGGGTGTTGTATCATTCAAATAAGCCTATATAAGCAGTGGAAGGCAGAATTAATGTGCGTTCTTTTCCAGAAGTGTCTTGTAACCTCAGCTAACACAAGCCTGCTGGGAAAAACCATCCGGGCGTCCGTTCCTTTGTACCTGATTCTGAGTCAGAATTCACAGATACCAGAAAGCTTAATGGGATGGAAAAGGACCCTCCTGTACCCTTGGCGACCATGAGAAGGGACCCTGAAGTCTTTCACAAGATCAAGGGACAAAGACCCTGACTTTCGGTTGGCGTGCTGACAGAGATGGTGAGCTGCCTGAAAGAGACAGGGTTAGTAGCAAAACTTGATCTTGAAGGCATTCATCTGGCTATTAAAAAGGCTAGGTCACCCAATGGCCCTGGCCCAGATGGTATTAGTAATCTAACTCTTAAATCTGAGCCTCTACTATGGTCTAATGTCCTGCTACAGCTCTATCATAATGTGTTACGATGGAATGTGTCATCAGACACGTGGAAAGAAGCTACGATTGTTGTAATCTTCAAGAAGGGGGACAGGTCCAACCCAGGAATTATCGCCCAATTTCTCCTCTTGATTCCTCTTAAATTTTTTCAGGGTTTCTACTTCGTGCACTGGAGAAGTGGGCGAGCTCAACAAACAAGTTGGACTGTAATCAGTCCAGCTTTCGCAAGGGCACTAATACTGCCCTTAATGGGCTTATTCTCCATCTGATAAAAAAACAGGCTTTCCTGAACAAACACACTAACAACCTGGCTTTTCTTGATATTAAAAAAGCGTTTGATTGTGTTGTTCAGTAAAAGATATGGGGAATGCTCAGGATGTGGGGCTGCCCCGAGGACTTTGTACTGATGCTGGAATTCTTGCCTCAGGATCGCAAGACTAAGGTTAGATTTACCAAAGATGGTTGTTATTCAGGTTGGATTGCCGTTGACCGCGGTCTAAGACAAGGATGCGTCCTCACCCCTTTTCTTTTTAGTTTGCATATTTTGGGGATTAGGAAAGCATTAGAAGGTGTAGGGGTGAATCCGCCGATATTGGGACACATCATTATAAAGTACCTCTTGTATGCAGACAATATTGTCCCAGGGGATTACACACCTTAGGACTGCAGAGGTCACTGTTGAGAGCCCATAAGTTCTTCAAGGAACTGGGCCTGGAAATCAGTGTGCTCAAATCTAAAGTTTTGATTCTGAATCAAAAAAAGAATGGACCTGGGAGATCTCAATTCATATGGCATATTCAGGGGACCAGGCTAGAGGTTGTTTCAGAATTCAAGTACTTGGGAGTCACCATTGGTTCTAAATGTTCTAGACTAATGGAGTCTAGCGGTCTGAGACTGAACATGACAGCTGTCATTAGTCAATTACGCATTTTGGACAGGAAATATGGGCGTTTTTCTCTGTTTCCTGCTTTGAAATACTATAATCAAGTAATAGTCCCAAGACTTTCTGGGGCAGAAACTAAAGAGGCAAAAATAGACTGGGAGATGGAGGAGGTTTTCTTTTGGAAATGAGCATTGAGCCTCCCACGTGGAACTCCATTGGCTGCAATGAGACTTATCTTGGGTATTACTTTGTTAAGGTCCAAGGTGGAATGTAACAGTATTCTGTTTCTGCACTGTATTCTGTTCCCCCAGTGGCAACCTTGTTCAAGGATCTTAACGTCCTGCTCATACAGGGAAATTGAGTTGTATTTGAGCAATGGGCGAACTATGTCTCCCTCGTGCTGGTTAATAAACCAACTGAAGAGTTGGAATATAACCCAAATAAGGTTAAGAAGGTTCATTTGAAGGTGGACTGGATTAGCAACAGAGCGAAACTTGTGGGTTATATCATATTGGACCACATTGCAATGGATATGAAATCTTATAACGTACCCCAGAAATGCTTGATTAGACATGCCTCCCCCTTTTTGAGAATATTTTGGTTGCATATTAAATTAAACATGCTATGAACTAACGATGTGATAGGGAGTCGTTCTGACTTGCCACAAGCTGAACGTATATGTTCATGCTGCAGGGGAGAAGTTGCAACCCTGAAACATGTATTTGTGGACTGCAAAACACTGTCGGGGCTCCGTGAGGAGAGTTTTAATGACTATTTTAGTACCTGCCAATTTTTATCTTGGTATTATGTATGGTATATTTTGTTGAATGAGCCTAATGATAGATTACTAATTAATGCTTTGCATTTCTTCAAGCTGCTTTTATCTCTGTTTGATGTTTCATTGATGTAGCTGTTTGTTATTATGTGCTGAGTATTTTGAATGATTGTTTGTTTGTTTGTTTGTTTGTTTGTTTTATTCAATTATAATGCGCGACAGACCCGCAGGTAACCGGGCGCAACAGTAAAGAAAATGCAAAGCTTAAGTTACAGGGTAGCATAGGTTACATACAGAGTACAGGATACAAAATACAGATATCACAGGTAGTAGGCAATTATAATTTACAAAGAGGCAGAAATGGTTACAGAGTATAGTAGGGACAGTGTAAGTACAGGTACTAAATGGGCATTAACTCCTCGGCCAGGTGGATAACCCCTCCAAATAAAATACAGTACGGTACCGGAAGGGAACGGATTGCGTGGCCCCCAAAAATACATGGAAACGACAATACTCCATCATTGTTCATATGCACGCCGAGCCAGTGATGTATTTCCTCATCCTTATGTATCCCTGTCAATGCCCTGAGTCGTGTAGGCAGGCTGCACGTCTCATGTGACTTACATGCTGAGGGCCTTGACTCTTTTTTCAGCTGCCTTCATAGTGAGACACAGAAGAGCCACTCTCCTGCCTCTGTGCCATTTTGCCTTCCTCATCCTGCACTGCGCTGCCTTCCACATTGCTATCTCCTGCTGCAGGTCCTGTGCATGTGCCTGCTGCACACCTGCACTGCGTTGTGGGAGCCTGGAGAGCTTCCATTGCCTGTGCTCTGTGTCCACCTCAGCTGCTGTTCTGGACTCCCACCTCAGCATACCACCACCACTGCTCCAAGGCCTGTCTCCAGGACCAGCTTACCCACACACACCTGCCTCAGGTGTGTGTAGGTAAGCTGGTCCTGGAGACAGGGAAGGAGAGGACTGTCAACCTCAGATACAGGGAAGTGTGCATCCTGGCGGGAATGGTCCTGGAGAACTATGATGCCTTCTTCGACCCAGTGAAGCAACACAGCAAGGAAGGACGTTGCCAGATCCGGGATGACATAATGGGTGCCATCAATGCATAGGGGGTTGCAGTCCGCTGCTTCAAGTCCATCCATAAGCGCTGGGAGGACTTCAAATCCAGGACCCACATGAAGGTTCTCTGTGCCATTAAGCACAGTGCAACTGTGGCGGTGCACCCTGCACGCAGATGCAAGCTCTCTACGAACAACATGCATTTCCTGGCCAAGTTCTTCCAAACGCTGCATGCCCAGATCTAGTGGCACGAACATCTGAAGTCTGCTGGTGAGTAGGCATGTGGTTCAATAGCTTAGCATGTATGTTGTGCATGTGCTTGCATGATTGTGTTGTAACCCTTGTGTTGGCTGAATTTGTTTATCAGTGTTAAACATCAGCATGCAGTCCCTGGACAATGCACCCCATGTGTGAGGTGTGAGGTCTGTGGATTGGACATGGATGCCAAGTGTGCCAGATGAGTATGTGGTGGCCATGTCATGTGCATGCATGATGTCTATGTTGTTGTGCTAACATAGGCACTGTGTATCTATTCATCCCCCACATATGGAGGTGACATGTGCATTTAGATGTTTGGTGTTAGGTTGCAGCATTGTTTTTACCTGCACTCTGACATGATTGGTCATGCCACAGCTTGTGCACTCAGAGTTTATGTGTGTGCGTGCCACGTGTAGGTGCCTCGGGCTGTGGCAAGCCAACATGTGGCTGTGTTATTGAGGCATGTATGTGCTGCATGCGCACCAGATGGGTTGTGATGGGAGCATGATGTCTGTTGTGATTGTGTGGAAAGGTGCCCATACAGGTGTTTGCATGTCCATGCTGGATGTATTGCAATTATGGTGGTGATCAGGATTCTAATGTGCATCTCATCCACAATGTGTCCATGGGAGTTCGCCGGCACTGGTTGTGTGTGCATCCTACCAGTTAACTCCCTGCTAAGCGCTGTACCCCTGTGGCAAGTCTCCCATGGATGTGCATCAGGTTGCAGTTGTGTCACGTTCACTTTCCCATTGGTACGTGTCATTCATCTTTGTTTGTGTCTGTGCAATGCCCACATTTTGCGACCTGTGTCTGTTTGCATGTCGATTGCATGTCCTTGTGTAGGGTTGGGGATGTTGAAGGTTGTGCATTTGACAATGTTGTTGCAGCAGCAATAGCGTCAATGCAATAGACGGATGTCCCTGTTCTTTGTCGCCTTTACCACAGTTGCTGCACCTGATGAAGAGGGCGGAAGCAGTGCTGTGGAGCATAGATGCAGGGAACCTTTCACCAGACAAAGGCGCAGGCCCCAGCCACTCCCCTTTGAGAGCTCTTCTTGGGGGAGCAGCAATGTGGCCGAGGTAGCACCTGTAACATTGGGCGTGGCTCCTGTGGTAAGTCCATGGAGGTGAAGGTGGTAGGGGACTCCTCAGCAGTGGTGGGACAGGGTGATGCCACAAAGGGGCCATCAACAGCAGAAGACAACCTGGAAGTATCCCTGTTAATGGAGGCGGAGGTGAAGGAGGTGGCCATGGCAGCACAACCCACAGGGTGAGGGGGGGGTATCGATGAGGGAGTGCATGCCACCATGGAGGTGCTTGTTCAGAATTCTGTCCCTGGGCCATTCGATGCAGCACTGCACACCTTCCGGCATGCCCACACCCAGATCAGCATCCCATTACCTGCTGATGTGTCCATCACAGAACATGTGCTGCCCCTGCTGGCGGGCTGAAGAGGCAGACCAGAGGCCTTCATGATGTTGGGCAGGCTAGTCATGACCTGCTTGTCCATCATCACAATGAGCTTTACTGTCTTTTTGCCTTGCTGACAGCAGGCCTGTTCCCTGGTGGATGCCGTGGGCTGTTCACTGCTGCAACCTCCTCCTCCGAGTCCTCCTTTGTCTGCCAGTCATACTCAGTTTTCCTTGCATGCCACGTACTAGTACAGCTCCCTCTGCACCAATCCCACCCCAATGCCCCATCTGGTTGAACTTGTATCCCTGCCCGAGGGGGGAGTCACAGGTATGACAGCTGAGGTGGTCACCGTGCCTACCCAGGCACCAACAGGGACACAGGCAATGGTGGGACAGCAGGCAACAGAGAGCATTGCAGGTGCAGTAGCCCCCCGACAAAGATCATCGGGTCACAGGGCATACAAATGCAGTGTGCACAGGGTTCATCGGCAGCAATGGAAACTAGGAGGAGGCGGAGTGTTGCAGGACAGTCCACCACAAGGAGGCATGCAGCTACTTAGAGTCAGGAGGACTATGTGGCAGCACTCAACGCTGTATTTTCTGTGTTCCGTGGTTACGAGAAGCAGCTGCTGGAAGAGAGGCAGCAGCCATGTGAGGCACTGGTGATGGTGGCCAGGGCTGAGGTTGCGCTCCATTGAGCGAGGAGGCGAGCTGCCATCCTGGAGGCAACTTGCAGGGCGGCGTCGGACGCCGAACTGCATATGCTTTCCACCCTGCAAGCCCTCCAAGAATCAACCAAGGCCGAGCTCATGGAAGAGGAAGTGGCGTGTGACTCAGCCCTGATAGACAGGTTGGGTAACATTGGGAATGAGGACTAACCTGCTGCCTTTGAATATAGTTATCTAGGTATAGGTTTCATGTATTATTCATTTTCTGTTGCCCCAGACTTTGCTGGCTTCCCATCCCTGTTTTTCATGTATATAATTATTTAGGTAAAGGTTTCTTTTCATTTCTCATCATTTCCCACAAACTTCTTGTACCTTCCTTCCCTGATTTGGTTCTGTATAGTTATATTTAAAGCAGGTTTTATATTGTTCCATTCCACACTTCATGCAGATCATTGGTTCCAATTGATAATATCCCCTGAAAAATGTCGCTGTGCAAGAATGGCGCTGTTTTTTTGCGTCAATATTATCATATGGAACCTACGGGTGACACCCCTGAAACCCCCACATTTTTAAAGGGAGCGGTGAGCACCCCCGCAACCCCTGCTTCCATTTATCCCATATATTGTCCCCATATATAATGTCGCCTACGGCGTTTCCCGGCGACTAAATGTATGGCAACATTATATATGGGGACAATATTACCAGATACCGGATCATTTGAGTGTCTGCAACATTCAATGTTGACATTTCACACAGTGCATCTCACCATTGCAGGTCATGTGTATTGTGGTGTGCCTGTGTGTAATATTATTGCTGTGATTGTTTTGGGTGGAGGCTTGCACCTGTGCCTGACATGTGGTGGTGGGTCCATCAGGCAACTTGGGGTTACACTGGGTGTTTGGAACTATATGTACATGTGCATCTTCACTGTGTGTTGGGCCTCAATGTGTTTTGGGAGGGGGTGCTGGTGTGTTTGAGATGATGTTCATCCAGGTATGTTTGCATTGATATGTGGATGTGTGTTTTTTATTTTATTTGACTGTGTGAATCTAATGCCACCTGTTCCTGTATGTTTGCACAATTTCACATTGTTTTCATTTCATGCACACTGTTGTTCATGTGTCCACTTTGCACATGCTTGGAATTGTGTATGTGACCAATCTCTGTTCACTGCATTGTGTATTTCGTATTGTGGTTGCTGCGATGGGAGGTGGTCTCACTGTGGATGGGTGGCCTGGTATGATATGGTATGATGTGGCATTTATAACGCGCCAGTACACAAGTGTTTCTAGGCACAACAAGACAAGGAGGGTGAAACAAAGGGAGGACAAATGACAATCTTACTAGGCCTTGTACCAGTCAGATTGTGCAATTGTGGGGAAGAGGGAAGGAGAGAAGTGTTAGGGGGGAGGGGAAGTGGCAAGTGCAGTTAACTCACAAGTGCAGCCAGTGGGTAGCTCATAAGTGCAGAGAGTCAAAGGACTGTAGGGTTGCAGATACCAAAAATGTCGCCTGTACAAAACATTGTGGCAAAAATGCTGTGGTTTGACTCATTAAAGATGTACCCCATTACACCATTTAAGGGGAGCAGGGGTTGCAAGGGTGTGCCCCGCTCCCCTTAAATTGTATAATGGGTCTGGGGGTTGCAGGGTTGTCCCCCGCATCCTTTACATGGATTGCGGCGGCAAAACCACTGCCTTTTTGCTGCAATATTTTGTGTCCACGGCCATTTTTGCCGCAATTTTAACACATGGAACCAAAATGAAGGTCTTGAGTTGCTTCTAGATCCGGAGGTGGTTCTGCTCAAATTTGAGAGAGGCTGGGAGGCTGTTCCAGACGGATGTCCCACCTGAGGAGATAGATCTGCCCCCAACTCTCTGCTTGGAAGAGAAAGTTGGAGGCAGAGCAGTCCCAGGCCCGAGAAAACTTTGTGGATGATGCAGATCATCCTAAACAGTGAAGAGATTTCAGAGCTGGAGAGATACGATCCCTGGCTCTGAGGCCATGGACAAGTCTTGATAAGTTGTAAAGGTTGAAGAGTAGAGGCAGGACGATTTAGAAAGAGACTGTTGCAATAGTCCAGCCTAGAGAGGACCAGAGATCTGGAGACAGGGAGCTTCTGGGGGAAAGTGAGGAAAGGAAGAATATCTTTGAGGCGGTGCACGGGGACGTCATTTAAGGGGTCGCCAGAGGTCGCAACTGTGACCTCTGAGGTCTCCCTTGCGACCTCTGTGGTCACCCTTGCGACCTCTAGAAAAGAAAAAGAAAAAGAAAAAACGGGGGGTTTTTTGTACTGTAATGCAAGCTCATGGTCTGTGGCCAGCACCATGTGGCTCTTTAGTTCTGGAGTGGCTGGCTTTCTTGTTTAAGCCCCTTAAAAAAAAGAAGAAAAAGAAGTGACACAAGTCTAACACTTTCAGCACTGACCCTAAATAAAAAAGATTAGGAATACCAAATAATGTGTCTTTCTGGAATTCTATACAATAATTGCTAGACGCATTAAAGGTTTATTTCAGGCACACTTCAGAGGGTGAGTCACTAATTTAGTCTGTTCTTAAATGCCTCAACTCAGCCTTTCATCCTTCTGAGGTCAATAAATGACTAACAACACAGGTTGGGTGATATTGGGTGTATATTTTTTTCTACATAAAGCGCTTAAGTGTAAGTGCTATATAATAACACATCATTATCATTTGGTGATGGACGTCTGCTTGCATTCACAGTAATTTGGTAATATGGGCCTACACACAATGATCTTAACGATACATATGACGATCCATTCTTGTATGAAATGTACATCACATTATAGTGATATCGTAACCATATTTTTTGTAGTGTACAATGCTATGTGATAGCACTTCCTGTTTTGTCAACGTGTGAAAGGTCGCGTTCCATCGCATCCCGCGATATCACTTCGGGGTTTTGGTCAAATGGCATCTCTTCCTGTGATGTCACCAGGGGTCAAGTGTTGCTTCATGTCACTTCTGCTACCCCTGGCATTTTGGTGAAATGACTTCCCTGGCGGTGCAGCTGATAGTTTGACTCCTTCGATACGTCAGCGATGTGAGGAGAGAAGAAGAGGGTGGAGTTGAAAATGACACCAAGGTTCTTAGCTTCACAGGAAGGAGCAGGAAGAGGGCCTAGAGTGGGCGGTCAGAGAGAGAGAGAGAAGGAGGGGAAAGGTGTCCTAATGAGGAGGATCTCAGTGTCACTGGTATTAAGGCAGAGAATATTAGTGGTGAAGAGGAGGTCCCATCACCCTCTCTCTGGGTCATGACACCCCTAGATCAGGAAAGCAGGCTGAGACACATCAGGAAACTCAGGCTGGATTTCAAAAGACATCTTTATTCTTCAAGGGTACAGCACAGCAAGATACACCAGTCATCATACATCAGGACTCCAGAATTTCTCAAATAAGCTCAGAATTTTCCCTCCTTATATATGTTTTTATTTGGCTTGTCTCCCAATTTCATGATGCAGTTCACTCTCATCGGTTTAGGCACTCAAGGAAAAGCCCCTTCCCCTTCTAAGATTAGTTGACTGAACTGTCACTCCCCACATTCGGAGGTGAAGGGTCTAGTGGGTGGTGGCTAGGCTTGAGAGGGTTGCCGGGGGGGGAGAGTTGGAGGTGAGGACAGTGTGGGGAGGGGAGTGTACTGTCAGGGGACTTCCTGGGGGTAGTTTTGGAGGTGAGGACAGTGTGCGGGGGGTGTACTGTCAGGGGGCTGCCTGGAGGCAGTGTTGGAGGTGAGGGTGGCTGGTGGGTGGTGTCTGGACTTGAGGGGGCTGCCTGGGGAGAGTGTCAGAGATGTGGTAGGCTGGTGGGTGGTTTCTGGACTTGAGAGGGCTGCCTGGGGGGCATGTGAGAGGTGAAAGGGGCTGCTGGATGGTGTTTGGACTGAAGGGGGCGGCCTGGTGGCAGTGGCAGAGGTGAGGACAGTGTAGGGAGGGGAGTGTACTGTCAGGGGGCTTTCTAGGGTAATTTTGGAGGTGAGGGGGGCTGGTGAGTGGTGTCTGGACTTGAGGGGGCTTCCTGGGGGGGAGTATCGGAGGTGAGGGGGGCTGGTGGTTGGTGTCTGGACTTGAGGGGACTTCCTGAAGGGAGAGTCAGAGGTGAGGACAGTGTGGGGAGGGGGAGTGTACTGTAAGGGGGCTACCTGGGGGTAGTGTCAGAGGTGAGGACAGTGTGGGGAGGGGAGTGTACTGTGAGGGGGCTGCCTGGGGGGAGTGTCAGAGATGAGGGGGCTTGTGGATGGTGTCTGGACTTGAGAGGGCTGCCTGGGGGGCATGTCAGAGGTGAGGGGGGCTGCTGGGTGGTGTCTGTACTTGAGGGGGCTGCCTGGGGGGAGTGTCGGAGGTGAGGACAGTGTGAGGAGGAGCGTGTACTGTCAGGGGGCTGCCTGAGGGTAGTGTCGGAGGTGGGGACAGTGTGGGGAGGGGAGTGTACTGTCAGGGGGCTGCCTGCAGGCAGTGTCGGATGAGAGGGGGGCTGGTGGGTGGGTTCTGGACTTGAGGGGACAGGCTTGGGTAGTGGCGCAGGTGAGGGGGGCTGGTGGGTGGTGTCTGTACCTGAGGGGGCTGGCTGGGGTAGTGTAAGAGGTGAGGGGGGCTGGTGGGTGGTGTCTGGACTTGAGGAGTTTGATGTGCAGAAGGTGTATATGACAGCAGATTGAGTCCCTAAGGTGTAGGGGGATAGACTTGCAGTTTCAAAGGGGTGCTGCCTTGAATTACAAGGGAGCCAGCATGCTCTCACGTTTTCGCGGGGATGTCGTATCGGGTTGCGAGGGAGGCTGCACACTTTCACAGGGGTGCAGCCTCGACTTGCAGGAAGCTCTCGCGTTTTCGCAGGGGTGCTGGATGGTGGATGGTAGATGCAGATGTTTGCATTTAGGTTGGGATATGGCTTGATTTTTTGTTTGCATGGAGGCGTATTGTGGGCGTTCCTCGCGCAGCTCGATTCCCTTTGCATGTCTCCTAGAAATGCACGTTTGGATCCATGAATAGGCGGAACGTGCCGATTTACTTATGCGCGCAGGCTCACGCAGTATAATTCTCCACGCGCAGCCTTTGTGGGATTAATGCGCTTTTTCCATGAATTGGGCCCTGAGTGCTCACTACACTATTAGTCACTGAAACGTCTTTATGCGCAGCCCTCAGGACTCCCAGTAGATGGATACAGCTGAAAGCGGGATTGCTCTAAATAAAGTAGCGTTATTTCCTGCTTAATCGATTTCGGACCTCATTTACACAGCGGTTTTCAATGAGATTGCGCCATTGTAAAACGCTTTTGTAAATCAGTCCCTTAATCTGTCAGTGGTGACTTTGGATACCGAAGCTTATGTCTCATGCATCTCCAAGTTCTCTGGTTGATTTTGTAGTCACGGTTTTTTTAAGCTTCCTGATTTATGGTACTTTGGCATGGTCGGCAGGGGAGTTGCTAGGTCTGGAAAAGACCCGGGGCTAAGCTGATGTCGGAACTGTTGGGACTGGGGGCTAGCTAGTCTTTTGGCTGTAGCTCCTGAGATTCTATCCGGGGCTACAACCAAAAGATCAGGGGCTATAGCCCCCTTAGCCCCCCCTTAGCAACGCCCCTGATGGTCGGGTTTGATTTTACAAGGTCAGAGCATAGGGTTTTCTCGCAGTTCAACTTCTTTCGACGTCACAAGCAACACAGCTGCCTCAGCAGCGTTCCATTGGACGTTCCCATTAAAGATGGCACGCATTGGCAGTGTTTCTTTTTATAAATGCCAGAGAGGCCAATAAAAACACTCGAAATGTGTCAGCGTGCCCGTCCCTAGACAGCGGCCGGTCATGTCAGGTTCGCCTTTCCGCGCATCTAACTTTATGCCAAGCATTAACGTCCTCTGTGAGCCTTTTCCTGCTTGCGTGTGAAAGAAATCTCTGCGGTGGATCAAATTACCGTTAATGGGGACCCGCTGTCACTCGAGCCTGTTACTGCCTGTCTCTGATACAGGGGAGCCATTATTTCTGTCCGTCTCCATGTTGCCTTTTGAAGTTTGGCTCACGTTTAATTGAGACTAACTTAATATTGAACCCCCTAACGGCCATGATGCGGTGTGTACCCACAGAAATGCACTTTCCATTTGGCGCAACTTCGCTGACACCTGTTATTTTGCTAGTGTAAATAGAGTATCCAAACCAGATGCGTGTTCGTATATCTTCTGTAATGCAATCTGAATAAATGAATACTTAGAAAATGAAGGTGCAACACATTTGAAACTATTGCTGCATCTTTAAATAGCCATTATGCTAATTCTATACTTGAAAACATGATTAAGACGATCGGTTATCACATTCGTGTTGCACCAGTAACGCACTTGCAAATATAGTGCCCAATTCTCACAACATTTCTGTGCATGTGTGCCTGTGATGCACAGAAAAGTTGTAGCCTGCATTGCTCTGAGTCTTAAATGTGCATTGTGACATGCATGTGGTCGCATTTTGGAGAGTAAGGGCCACGCAGATGCAGGCCCTGACCTGGGTGGAGAGGGGCTGTAGCAGTCACAATTCAAAGCGTATCCGAAATCCCCAGGGAATGCGCTTTGAAGTATCCCTGTCATGAATCCCACTCCCCAACTCCCCCACCACCCAGCTTTGATCCCTTGTTGGATTACAGAGACTGGGGAAGTGAAATACATGCATACATCTCTACTATACCGGCCCGGGACAGATTTCTCCTGCAATAGGGAGTGGGTCAGAAATCGGGTTGAGACGCTACGTTGGGTCCCAGCGGGCGTGGGCCTTCCAGTAGCATGGAAGGTAATCAGTCTTCAGAGGAAGCATGCTGTGCACAGTACATGATCCAGTCTTCCAGAAGAGGGTCCTGTGACAGTGAGGTAGGACTTAGGACATTGGTAGCTGGCACCGGGGAAGACACAGCAATGCCTGTGTGAAAGGGGCAGAGGTAAGTTTGCTGACGTCCATGCATGCATGATTCTGGGGACTTAAAGTGTTTGATTGCACGAATCCCTGTTAATTTTGCATTTTGTAGAGGGACCAAACAATTGGAAAGTGTACTTGTAAGACAGATCAGGGATGACATGTCCAAATCCAGGAACTCATCCAGGTCTCCCTCACTGAAATGAAAGAGGGATCAAAATTCCATCTCCCTCACCATGCTAGTCAAACACGGTGAAGTGAGCTCATAGGGGAAGAGCAGAGGACTGCCAAGGGGTTTATAGTCATTCCGTCGAAAAAAAGGAAAGACATACCAAAGCATCTAAAAAAATGCATTGTATGCTGTTAGGCAGAATTCTGTGCAGTGCCCTTAGGGACCACTACACACAATTAAGACCACAAGTGGTAATACAAGTTCACCTTTGGTACAAGCCTGTACTACTATGTTAAAATGTTAAAGTGGTAGCAGTAGCAGAGCAGCCAGGCTTATCTCAAGTGTATATGAGCAGTAGCAGAGATTACACAAAGGGACCACAATTACTGTGACTCAAGCAAACACTGACTCAAGGTTTCAGGTAAAAAAATAAGTACTTTTATTTTTTTACCATCTTTTATAAAACACTTCACTTCTATAGATTGGAAACCACAGGTAAAATACACCACACACAACCAATTTCACCAGTAAATTCAAAGTAAGTACATTAGGATTTGACAGACCGGTGTTGCGATACTAACGCGTACCCGCGGATAGAAATGCTCACGAAGTTAAAACACACTTTGTACTTAAGAATTTAAAACAAGGGGAAAGTGAATAAAAATCAAAGGCAATACTTTTTCAAGGCAAGGAGACTCGAGGACAAGTTCAAAGATACAGATTAAAGTCAATAGGCCTGCACCAGTGTCAATGGAGCAGATGCTCAGTTGCCGAGGATCACACGTTGAACAGTTCGAGATTCGAGATGCCAAGAGTTCGTACAGATTGTCAAATGGAAGGAAAAGTTACAAGAAGGAGGGAAGACAGGACAAATCGTCGTGGAGGAAAAGGGTTCACCCCGATTCCGACTGGTCAGACAGAGAGAAAGACCAAGTGTGCACAGTACCTTATTCCGTTGGAGAAAAGCTGGTGCCATGGCAGTTGTTCCTGGTAGTTCCTGCAGACTCACGGTTCCTGCGGCTTCAGTCGTGGGGACAAGAAGGAGGACGTCTGGAGCGATCTGCACTACCCAGGGATGAGGCCAGCAGCAGCGAGAAAGACAACGATGAATAAAAGGTGTGCTCCTTTAAATCAGGAGAGGACTCTTCTGATGGCTATCCGGACCACTACAGCACAGCAGTGATTTCGACCCAGGAGAGGATTCTCTGACTGAAGAAAAGAAAAGCTGGTTGATCCCACCAGGCTCAAGGGAAGAAGACTCCGGACTGGATCTTCTCTTAGTCGTTGAAGGGGTAGATAGCTTAGGACTGCAAAAGGGCATCACCGGGACTCGAGGTTGCAGCAGCCATCTTCTTCTCCACTTCTCTTTGGTTCCTTGTAGTCCCAGAGGCGACTCTGCTTCAAGCTCAAGAGTCCTGCCTTTTATGCCAAAATCCCCCATTCACACAGCCTGGCTGTCAATCACTCAGCAGGGGGGTTTCCAGCCCTGACAACCACCTCAGCCAATCAATACAAAGTGCGACTTGGGTCTCCAAGGAGACCCTGTGAACGGGGTGAGTACACCCCTTTCACATTCAGCCCACCTAGACATCTAGATGCCAAAGGAGGGCTTCTGGTCAGAAGCCCGCCAAAGGTCGGCGAACAAAGGAGGCAAACCTGGTTTGCCGTGCAAAGAAAGACCCAAGAAGGATGTTAACAAAAAGAAATGGCGATTAAACCAAACTGAAGCCAAAATAAAAAGTATTTGGGCTAGCAGGGTTAAAGTTCGAGGCTACTAAAATAGCCTTAAACAATACCACGTTATGTAATATAATCGCGGTAGGAAAATTAGGGTAGATACCACTGCCACCAGCCAAGTCTTAATGTTAAGGGAGCAAAACAATCCTCCAAGAGGTACAGATAAAAAGGGCTAAGAATTAACCCTTTCCAATACGCCATATAAGATGGGATGCACTGGATCTATGGTTAAAGAACTAAATAAAGTAAATGGCAACTTTACCCTTTTCTGGGGGACAGTAGTCAGCCCCAGAAATGAAGTCGGTGGGAAGTCGAGATGACAACCCTGTGTCACTGCACTGAAGGTGCCGTGTAACACACAAAAGTGTGGGGCTACTGAAGTGGTACACTCCAGAGTAATCCAGAGTCCACAATCACAAAAACAGATGAAATACACATGTCAAAACAAAGGTAAGAGCAGGGGAAAAGCTCAGACTCTTACCAAGTGGAAAAAGTAAACTCCAGGAATCCGGCAAAGCTGCTGAGGGACTCACGAGGTAAGGGAAATTAGCCATAGAATGAGAATTTCCCTAACATATGCCAACGCATTGACATTCTATCTTTAACATGGAATGGCCAGCTCCTTGTAACGTTTAAAACATTGTTTGTATATTGGGGGGTGTATGCCTCATATCCCCCCAACCCCCGCGCCCACTCCCCAACCCTAACGCTAACCCTAAAGTAACCTTTAATCTAACCCTAGCCTTAACCCTAACCCTAATGTAACCCTTAATCTAACCCTAGCCCCAACCCTAACCCTAACCCTATTCCCTAGCCCCAACCCTAACCCTAACCCTTACCCTAATGTAACCCTTAGTCTAAGCCTATCCCTAACCCTAACCCTAGCCCCAATCCTAACCCTAATATAACCCTTAATCTAACCCTAGCCCCAACCCTAACCCTATCCCTAGCCCCAACCCTAACCCTAGCCCCAACCCTAACCCTAATGTAACTCTTAATCTAACCCTAGCCCCAACCCTAACCCTAACCCTAATGGAACCCTTAAGCTAACCTTAGCCACAACCCTAACCCTAGCCCCAACCCTAACCCTAATGTAACCCTTAATCTAACTCTAGCCCCAACCCTAACCCTAGTGTAACCCTTAATCTAACCCTAGCTCCAACCCTAACCCTAACCCAACCCTAACCCTAATCCTAATCTAACCCTAGCCCCAACCCCAACCCTACTCATTTTGATGGATCCATCAAAATTTATGCAACGAAATGGCCATTCAATGGAATGGTATTTCAATGGATGAAATTCAATGGTTTGATGTTAGATGGTTTGCAATTCGATACCCTGCCAAGGAGCTCTACGGTGGCCAAGTGAAGTGTCACTCGGCCTCACTAGCACTTAGGCTGGATTAAAGCTGCTAGAAGGAAAAGTGTGGTGCAGCTGTCTTCCCCAGAGAGTGAAGTGGCAGATCCGGATTGAGAAGGTTGTTACATTTCCAAGGAGGATAAATTGCTGAAAGGGGTCATGCAATTTGCTTTGAATTATAAAGGTGATATCATTTCTTTAATTCAATATTGATTTGCCATATTCTTGTGTCATTCTGTTGTTGATACACTCCAAATAATATGTCTTTGGTTCACATCAAAACAAATTAATTCAATTTGATAACTGGGTTCTGTTGTTGTTCAATTCAGAAATGATTCAAGTCTTGAACTGGTATTCTATTTAGTCATATGTAAAAGTTAGACTGGTATTGGTCACACCTTCAATAATAATCTCAACTGGTACACGTGTTGCGCCACTGTGGCTGCAGTGGGTCAACAGGAGGTCTTCATAATCCCTATTTCAAAGTTTCTGAGGGACAAAAATAAAGTAAAGGAACACAAATTAAAAGTTAAAGTTAGTTGTAAGTCTGTGAAGAACAATATTTGTGTCTTTTATTATTTGTAAACTTGTTTAGTTCTTCATATAATATTGACTCACCCTTATTGATTTAGTGGTAAAGATGCATTGCAATAAGTTCAGAAAATAATATATTCTATCTTTCAAAAAAGTTTGTTCCTTTTGTTACCTTATTATGGATAGTTCTCCAGGACTCAGTTGTCCTCGAGATCTTGCAATGCGATCCGCTGGAGGGATCAGTGTTTCAAAAAGGCCACCTATTGGTTTTCAAGCGTGATGACATCATCACATTTTTGTGCATGATGATGTCATTCTGCCAAATGCTAGTACAGCTATCCAGAATGTGGCCCAACTTGTTGCTGTCCCTTAACAAAATTTAGACATGATATTTTTGCACATGTATACTGTTCACCAGGATCCACTTATTTATCTATGTGTTGTAACATAAATACAGTTCACAATTGATAGGTAAAGTAATTACTAGATGTGTCAAATATGTTTTCTTCCTATAGCTCAAAACTATTTATGATCAATGGAAAGTTGCTAATTATTAAATGCAATTTAAATAGTGATTACTTAAAAGTAGGTACAATTTTATGGTGTATGTTGTTATGTCTCATCACGATTATTGTTGAAAGAATCATCAATTTGAGATCTGTAAGTTGCATATATTTAATTGTGCACTTAGTGACTGATTGTGGTTATTATAACAATTAATTCTTATTTGCATGCAAAAATAAAAAATTAAAGCTAGAATAAATAAAAATAGAAATAAAAATACAAATCAAACAATTACAATAAAGTTGCATACATCTCATTGGTATATCATCTGTGTACACTATTCATATAGTAATTATAATTATGCTTCAGTTGCACTTTTCTCAATGGTAAGATATCAGTATCTTCTAGTTAATTTTATAATGTACATTAGTACCCAGTGCGGGGTCACATGTTTTGTAAACATGCATTTGATTTGCTGTGGTGTGGGCATTACCTGACTGGGAATCCCTCACCCCCACAATGTTCCTTCCCTTCTGTCCCCGGCGGGGGGATGTGGCAGCCACTCAGCCAATGAGGAGGCTCAGAATGGGGCAATCCCCTGCTCCGAGCCACCAACATGACTGAAGGCTGCCAACTTCCCCCACCGGAGATCGAGGTAAGTGTTGTCCCCACTTCCACAGAATTCCCTCTCTGCCCTCCCAACCTCACTTACCTTCTTTGCTGTCCATTTCGGGAGCGGATGCTCTGGGAACATGTGTGTCCACAGCGTGCCCACTCCCGATCCACGACAGGCCATCATGGAAAGAAAGAAGGGACTACACGTAGTCCATTATCTCATTTCCAGGGTGGCAATTTTTTTGTCATTTTTCTCGATTTTTTGAATGAAAGGAAAGAGAAAATGGACTACTTGTAGTACCTTCTCCCTTTCCATCGTGGCCATTTTGTTTTTCTTTACTTTTTCACACTTATTTAAAATGGCTGTCATGGAAAGGGAAAACGGACTTCATTTTCCCTACCCCGTAGTCATTTCTTAAACATTGTTTTTCTGTTCTGAAAAACAAGAGCATTTTCAGAACAGAAAAAAATGCTTTTAGTACCCCGGTCTTAATGGCCAGGGTGTAGGGTAAAATATAGCCCCCGAATGTCAGAAATAAAGAGGCCATGCCAGGCCAGTATTTAAGAGTGAAGCTGGCTGCTGCTATCAATTGCAAAATCCAGGCCTGTCCAAAACACTTCTTTCTCCGACTTAAGGCCTAGTGACATGAAAAGAAATGGGACTAGTTAAATTGTACTACAATGGACAAGTGTGCAGGTGGAGAAAGACACTTACTTCTTAAAAATAAACTGACAATGAAATACATTACACATGGACAAATTTAAACACTGCAGCAGAGCACATGGGATGAAAAGACATAGTTGAGCATTTGGAAGCTAAAGGAGGAATAATGTCTTTGCAATTCAGAATTAAAGTGAAGGACAGATTACATTCATCAAGAGGAAAGAGACTTAATTTCATCATTTAAAATGACAGCTTCAATGACAAAGAAGGGCCAATTTTGTTTGTTGTAGATTTGAAAACTGCTTCCTTATGTATATGACCTATCTCTGTGGATAAAGTGAACTTATTTCTGTTTTTACAGTATATAAAGAGAAGAGTATACTGTGCCTTTCAAATGTAAATATGCTGAATGTAATATGCTAGCCTTTCAGAATAGTAAACTGCCACTTGTTGTTCCCTCTAAACTGAAACCCCCCACTAAACTGTGTCTGGATCCTGACCTTCCAGACCGTGGGTTTGATGAATACTAGGGATGAAGGACTTGTTTCAAACATATGCTTAAATATACAAAGAAAGAGATGGAATTTGTGGTGAATTGTTGGTAACACAACCAACAGAAACAACCTTAAAGGTGAGGTTCCCCATAAAAAGTGTATTAGCTTTGAACAAGACCCTTTAAAAATCTGAACTCCAGAACTTTTGTGGCTGGGCCCACCAAGAAGAATGTCTGGTTGTCAATTTAAAGGCTAAGATATACAAAGAAGTAAAATTGGATTTATTGGAGTTACTGATAACATGTCCTGCAGAAGTGCCCTTAAGGTCAAGCTTCACATAAACTGTACATTTATCTCCAGTCAAGGACTCTTTGAAGCCAGTCAGAAGAAAATGTTAAGATAAACACGGATAAACCAGATGGCTGGTCACATGTTGTAACAGAAATGGAAACTTGAGATAATTGAATACAGTTTTTCCTAAATAAAAGGAGCATTGTGTGTCTTATCGAGCCCATCCTGGGTTCATATTAAACAGAAGAAAAAGCCCATCTGGACCCTGTAAAAACAAAATTTGTGTGATTTACATAATTTAAGTTATGTGAAAAATTATGATTCTGCCATTTTCATACACCTCAGAAATGGGAAAGTTGGCAAAGGGGTAGATCATGAAAATAAGGTTTGAATTGGAAATTGTCCCATTTTTAGCTATTTTGGCACAGCAGAAAACCACCAAAGCCATTGGTTGTGTGGGGAGCAACCTGACTTTATCCCTTTCCATTAGTGGGTCAGGTGGGGGGGTAAAATTAGATAGGCCGTCACACAATGTATTACATCTCATTCAATTTATTTCCCCATAGAATACCACACCTCTGTTGAAATTGCCTTGTGTTGACAACAGCCTGTCTTAATACTTTCCATTAAATTGTGGGAAAGGGGGAGACAATGAGTAGATTCTTAGTACATTTTATTAAAGTAAATCAATTAACTCCCATATAGAAAATCATGGGATGAGTGTTGTTAGAATTCAAAACTAACAAAGTTCATGCCCAGTGTGTTAGAGCCGGTATAGCCCATAAAGACTTGCTTGACTGTTTCTGAAATCCTTGACTTCCACAAAGAAAGGGGAGGGGGGTCCATATTCCCAAAAAGAAGTAATCCACAAATCTCCACATTTCAAGTCAGTGTGGAGGGTGCAAAAACGAAATTCCCCATTCATCATAAACCAGAATTACAAAGTATTGGATCTCATTTGTATGTGTGTTATAACATGACATTTTCCTTTGGTTTTTATTTTTCTCTGACCTCAAATTACCAAGTCCTGCCTTTTATTGTCACGTGTGTTGAAAAATGATTTACATTTGAGTCCTTTTTTTTCCCCAACCTTGCTTTTTAAATAAAAGTGGAAAAAACGATTTTCCCATTGTATTTCTTTCCTTAATATTGCATTACTACTAACAAGCCCAAAATGATTTTTCCCATTGAATTCCCTTCCTAAAGAGTGCATTTTTAAATAAGAAGACAAAACACATTTTCCATTGTGCTCTCAGTCTGCACCTTAGCCTAAAATCAAAGGTGTCATAATTAATTGAGCCCTGGAGGGTGGGGGTTGCTGGGAGAAAAGTATTGTTACAAATTAAGTCATTCCGGTGGACCTTGTATTGTATTGTGAAGGTTTTCTGTTGGCTAAATTGAAGTGAAATCTGTTGTAAGCTTTTATTGCATGTTTCTAAAGTCCATCTGTGTTGTTTGAATAATTGAGTTATTGTTGTGATATTGGGTGTTGCCATAGCATTGATGGATCATGCTGGCTGTTAGCAATTTGTTCAATTTTAAATACATAAATAAATATATATTCTTACTATACACCGGACTGGTTCCTAGTCCATTGGTGACACAGTGTATTTGTTGGGGTTGGGTGCGAGACGCGTTGGAGGCCTCACTAAAGTTAACCTGAAATTAAAAGTGCTTTATAGTGCGCTACCTTGCTTGGCGGGAAAGGAACTCCTTGAGTTGAGGGTGACCGCATAATAAAGTGTGACAGGGGTACTAATAGTGATAAGCCCCTCACAGGGGGGGGGGGCATTACCACTTCAGGTAATGCCCTGGGGACTTTGTCAAGGCCATCGCTTTGCTCATGCCTGTAACTATGGGCCTCAGGGCATTACCTGAAATGGTAATGCCCCCCCTGATCCTGGCCTATTGCTTAATTCAAAGATAGTTGAACATTTCATTCTACTGGTTTAAGCTAGATGTACATACATGTGCCCATTGGATTGACCCATCTGGCCTCTTTCCTTCTTATAAGAAGTTTTTTGTTTCCACCTCTAGGTGGTTAGTCCACACTTTATATTCTGAAAAATGCGATTCCTTCTAATGTTTAATTTGGATGTTCCATATAAAATTGATTGGCCAATGGGTATTTTGACTCTTTGTTTTTAATGGCTCTACGGTGTTCCATTATTCTTAACTTCAAAGGACTTACTGTGCTGCCTATAAAGAGTTTGTTACATGCCAGCACTGAAGACAGGCTGACATGTGCAGAACCGTGTCTGGCGCAAAGCTGGCATGTATGGAGACCTGCCAGAAAATGGGGGTCTGCTTCCCAGCCCTAGAGGAGGTGAGTGGGAGCAGAGGGAGTCTCCATTGAGAAGACAGGCTGGCATGTGCAGAGTCGTGCCCGGTGTGTGCAGAGTCATGCCGGACGCGAAGTAGGCATGTGCAGAGATCTACCTGGCTAACTGGCGATTTGCTTCCCAGCTGCAGAAAAGGTGAGCGCAAGCAGCGGGAACTGCTGTGTTACTTTGATGAATCCAAGGTAAACCAAAGTGAATGAAAACACTATTTTGAGGGAAAGCAAGTTATATTGAATGCCAAACTGAATGGGAACACTATTTACTAGCAAGACCAAGTTGAATTCTGTGCATATATTTGAAATTAAACAGACATATTAAATATCGATCTGCACAGAAATAATATTTTGAGCAGCACAACAGCATATTGAAGATCTAACAAATACTTGAGTATTTTAAATATGGTGAAACAAACAAGAGTGAATGGAAATAGCGAGTTTCAAACCACAGAAAACCTTAAATGACAAAAGTACCTGAGCTAGGCAAGCGACAGAGTCGCCCAAACCTCCCAGAGAGGAGTGACTGTCAAAAGGGAACATACGTGTGAGAAAGAGTTATAATTGTGTGCCAAACCTAAAACTGGCACAGAAGAGTGTCATATCTAAGGCAAACCTCTAACAACGAGAATGAAAAGCCAAGGAAAAAAGAACTCAAGCACCAGAGCCTGGGGCACAAGAACTTGTATCGGTTTGAACAACTCAGAGAGAGTTATCTGGTTGCGTGACCTGTAACGGTTGAACCGTGTGGTCTGACAACTGCAACCAGACCAGAGAAGCCCAAACTGTCAAAGTTACAAGGAGAAGCATAGGGTTCCTGGTTGCGCGACCTGTGATGTGTGGACCGTGTGGTCTGACAACTGCACCTAGACCAGGGAGCCCAAAATGATGACAAGCAAAAGATCTTGTGAGTAAACCACGGAGAACTGTGAAGTGAATGGTAAAGCAAGTCATAAGGCCGGTAAATTGGACCGATTGTTTTGTTATAGTGAACATTAAGCAAGTGAAAGCAATATAAGTGCTATAGTGAAATATTTGGGAAGAGAACACCGAAAATCAAAAGAACCGAGAAATGCTGTCTTGTGGAAGGGAACCTCAAGACCTCCCTTTTGTGTGAACGGTGCTAGAGTGAACTTGGAGAAGGGAACCTCAAGCCCTTGCAGAACATTGGTTAGAAAAGCAGCTATTGGAGCTTTATTGAACTTGGTATAGGGAACCCAAGAAGAACTTAAGCTGAGAACAGGTGAGCCTTTACTTTTAAACATTATTTTGTTGGCTAAAAAAAAAACCACGCCATGTTTATTTGTAGATGTGAGGGCAAGCGTACCTTTTGACACAGACATCGTTTGGATTTGAACTTTCAGACACAGGCGTCCGTTCGTTTTCTTTAGGCTGGAGAAATCCCTACCTTAATTATAGGGCCAGTTATGCCTTACCCATCATGATATTGAAATACAACATTCTTTGAAAATGGAGTTCTGTTGTCTGTGTAATCTCTCTTGATACCATGCCTTTCTCACAATACTCAGCAACGAGATTAACTGCACCAAAATCAATAAGGGTGAGTCAATGTTATATGAAGAAATAAATATGTTTATGGATTATAAGAGACTCAAAAAGTGTTCCTCACAGACTTAGATCTAACTTTAACTTTTAATTTGTGTTCCTTTATTTATATGTCCCTAAGAAATTTTGAAATAGTGAATATTCTAAAAATCCTCATGATGACCCACTGGAGTCACAGTAGAAAACACATGTAGAGGTTAAGATTATTGAAGTTATAACCAATATCACTCTATCTATTGTATAAAACTAAACATAATACCAGTTCAAGACTCAAATAATTTCTGAATTGAACAACAACAGAACACAGTTATCAAATTGGATTAATTTCTTTTGATGTGAACCAAAGACTTATTATTTGAAGTGTATCAAGAATAGAATGGCACAAGAATATGGAAAATCAATATTGAATTAAAGAATTTAGATCACCCTTATGATTTAAAGTGTTATTTAAGTATGAGAACTTGTGAAACTTGAATGAACCCTTTGGGCAATTAATTTAATTTAATGTATTGGGCAGTCACAATGTTGGAACATCCTTTGTTGACAGCTACGCATATACAACTTTCTACTATGATTCACCATAGAGGTTGACCAATGCCTGCACCTCCCACTAGAAGATTATTTTCAACACTCAACCAAGGCTGAATCATACAACAAACAATATAAAAATAAGCATAAAAAGGATCAATTTATCCCTGAAACATAATAAACATCGACTTAGAAAATGCAGAAGACTTTCAATCTAGGGATCCAGCGGCTGAAGAACTATTTTTAGGGCACAAACAACCAACAAAAACTGTGTCTACATCTTCTTCCCCTTCTTTAAAAAGGCTACTTGAGCAATTAGGAGCATTATTTAAAAAATAACTGTTCAAGTGGTGGGAGATAAAAACAATGAAAATGTACCTTGAGTTTGGTCGAGCACCGAAAGAACTAAGAATATGTATATTTCCATCATTTGAAGAGGAAGCCAGAGATGCACTTAATGATTGGGAACAATTACTAATTAATACATCTAAAGAGATGATGATGAGAGTAATCAACAGTCAGCCAAAGTACACAAACATACATTGAAAAAAATAGATGCTATTAAAGAAAATGTAGAAGCCTGAATCTTCTGGAAATTATATAATTAAATTACCAATTTTTTTGATGACTATTTAGCGAATTACACTAAACAATGAAAAAAAAGAAACAAAAAAAATCATCCGACATGAGAATGATTACAAGTAAAAAAAAATTTCACCTTTCAGAAAAAACATGATCTTAAAATGTCCCCAGGCTCAGAGCAAGGGAAACAAATGGCAGACATAATGCTGTCCTCTTCATCGTCAGATATTGAATCTACAAGTGGCAGTGAGATAGAACAAGTTTATTGTCCAGCCTAGTTTCCAAGACAATTCCAAGACAATTGAATGCCCTTTTTTTGGATGAGCTAAATAGATACAAGAGAGATAAAGAGATACAAGAGAAGTACTCAAATGCATTACAAACAAACAAACAGTTCATATATAAATACTAGAAATGTTTCAAAACAAAATATCATGAGATCACGAAACTGCACCGAAGAGGCAAGAGGGGAAGCATTAAAAGAATAAAGGGGAAATACAACAGGTATGCTAACAAGATACAAAAAGCAGGGCTACAGCAAATAGATATGGTCATCAACTTGGCCAACATTTACATTAATCCAGACCTCTAATCAGCTGTCAACAAATGTCTATCGTTTAGTCCAATTTACCTCAAACTTGTTTCAAAACAAATTTAGAAATATATACATTTTGTAGAGTGTGAAAACTCGAAAAAAATAAATTCAAAGTGTATAAAAGAAAATGACCAAACCAGAATCATATCAGTTACCATCACATCTAACATGTGAAAAACACTGTGAAGAAACTCTATTGATCGTGCAAGAAATTGAGAAAGAATAGACAATTCAACAATTTACGGAAGAACAAGGTATTGCAATGAACCTCTCAGAGGAAACAACATTGAAACCATGTTCTAGATTTACTGTGATACTACCGATCAACAATGTAATTGATATTTTCCAAAAGGTGTTTTCTAAAGATCTAGAATGAAACTATCTCTTCAATACAATTTGAAAATACAACAAAATCTCACTAAAGGACAGTAATTAGCACTCAATGAGCTGATAAATAATCCAGAAGTAATTAAAAGCATGGCAGATAAACAAGGAAAAATTGTCTTTACGGAAGCAGAGAATTATGTACGTGAAACAGAACACCATCAAAGTAATGTTAAATGCTACAAAAAAGGACAAAAATCCACTACCAAATTTGACTTATCAGTGGCAAACAATGAGTAGAACTTGGCGTGAAGAAGGTTTGTTAACAGAAGATAAATACAACTACATGAACACAGAATTTTGTAAGTGATTTCAAACAGGCACTCCACCTAAGTCAATGCCTAACGTGTGATACACAATTGAAACCCTTAATTATTTATTTATGTCTATGAGTTGTCTGAATGATGTACCCTTATATCACGCCCCTCTCTTTGAATCCCCCCCGGTCACACTGAACCAGGAAGAAGGGTGTTTTGAAAAGTTAAAAATATTTATTTTATGGATTTGAACAACATATATATCACACTATTTGAATGGTTATACAATGATCACCAATGGGGTGATGTCATAATAAATCTCTTTAATCACATGGGGTAATGATAGGAAAAATAATGCAGCATAGGATAATACTTTGTGTGTTCAATCAAAAGTGCAATGTGATTACTCTTTCCCTCTGCACACTACTCAATCCCCCCAATATGCAACATAAAGAGATGGAAGGAGAGAAAACAGGTTTTAGGAATACAGAATTCAACAAAGGAGTATCAATCCCAATTTCCCCCAGCAAACACAGAGAGAGAAACAGGAATGATTGCAAACTTGTCAAAAATGGTTTTAAATGTGGCTTTGAATGAATGGTGAAACACTGAAAATGGATTGAATTCACTAAATTTGTTTCAATACTAGTGGGAGTCACTTTGTATGGTATCAGACAAACACTAGCAATGATTATTGAGTAACTAGCAAGTTAAAAACTTAATTCTGAGGTCTTGTGCAATGAACAGCTATTTCACACATGACAGATTTGAGCCAAAGGAATAATTTGCGGCAAACTTTTCTGCGTGCGGTAAGCGCAATTGTAGAAAAACTATAAGGAGTGGGGATGCGGTTTTTGATTCGTTGGAAAGCTGAGGATGTTAGCTTCAGTTAGACACTTAAATTTTCGTTTCTAGCATGCACGATGAAGAAGTTATGAATGTTTTCGTGGAGGTCGTTTTTTCAGACAGAGTCAAAATTTGCAAAAGAAAGATGCGCTTTTTAAAATGACAAACAAGATTTCTTTACACTAGGGGTAGACTATGAAGCCGCAAACTACATGACAGCACAGCCACCAGCCCAGTATATCACTGGTTGATTTGGCCTGCCGAGACACTTGCTTTTCTTCAGAAAATATATTAGCGCAAATATGATTTTTAACACTACTATTACAAAGGACTATAGGATAAGAGAAAGAGTTCAGGTAAGACAAAAGATTCTAACAATGCAGCTCTGGAAATAAGAGAATGGGTTTGGATAGGGATGACTTATGGATAATACATATGCCAGCGACAATCCTATGCTATGTATACTCACTACCAATGTTTGGAATGGACCCATCAGAGATATGGTCAGAGATTTTCTGGACTGGAATTCTGCTAGCACACCAGACTGGACTCAAGGCACTCTAGTTCTGCAATCAGAAAGGCACTCTGGACACTGCATGGTGGGACTGGACTGGATTTGACGGGCTCTGGTTCTAGTCCGCAGCTATCTGGTCACAGCTCAGCTCTACTGGGTTGGATCTTTGGATTCTGGCAAGAATTCCTAGCTAGAAAGCAACACTGCACAGCCAGGCTGTTCTTGGGTTTCCCTTAGAGGTCTGGGGTAAAATTTGGTTTCTGGATTTTAAAGGCCAAGCTGAGAAGGGTTCAGCTTTGGAAATGGGCCTTTCCGCTTTCAAAGTCTGGAGTCTGGAGTCTGGAATATGGATTTCTCTTGCAAAGTGCTCCGCCAGCAATCGGATGGTGGGTGACTTTGTGTGTTTCTAGGTCCTAAGCTATCTCTATTTATGTATTTTCTAAACGGGTGGGTATGCTGAATTATGCTAGGCACACCCCTAAGTATTCTATTGGTTAGGGTCTTTCCTCTCCCCTGATTTGAGAAGAAAACAGGGTGTCATCATGACAGTGTGTTTTATGATCCAGGGAGAACCTCCCCTCTGTTTCTGCACAAGAAATCTATTTTTCATAGAAGACATATTTACAATTTTGCAAACTTGATACCAATAGCACATTTATATCAGATATTTGTTGGAGAAAGTAATCATCCAAGCCCCATCACGGTGAGAGCTTGGGTCTAGATTTGGAAGTTTTTTGCACTTTTGGTCTGATACCCAATGTGGGATTTGTCCCCAATGTTACACATATGTGCACATGATATCTGGGCATAATCATGTGAAGTTTCATGTTTCTGGCATCACCACAATTGCTACAAAACCACAAATTCTGAGTACTTTTAAAATGTGACCAGAATGTTCATATTAACAATACTGTCATTTTACAATTTTTACAATTTCGCACAGTTCTGTGTCAGTCATTTCCAAGAATATACTTTTCTGTGTTTTCAGAATATACAACACTGTCTGTCCCGCCCCCAAAGTTTTGGTGGCTCAAGAGCAATCCCCGCATCTTTATTCTGGCAGGAGTTTCTGTTGACACTTGCATCTGCATATTCTTTTCAGCCAAGGAAATCCTTTGTCTCTCCCAGGAGCAGCAGAGCAAAATCCCCTCCCCTCTTCATTAACACCTGACTGGGAGTTCCTGGGCTATGATGAGAAACAGGAGAGATGCCTTTTGTTGGGGCAACTGTGGAATTTGCTTTTGAAGTTCTTTGGCTTGCATCAGATTTACTTTAAAGTCAATTGTTACATTATTCTTAGTTGAAAAATAAACTTATATTTTTCAAAACAGGCAAACAAATCTCTAATTAAAGTCTTTTTAAACATAGAGATTGAATAGTTGCAACCTATATTGCTTTTGATGGCAAGTCACTTAATTCCAACAAGCACACGTTTTAATGGGGATATTCTTATGATGGATTCTGCTTCTCCTGACATTGTGTGCTTATGTGGATTCCTTAAATAAGGTGATGGGTAACACCCAGCAAGGATGTTGGATATTTCCTCATGTTTTGAACCATTATTTAGCAATTTCAGTAGCCAAGAAAAAAAGGATTTCAGAGCACCTTTTGGTTTCCTTGCAATAAAACACTGCCTTTCATGAAGTTTCCATGTTAACTCTGTGGGCAGCCCAATGACAGGTTTCAGCAGTGTGGTATCCTTTTCCACCACTGACACAGGTAATGTAGCTTGGCAGCCAACTTTTTGGTTTCACAGCGCAATTTTCATAGGTTTTTCGGGCATGGGCTTCCTGCGGCCATTTTGCTGGTTCTGGTGCCACCAGCACACAGTGATGCTGCAGGGCAGAGCGTTGTGGGTAAGTACATCCCACAATTTCCAAGAATGGCAACCATATATTGTGTTCCAAAATTACATATAAAATGTTCTAAATATATTGGTACATCCTTTGTTGACAGCTACACATGTACAAGTGTCTACTGTGATTCACCATGGAGGTTGACCAATGCCTGCATCTCTTATTATAAGGATATATTTCCAAGAAGGCTAGGCCAAACTTTCTGCATCACATGGGAGAGACCATGCAGTTCACAGCCACTGCTGAGCAGGAAGATGAACCAGACTTTGTGGGCTAATATGATATCCTTTGCGGGGCACACAAATCTCTATCATTAAAATCCTTTGGATGGCAAGAAATAGGGAATGGCAGCAACCAGAGAAGTTGGTGGTATGAAGATTAATGTCCAAGAGATATCTGGTCAAGCAAACTGAGTCTAACCTACCATAAGGATGTGACGATTGACTCCATGGTTCCGAACCTTACAGCTAGACTTTCAATGGCAGCAGAGGATATGACTCCAGGAGATCCCATAGTGCGGAAGGTGGATGCAGCATTCTAAAAGGGGTATATTGGTACAAATGTGTCTTTGCAAGCAAATATCTATTTGGTCTGCACAGATCAGGGATTCCTCAAGGACCTGCAGAATAGGTATGCTCTATAGATAAGGAAACGTATTGTAACAACACCCTAATTAACATTGTGCTTCTGAGTTAATTGCTGTCTGATACAATCAAGAATTTTGTAACAATCTTGTCTCTGATAGGTTGTACAGAAGGCAGGAAACACATCTATATTTGAGAGCTAACCCAAAGGCATAGGCAGGGTAGGGCTTTGGTGTACCAGGCCCATCCAAAATTGCATTTGCAGCTGGTAATGCCACTATGGCAGGCCCAACTAGATTAGCGTATGCCCCACATGTTAGGCAATCCTGGCTATGCCCCTGAACTAACCCTAGGAAAGTTGCTCTTCTTATGCCCAAGAGAAACAGAAGACTTCCAAGGATGAAGCCAGTATTCTGCATTGCAACAAAACCACTGTCAAGTCAACCAGGATAAATAAAGAAATGACAATGCAAGTAGTCTCCTACTGGGGGTTAGGCTGAGATGGTTTGTGAAGGCCTGGAAATATATTGTTTAACGGGAGGGAAAACCGTTTCAGTTACAACCTGTGTATAGATGCACTTATGTATGCATTTTTGTTAGAAATATATTTGACACTTAACGTCCAATTATTCCCAGCAGTCTTTTAGACAACAAATTCTACTCCAAACGTGGGCATGTAAATCACCCATTGAACATTTTTATTTGTTTTCTATTACCATAATTAACAACGATTTTGTTGTTATGGTCCCATTAAGTGATTTAGTGCTGAAGCTCATTTTGCGGTGGGTTGACACATAATAAAAACATCAAAACAATGGCATGTGTTGTCAAAACATAAAACATACACAGATACAGTGAGGATGTAAATTACATAAATTGGCCCTTACCCATGGGGGAACAAGTCCAACTTGCTGATATCCAGAGGGTGCTGTCCTGGCTCGCAGTATTACTTCCTTTGGCAATAAATAAAAAGTGAGATTACACCATCGTATCATGGAATTGCTGTGCTTTTCACATTTGCTATCCCCAGATGGGTCTCTTTCTTTTTTAACTGGGCATTCTTGCATATGTCTTCAAGAAACCTGGCTAATATCCCCTGTTATACTCAACGGGTATCAGATATATCAGTCTCCAGCCAAAAATGGTTTAGGGGGATGACCCTTTGGGAGGGCTAATTGCGGGAGCCAGACATTCCATCAACTCTAGCCAAATGAAAACCAAACAAGAGGACAACATCATTGCCATCAAACTTGTTGGATCCTTTGAAGACACTACCGAAAAAACACTCCTCATCACCATATGTAATCCTCCCGGCGCTCATACCAGCGATGCCATCCAAGAGGCTCTTCACAACCTTCTTATTCACTGGTCCATGACAGCAGGGAACAAATCTGTCATTATCACCAGCGACTTCGATTGCCGCATGAAATATCCAGCGGGAACTACCATTAATCCCCGATTAAAATCGGTAAGCGAGATTCTCAATCTCACCCCCGATTCTGAAGGTCTAGGCTGGACAAATTTCTTTCATAAATGGGACCTGGAAATAATCACTGGTAGATTACGCCAATTGTGATATCTATCAGTGCCCTCAGCTGTAAAAACTTCCAAACCCATACGGAAATGCCCACTCAGTACCAGGCACTTTGTGCAGAACAGCCTCTCACGCACAGTGACCACTACGTACTACGTCCTCGCGCCATCTCCCATGGACCACAAACATTCTCCACAATTTTCAATGATAATCGCTACTAAAGCGCCTTAGCGAACTAACACACCTCAGCTACGACCACTGTACCCATATGGCATATTGTAAGCACACCACTCCTTGCATTGTTAGGATCTATGACTATTCCTGATTTTGATATTCATGTTGCAATTCTCCACTGTATAACGGACCACTATCGTAACACACTGCTTCCTGGATATGTTTTGTTATAACCTATTGTTGCACAGCCTATAACACCTGTTTTCCTTGTCCAACTATGCAACACTGAATATCATATGCCTATATGCTTTGGTGTCTAACTGTAATGCCATATGTCCATGTACTATTCTTGTATCGATTCATCTGTACAGACCCATCCTTATCACAATTCTGATGTCCTCAATTGCTAGATGCCCTTTGCCAAGGTTATTGTCATAAGTCTAACTATGCTCATTAGTGCTACAAACTATAGTGCAACCCCAATGATGATGCCAATGATGCTACAGTGCCTAATCCTTAACACGTTCCTGTATTGCATATTACAAAACAACATACTATGCACAGGAGGTACATTCATCCCATACCTCAATGGACACTCTAAACTAGGGTTCCCCCGTCACCACCTCATACCCTGCCCGCCCCATTCCTCCCTACCACAGCCTCATTTCAGCCCATTCAGTATAGCAATGCTACCAATTGTCCCAACAAGACAGAAGCTGCCACGCCCAGGCTAGCAACATCTCACCCCCAAGAAAAGGTCGCACTCTGGCCTTCATTCCCTGTGCTAGGCACTACCAAACTCTATCGACTCAGAAGTCGCATACAGAGTACTATACAGCCGCTCATCCTCGACTCCTACACCCTACTACAAACCAACTCTCACCCTACAATGGGTTCTTTCAGACTCCAACGACTTAGGACTCGCACCAACCCCAATACTCACAACCACAAATTCCTCATACCTAAGGATACCGCCACAACAAACCAAAGTGTGACCACCAAGAGACAAAACCCAACCACCATTGCTGAACACAAAGGTGAACCCACCACCCTCATCAAAGCCACACTCACCAACGCCCGCTCACTAGGCGCTCATGCTAGCGAAATTCACAATATTACCATTGACCACGACTTAGACCTACTCATAGTCACAGAATCCTGGCTTCAGCAAGCCTCTGGACCCTTGCTCACCATCGCCATCCCACCCAAGTGCACTATCCTTAGAACTGACAGACTTAACTCTATTGGTGGAGGTGTAGCCATCATAGCCAAGTCAAACCTACAGATAAGATCATGTCTTATTGAAAACCCTGAAGGATATGAAGTCCTACTAGCCAAATTCACTCTTAAACACAAAACCGCTATCAATTTAGTAGTGATCCATAGCTCGCCCAGCTCCAACACCCAACTAGAAACAGACATACCACTCCTACTAGCACCCTTTATCAAATCCAATACCAAATGTGTTATCCTTGGAGACCTAAACCTAGGCTTCAGCGACCGTTCAGACCATAAAGCCAAAGCTCTCCATGCAGCCCTCAAAGACATGCACTTCAACCAATTGGTCAACTCACCTACACATATAAAAGGGAGAACACTGGATTGGATATTATCACTCAACACTGACATAACTATTGACTCCATTACACCAGTAGTCTGGTCAGACCATCAGAGCGTAAACTTCAATCTCAAATGCAACAAAATCCATTCTCCTACGATCACAAACCTAGATACACACGAAACCAGGAACAACCGTAAGCTTACCTCTGATAATCTGAACCCCCTCTTAAGCAAAACCCTCACAACCTCAATGATCACCTGTGATAATCCAAGTACTCCAGCAAATACCTACCACAATTGTCTCACAGAAGCAATAGACTCACTAGCACCTATCATAACCAAAACACGCTGCACAACTAAAAAAATCATCCTTTTGGTTTAAAGATGAATTAGTAACACTCAGAAGAACCAAGCGTGCCCTCGAACACGTATACAAAAAATCCCCCTCCACAGACACTGCTAATGCTTTCAACATAGACAATAAAGCATACAAAACTGCTATCATATCGCACAAAGCAAATGCATTTAACTTCCGTATCTGGAACTCAGCCTCAGACTCCAAAGAACTGTTATGTATCCTAAGAGAACTGGAGAACCCTATTCCATCACCCAGCCCAACTAACATTACTAATGAATGGTGCACTACCATTCAAGATGCCCTATCCTCCAAAATCCAATTGCTGCAAAAGAAAATACCCACTAAGAGAGCAATAATCACTAGCAAAAAACATGAACCCACCACACCTCGAGTACCTTATGACCCTACTATACTCTAGTTTGACTTCACACCAGTAACTCAAGAACAAGTGTGCTCCACCATTGCCAAGCTGAAAGCATCAAACCGCACACCTAGTCAAAGACTGCGCCACCTCTCTCACCCCCATCATCACCAACTTCATCATTGCTTCCTTCAGCACCAAACTAGTCCTAGCTAGTATCAAAAAAAGGCCTGGGTCACACCCCTGATCAAAAAAACTACCCTTGACCCCACTGTACCCACTAATTATTGCCCAATAACCACCGTCCCATGTCTACTCAAGATTATTGATAAAATAACCTACTCACAAATTCAAACACACATCAAACAGCACTAACTCCTAGGAGCACGCCAAACAGGCTTCAAACCGAACCATAGTACAGAAACGGCACTCCTAGATTTGAAATCTCAAATGGATACCATTAGGGATTCAGGGAAGCTATGCATGCTACTGTTATTTGACCTGTCAGCCGCCTTTGATCTCGTAGATCAAGACAAACTCTGCTCCTCTCTAACCAACGATTTTAACTTCTCAAACAACGCCACCCTCTGTGTGAAATCATTCCTCTTTGAACGCACCTGTAGAGTCTCCATAGGTAAAGTAGCAGCAGATCCTATAGCAGTACCTATAGGGATACAGCAAGGCTCCTGCCTCTCACCAACATTATACAACGCCTACACCAAACTCCTTTTCGCAACACTAGATGATATGGGTGACATCTACACAAATTTTGCAGATGACACCCAGATCCTCGTCCCCATTACCGGGATCTATGACCAGGACACCCTAACAATCAACAGAGTCTATTCTGTTATTCAAAACTGGATGGCCCTAAACAGTCTGTGTCTCAACGATGAGAAGACTGAAATTCTCATTGTGGGCTCTGCCTCTAAAATAGCCACTCTCCAGGCAGACTACTCAGCAATCAATATAGCTGGCTCTATGATCCCAGTCCTCAAACATGTCAAAACATTAGGAGTCGGCCTAGATGCCAACCTTTCTATGACCAAACACATCTCAGCACTCTCCTCATCCATGTCGTACACATCCAAACTTATCGTATTAAGTCGCCAATTTCTAACACCAACTAACTGCATCACCCTAGCAAGAGCACTAATACTCTCGAAGTTGGATTATTGCAACGCGCTACTGTTAGGAACTTCAAACAACAATCTCGTCAAACTCCTACTCATGCAAAATAAAGCACTACGAGCTGATCACATCACTAACATTAGGAGAGAAGCCTATTGGCTGCCCACCAAGGCAAGAATATTATTCAAAATACTATGGGCCTCATCACGAGTTGGGCTGTATTCCCGGCTGTAATACCGCTGACTATAATAGCCCTAGCACCGACCAGCCCAGTGGTATTACCACCGAATCACGGGTTGGGCCTAACGGTAAATCCCCATTCCTGATTGGGTCCATTGGATCCAATGGGGAATTTCGGTGCTAATACTGCGGGCTAATACAGCCGGCTGTAATATCACCGAAAACAGGGATTTTCACCTCCAAGAAAAAAGCTGGAGATAAAACAGCCGATTTAGCGCCCAACTCGTGATAGGGCCAGCCCTTAAATGCGGCGGTAATACCGTTACCACCGCATTTAAGGGCTACAGCCCAACTCGTGATGAGGCCCATGTGTTATTCACAAATGCCTTGCTAGCAAAGCCCCCATCTACCTCAACAAGGCAATTAAGAAAAAGAAACCCACCTGGGTGCTAAGATCCAACAACGACAAACTCCTGGAGATCCCCCATTTCAAATATGCTAGAGCAGGAGGAAGTAGCTTCCAAGTCCTCCCTCCTAAACATTGGAACTGACTCCCTAATCATATTAAAAAGGAAGATTCTTTAACCAAATTCAAAAAAAGATTAAACACCTGGCTCTTTAACAAATTTTAGCCTGCCTATGGACATATCTTCTTTCCCAGATCTATTCAGCCTCAGCCTTGGAGCAATATCGCTCTATATGTACATACTTGCCTATCTACTTCTTTTATTCTGCTACCTTCTCGCACTTCTCTCTCTCTGTATCTATATCCAACTTCCACTTCATAAGAATGTTTCACAATATCTATGCAAATGTAACTATATATATTCCATTGCCAATGTAATCACGCTGTCATACTCCAGGGTCTGGGCGTGTAATACATGTAATAAAATAAAAATAAATAAAAGATCACACAGTGAATCCTGGGTAGCACACCTGGAGTAACGGCCAGGCACATGGCACAATTGATTATGTGCTAGTCAGCCCAGATATATCCTAACAAGTTAAAGACCTGAACATATGCCCAAATATGTTGAGCAATCATAGCTCACTCACATTAACATTAACTGCTGACGACAAGGCTGTCTTTGTCAGACCCATGGGCGATATGAAAGTTAACCAGGCAGGGACTCGAATCTACTGGCATGCAAAGAACATACACAACGCGGCCAATGCCGCGCAACTAGAGCTAACATATGTCACCCATCACTTTACCTCAATGTCTGTTAATGAGATCGAAAGGAGGATTGCCTCTTTTGCCTCCTTTCACTCCACCACCTCTACCAACTTGATAGCCATGGTCGACAGACAGAGTAAACCTTTTGACATATTTATAAGAGATGCAAAACGAGAATTAAGAGCTGCGATTCGCAATGCAAAATCTACCTGCTCATCTCTGGCCGTATATAACTCGACACGCAGATCACTAAATAACAAATATAGAGCCTGGATTAAGTCTAAGAAAAGAGATGAGAAAATTGGTCGCTGGCAGAGTATGGTCAAAGTGATGTGCTCGGAGTGGAGGAGCAGAGCACCACTTTTACTGTTCCCCCAAAACTTCTGTTTACTGTCACAACGGACCAACTAATTATCAAGATCAAACGTCTGAAATTCTCAAGAGCGCCTGGCCCGAATGGCTTGGCAAATGTGGTTCTCAGGAGCAATCTGGCATTCTGGGCACAGCTATTGAAAATTCAGTTTGACAAAATAATGGCGACAGCTGAAATCCCAGCGTCCTGGCAAACCTCCTTTCTAATTCCAGTATGAAAGAGGGGACAAAGGATGGAATCCGGAAATTACAGAGTACTTTCCATGCTCGACTGTACTGGTAAACTGTTTGTGTCACTTCTACTGGAGAAGCTGGAGCAGTGGGCCAACAAAGCAGGCATACTGAATTTGTTTCAAAGTGGTTTTAGAAAAGGCTATTCAACCACCCAAAATGTGATAATCCTAGATCTCCTGCATACTAGGGCCAAGAAGAACAGCAATCCCCCACTTTATGCCCTGTTTATCGACTTCCAAGCCACCTTCGACCTAGTACCCCGCGTGCTACTATGGCGGAAACTGAAACTACTGGGCTGCCCTGAGGAACTCCACTACTACCTGAGGCTCCTACATCACAACACCACTGCCAGACTTAAATTGGACTCCAAGGGTACAATGACTGAGCTAATCGTCCAGAACAGGGGAGTCATGCAGGGCTGTGTAATGGCTCCATTCCTGTATAATTTATTTACTCATGATATTCCAGCAGCAGTTTCAGCAGTGCATAACTGCCCCCCTAAAATTGGATCCGAGCACTGCTCTGTACTTGCTTATGCCGACAATCTCATTATAATGGATCACACATTAAGCGGGTTACACAGGTCGGCTATTGCATTGTGGGACTATGCAGAGTATAATGGTTTTATTATCAACCAAGAAAAGACACAACTGATGGTGTTCTCAGGAAGGAGGCTTGCCCGACCCAAATTAATTATTCAAGATCACGAAATAAAATATACTCCAACATATAAATATCTGGGAGTAGAAATTGATACTACCGGCGATTATATCTCCTGTATTAAATCACACACAACTAAAGCAGCGCAAGCAACAGCCTTGATCCATCGATTCTCAACCAAGAATTGTGGATATACAATAAGAGGTGTTTCTCAACAGTATACGCAGGTCCTTGCTCCCATGGTGGTCTATGGTTTGGATGCGTTGCTATCCATCGATTTGAAATGGCTCCAATTGGTGGAGGGAAAATTCTGGAGGAGAATACAGGGCCTCCCACAATGCATACCCATGGCCATCATTAGGCTCGAATTAGACCTCTCATCTCTAAAATCGATTGTGATGAAAAGAAGAGTTGAGATGTATCACAAGATGTGCAAGAACAAGGTGAATTCTCTGATTGCCTCCATCTATCAAGAACTTTCCAAGAAGTCATGTAACTAACCCTTAAAAGCGAAAATGTAATCCTTCCATAAGGCTATATGTTGGATTCCCAGATGGAGTGGAATCAGCAACTCTGCAAATTGCCTGGTCCAAACGGGTTGATCTCTGAGACTGGCTGGAAAACTATGAGCACTTGAACACACTCAAAAAATACCAGTTCATACATTATATTCTATATTCATTCAAGAACACCCAGAACAATCTGAATTTGTGTCCTTCCAATAGACTCAGACGTTTTCTTCTTCTATTGAGAATAGATCATCTACCGGTCCCTGCCAACAAAGGATGTTATAACCAGCTGACGCCAGGAGACAGATTCTGCCGGGTGTGTAAAAACACTCAAATCATTGAAACAGCTAAACATTTATTGTCTGCATGTCATTCATGCTAAAAGCATACTGTCTGCACAATGGTAATCATGTTCACCATCTGGAATCCATCAAGAAACCTACGTTTTGGTACCACTGTGTGAACTCAAACAGTCTAAAAGTACATATGGCAATGTATAATATATGGCTCAGGATTGAAATACTGTTGGACATATCTATTTAAGATCTAAGTAACTGCCCACAGTGATTCATCTGTATTCTTGTTTTCATTTTAATAACCACTTGCCACTTACCATTTCCTAAACAATTGCTTTATACACTTTTGGCGTAAAACCATACTAGCCAATTATATTTTTATTACTTTATCTAAAACGTGATAATTTATGGTACTTAGTTCTATGTGTTCCTAATTTCTTCCAGAATTATGTTATTTATATAATTTTCTTCTTCTCTTCTATTCTGATTTTATATAATCATGTGAAAAGTTTAAATATAAACTGTAACACACTATTAAATAAATAAATAAAACAAAATACTCAATAAAGTTGCTTCCCACAGACATTCGCGCTTCGGCCTGCCAATGGCTTAGTATATAGGGTCAGAGGGCAGCAGCGATTTTCTTAGCATCATGGACCATGTTCCATCTGAAACATCTGATCCACCACACATTGAAACACTGGACTTCAGGCGCTTTGAGGTTTGAGCAAATGATCCTAGTAACACTACTTCTTTTGAACAGGCTTTAATGGTGACTGAAACCCTTGAACCTTGCCAAAGGAAAGCCAGTGGACCCTCTGAAACAACTCTTATTGACAATTGGATTGGCCATGAATATTGGGGTTGCACAAAGTTCAGGTGAGTGGCCATCCATTGAAGTAAAGCACTTGTCCAACTGGAGAGTGCTGATAGCAGTAAGGGAGCTGCGCCAGGCCTACTTCCTGACACTACAGCTGCAAACTGTTCTGTGAAGGATATGCACAACAGTCTCCATCTCCTACATCAACCGCCAGGGGGTTAAGGATTTTTCTTTCCTGCATTTGGTGTAAGAAATCTTCCCATGGGCATAGTACGACATTTTGTCTATCTGGGCGATTCACAAATAGGGGACCCTGAATGTAAGGGCAGACTGGATGAGTCCGAAGTTTCCCTCTTCACCTAAGTCTCACAGGATCTTCTTTGTGATTTGCAAGTTGTTTGGAGTTCCGAGTTTGGACCTCTTCGCCACTAGGCTCAATTCAGTGGTCACATTGCTCTGTTGCCATTATCCAGGGGAGAGAACAGGAGGGTCTGAGGCTCCACAGATTAGGTGACCCAAGACTCCTTTGTATGTTTTCCCCCATGCTCCCTGATCCCAAGGGTGTTGCTAAAGATTGGGCTTGGAGGAGGCAGACATTTCTGGTCCAGGAGCTTGTGGTTTCCTCTCCTACTAGAGCTGTCAGTGAGAATTATTCTGTCTCTGTGTTCTTCCTCCAATGGGGAGCGATGCACTGCCAGCAGTAGCAACACACCTCAGGCTGTTGGTCTGGAGGTTGAGCAGCAACATTTTGTACAGCTAGGATATCCACCAAAGCAGCAGTGGTAATACAGGGGCCTTGGAGCTCCTCCACTAGAAGGGCTTATTCTCAGTGCAGGGAATCTTTTCATGATCAGGGGGCAGTGTATCTTCGTGTCAAATTTTCACGTTATCTTCCAAAGTGCTCCCTGAGGTCTGAGTCAGCTGGATTGCTCTGTGTGCCATCTTTTCGCCGTCCCGGATTGGGGGACGGCCTTCTCTATTGCCCCTGCACAGCTATGAAACAAGCTGCCCGTGACATTGAAAAAAACATCCAACCATTTGGCCTCTGGGAAGGCTCTTAAAACGTATCTCTTCTAATTTTGTGGGTTGTTGGAGGATGGCTTCGTTTTTAGGTTCTGTCTCTTCCTCTCTAGCGCCATGATGCCTGCGGGCGACTGTGCGCTTTACAAGAAATCTTAACATAACATAACATAACATTAATCACAATAAAACTAAATTCCCTTGAGGGTCTAGTTACAGATTCAGCATTTTACAGGCAAAAGAGATTAATATTAGATTAATATTAGATATTAAAACAAGAACACTAGAAGTTTTGTGAATAGATTTAAAGTGCGGGATGGTTTAAATAGCCTGTTGTCCTGATAAAGGCCCAGGTGCAAGGTAGCGATCAAAAGAATGAAAGAGGACATTTGGTTGAAATGGCTTTAAGCACAACCTGTTGGTAAATACTTGGGTTGTGTCTGTTTCCGGGAAGACCTATGTTTCTCTGGTTAGGTAGGGTAGAGATGAAAATGTAAAATACATAATTGTGATGTTTGTCTATCCTGTACAATCAATATGAAAGGAGAAGCTGCAACAAAGTATGTCAAACTATGGAATGGTTTGTAGCAGAAAAAAGCTGCACCAGTATTTTAGACTTATTTCGAATTCATGTATTGTTTTCCTGTACAATTGAGAGATATATTGATGGAAGATAGTGAATGTGCTAATATGTATTAAACAAGGGATACTTAGCTGAGAACAAAAATGGTGGGATTATGAATGAGTTACAAAGCAGAGCTATTGCTGTAAGAGCAAATATAATTAATAAACTAACGGTTTCCAACTCAAGTTCTTCCTCCCTGAGCATTGCTTTGTTTGTAAAACAGTAATCTCCAATATGAAAGACCCTGTGCAGGACAAGGAGCATAGACTGGAGCTTAATTTTAGTCTAGACAGGTTGCCTGGTCGGGTGGTCGTTTAATCTATTTTCAGATTAATCTTGGTGTAATTGAAAAAGCTCCACAACATACCCTGAAACCATAAAGAGAAACGGGGAAAATGTAGATTTTATTAGCTACACGTCTCACAAATGAATCTCATACTCTGCCAATTTAGGGAATATCAATAGATGGGAAATGATCAATCAGACAACAACGATTTGCAAAATCTCACACTCCAACACATCAATAAATGTAAGCAAAGCCCGAAGCAATAACCAAAATCGATCTTTGCATTGTGGACTAAATCTTTCCTTTCCCGAAACTCTTGCATAGGGTTTAAAACGTATTTGCCTTGGTGTTGTAACATAAGCATTAGGCCAATGGAGTCTAAGTAGGTTTAGCAGATCATCCACTAGCAAAATTGCAAATGCTCCAAAACATATCTCTGCTACCAGAGCACTTACAGAGAACTCAGCTCAGCTGCATTTCATCAGAACTCAAATACCTATCACATCACATCCAATCTTCTGACCTAAACCAATTAACAAAACTCCTCCTCCACAATCTTTGACCCATGAAATTACTACTGGACCGCCTCATCCTTGAGAAATCAGACAGGACGAAATCTCATGCCTATAAAAACAATGCAAAGTCTTGCACTTTCTATTCCCATCTTCCCTGCTTCCTTTAAACATGTTTCCATTCTTCCCATCCTTAAAAAACCCTCACTTGACCCCTTTCTTACTTCTAATTTTCATTGATTTCTCTCCTTCCCTTCCTCTCTAATTTACTGGAACTCATCATTTACACTCAGGTTTCTGTCTTTATCAACCCCTGCACCTTGAGTACTGTTTTCTGTATCTCTACAGTCCCCCCACCTACACTTTGTCTGCACTTACCCTGCAATTGCCACCAGCTGGCCATTCTTTTATTTATCTTTTTATTTATTATCCTATGTATTGCACTTTCCCTACCCCCTGCCCCGCACTTTCCTTTCCCCCCTTCCCCTGCACTTGCTCGATCTGAATGATACCTGGCCTAGTAAGGTCGGTGTCTGTCTTCCCTCTGTTCCCCTTCCCTTGCCTCGTCGCGCCTTGAAACATTTGTGTGTATGCGCGTTATAAATGCCATATCATATCAATCTGCACTTACTTCTCTCTTCCCTCCATTCTGGTTTCAGGCCCTTCGATTCTGCTGAAGCAACACTTCTGGCTGCAACTGACTATCTCCTTTGTGCTCGCTGCTCTAAGCTATGCTCTCTTCTCGTTCTTTTTTTACTTCTCAGCTCTTTCGACACAGTGGACCACTTGATTCTACTCTCCTCTCTTTCCTGTTTTGGTTTCCAGAATTCCGTACAAGACATGTTTCAATTTTACTTTATTGGCTGTATTGTCTGTGTTTCTTGGGCTGGCCAATCCTCACCGGTCATGCCCATTTCTCCCAGTGTCCCCCAAGGTTCTGCACTTGATCCTCTCATTTTCTCCCCACATAATTCTCCCCTTGGGTCTGTTATCTATGCACATGGATTCTCCTACCATCTGTTTTACTGATGACTCCCAAATCTGTCTCTCCTTTTCCTCCTTTTATGACTCTATTCACTCATTACTTTCGGCCTGTAGCCTCTCCATCCAATCTTGGATGTCTTCCCATTTCTTACATATTCACCACTCAAAAACCAAGGACCTTTTCTTCCGTCTCTATTATTGCTTCACATTGCAGGATACTGAAGCACAACTGGATTTCACCACAACACACCTGCCAACCCAGACACTAACCTCAACACCATATACAACTCAATTACCATTCCCTTTCACACACTTAGTGCAGTAGAAAAACACGCAAACAAACCTCCCAAAGTAAAATTACTCAAAAAAACATGAGCAACCTTAAAGACAAACAACTCTTAGATAGAAGCAAATGGCTATTGTATTAACTGACCCCATACAAAGCAGTCCTGGAAAGCACACTGCACCAGCAGAACTGCTTGTCAGATCTCTGTTGTGTGGGCCCCAGAGAAGAGCTGCCGTCTCAACCAACACAGTGCTGTCAGGTCGCAGCTAATGCACCAGTCACCTGTAGGATATGCAAAATCCCACGACCTTGTTGTTCCTCGACTGCATTGTTGTTCCGGGAGGGAGACCAATCTCAGTCCTGCCAGAGCAGCGTTTGGACGTCCATTTCTTTTTCTGTGGCGTTGTGGTTCCCAGCAGAGTTCAGAGTTCTCTGCTGGTGCTTCTGTTTCAAAAGTATTCAATGTCTCCGGGGTTAGAAAGGGTGCCTGTAACCACATGCACTGCAAGAGGGATACCACATGGGAGACTATAGTTCCCAACATGCTCACTGACTACCATATCACTGGACACGTGGAGTCAAACCCTAAAAGTAGTAGCTCTTCCTTGAAGCTTGATCTGAGGCAGGAATTCTCACTCTGTGTCTTCATTGCATATGCTCTTTTCACTCCCAATTAGGATTGGCTGAATGTGTAGAGGTATGCCCAAACAACTCTATATTAGCCTTCCAGTTGAGTTTGTGTCTATTCTTCTTTGATCCAGCTGCCTTCTAATTCTTCACCTCAGCCACCTGCATGTCCATGACAGCTTCATTTGTGACATTTGGGTGGACCACCAAAGGTCTAGTGGATTATATGATCTCCAAATTGGTGTATAGTTATGCTCTATTATCTGCCTTCTATCACAGCCGAACCTCAATGTTGCTTGATCTCGCTGGGAACTCCTCTCCAGAACATCCTTCAGCTGTGAGAAAATCTGATCTTCAGCCACATGACAATCCTCTCTCGAGGTTGTCCCAAAAAAGAACTCTTCAATGTCACAGGGGAATTCTGAGACCATCACAGAACTCCACCTAGTCCTCCCGAACCCTTTGCAACGAACTGGCCATCAACTTAATCTTCAAAATAGACACCATTCATGTAAAGCTATTCTTTCACTTCACAATGCAGATAAAGTCCATCAAACCACTGAACATCGACTGACCCAACAGTGATCGTGACCACCATATCACCCTCATCAACATTAAACGGACGAAACACACAACATTCCAAGAATTGGCCAAGATAAGCAGGCAGGCTGGAACCACGCCCCCATACATTGAATATAAACCATAATGCTACCTATCGCTTCTTCCTAAAGCTCTTCAACTCCTTAAGTATGCATGGGAGAGTCTTGCAGGATTTCTAAAGTGCCCAGGTAAAACCATTCCAAGAAATCCCTTTGCTCCACCTTTAGGAATTCACCAACTGCAGACATTTTTCTTACATTCCTTTCCCTGCACAAATGCTAGAGACGCTTGTGTATTAACAAGTTGTATAATACCTTAAAAAGCATTCCTTGCTAAACAAGTTCAATTAGGTTTACAATAGTTAGGGGGCATAGAAGCCGGTCCAATCTGAATTTTGGTTTGGCCAAACCATGAGACTGTAAATACTGTAACAGGGGTCCTCATTCTCTTTGCAGTCTTTGACATGTTCAACCACCAAACTCTAACTTCAAGGTTCCTGGAGTTGGGCATCTAAGGAACAGCACTGGTTCGGCTCACGTCCTTCCTCACCAATAGAATTCAAGTTATGCATCTTGCCCATTTCCATTCACATCCCACCAACCTAAAACGAGGCATACAGCAGGGCTCATTAGACACTCTGTTCCTTTCTAGGCATCCGGTAATAATGTCCCCATACATAATGTTGCGGGGAAAAGCCATTGACGACATTATAAATGGTGACATTATGTATGGGGACGGGTAGCAGGGATGTCCCCTGCTCCCCTTGTAAACAAAAAAAAAATCAGGGGTTGCGGGGGTGTCCACCGCATGTTCATTGTGATAATGTCTCCGCAAAAAACAGTGACTTTTGTCAGGAGACATTTTTGCGGGGACATTATTACATGGAACCCCTATTTAATCATTGTCATTTTAATTATGTAATAAGGAGAACAGTCAACATTAAATCCTCGTCAGAAGAAATTAATCTGCCCTACTACTTGTCACAATCCCAACCCATCCTGCCAGCAATGCGCCTGGTTAACTTTACAGAAGCAGTCATTAATGACAGCTAACATGATGAAATCTTTACAAAGTCCCCCAATTACTGATACAGAATATTCTTTACAGTAGTAATTTGCATGTGTTAGCAATAGCAGGCAAAATATATATTACACAGACAATGGGCCTCATTACACGTTGTGCGGTAACGGAATACCGGTACCGGTAAAGATTTACCGGTACCGTTAATTTCCTAAGCCAATCACGACCCGGACCAACCGCTATCAGCGCACCCGTTAATTACGGTGCCACTAATAGCGGCAAGGCCGCGGGTGCGTGACCCCGAGGCCGGAATTAGCGCCATGGCGCTAAGACCAGGCCATCACAAGCCATGCGGACATGGCATTAGCGGCATGGAAAACACCCAAAAACCCCTTACTGGCATGGCGCTAATAACGGCATCGAAAAGCACCCGTTAAGAGAACTGAGCAGTGTACCCATCTACCACAGGTGGACACAATCAGCACAGGTGCATGCAATGGAGACAGGCAGCACAAAAGAGCACACCGCACCCCTATCCACACCCCTTCCCACACCAAGATGGTCCCAATAGCAGCAGCATGACATGACGGGCTTGACTACATGATAGCAGTGCAGCACCAACAACAACAGCCCGCACCAGAGGTGACCCGTAACAGGTACCCATTCCTCACACCATACAGGCGATGCCAGCTATCCACTGAGGAGGTGGCTCCCAACCCCTGTATGGAACCAACAGAACCAGCAGGAAGAGGACAACAATATTGCACATCCCCGTACCTGCGTCGTGATAGAGCTGGCAGTCAGACTTCCAATGACAGTGCTCCGCTGCCTAAGCATCCTCTGTGAGGCACTCCTGTACAACCGTGTCAAAGTGGCAAAGATAACCATGGCATGTGTAGAGCATCAAAAAATGTGCATATGATGGAATGTGCCAATGCCACCTGAAATTGACATGCAACCACCAGAAGAGCATGATGGGGATGGGGATGAGCACGGGTGGAATGCCCCGGCAGGACATGCAAGAGGCAATGCCAAGGAGGCACACGATGTGCGTCAGCATCTGATTCTGAAATCCCATCAGGCACAAAGGTGAAATAGCATGGACGGAGACGGATATTGTTGCCCTGGTGCATGTTTGGAGTCCCACAAAGAACCCTGTCCAAGATAAATGACACATACGCAATGATGGAGACCACGCTTGGGTTTCAACTTCAGAACAGTGTGTATTGAACAGAATATGATAAGAAGTGCAACACCCCAACACACCAAAATGCACCCTTACCCCCTCCCCCGCAGAACACCCAAATGCACCCTTATCCCCCTCCCCACCAAAACATCCAAATGCACCCTTACCCCCCTCCCCCAAAACACCCAAATGCACCCTTAGCCCTGACGGTGCGCCCTGGTCCGTGCTACCGGCATCCGTTGAGGACAGCTGAGGGCTCCATGCACCTTCTACGGTGTGGGTGTCATGTGCTCCATGGGTAGCAGATCCGGACGTTGCCCTTGGACTCCCCTCAATGGACCATGTTGGGCTGGGGCTATGGATGAGTTGTAGGACGTCGATTGCGTCCTCCTCGTCAGTGGCCGGTGCGGTGGCTGCTGCCTCCCCAGTGGAGCTGCTGGCTGTGGAGTGCGTGCCCTCCATGCTCATCTCAGCAATGATGGGGCACACTTGCGTGGGTTCAGCTACAACAGGAGCCGTGCCCTCAGTCTGTGATGCAATGGTGCTCCTGCTGCCCTTGGCCCTCTGCAGATGGACTGTCCTCCCAGTTCCCCTGGAGGTGGTGGTGGTGTCACCTCTCTCATGCATTCTGGCTTTTTTGGCTGCTGGGGGAGTACGTGCTGCAGTGCTTGTGTCTCCAGTGTCTGTCGGTGATCCTGTGGAGGACATAAATAGGGTACATCATTGTTAATGGGTCTAGGTGCCTCATGCAGAATGTTCACGTCATGCTGCTCTATGCATTGGGGCCTATTCATCAGTGATTCTTGCAATGGGGATGTCGGGTTGGTCATGCATTGATGGGTCAGTATTGCACGTGTATATGGTGATGCATGAATGTATGTGTGTGGCAGGATTAATGGCCTGGTCATCGACACATGTTTGGGGTGCCCCCTCACCCTTCACTGTGCATTGTTTGACGTATACACTCACCTCCATCAGATGAGATGGCCACACCATGCTCCATGTCTCCGACCCCCTCTATGGCTTCGACTCCTATTGTGGAGGCCCATGTCTCCTCCCACTCCATCTTCAGAGGTGATTCTGCGCCACCTCCTGTGGCCATTGCAAGGTTGCGGTTCCCACCTCTTGCGGCAGTCCTTCACACTGCGGGTGGTAGTGCCCACCGCACTAACTTTGCGGGCAACTTCGTCCCAGATGGCCTTTTTCTTGATGATCGCCTCCCAGCGCATATCATTGGCGAAGACGACTTCGGCATTGGCTGCAAGTGTGCTAGTCAGCATTATGAGCTCCTCTGGTGTGAATTTCTCTTTCCGCTGTCGATCAGAGGTTTTTTTCAGGGCCTTTGACATCTTCAGGCAGTCCTGGATGGGTTTTGGTCAGAGTTCTCCGGAAAGATGTCCTGGATGCAGAGCATGGCAATGGATTGTATTTTTAAAGATGGCCGCCGTTCTCTTTCCCGTTCCTGTGCGATGACGCTATTTCCGGTTCCGCTTTTTAACGGTGTCCGCTAATAGCGGTGACCGCTATTTGCATGTTGCGTGAGGGAGGAGGTGCTATCAGCAGTTTGGTCGAGGCCGGTAATGGGCATTTTGTGGACTTTTGCGGCATGGCGGTAATGTCATTTACGGCATGGCGCTATGCTTGTGTCCGCAAACTCGTAATGGGACGCTATTAGCGGTCTTTTGCGAGGGCGGGGACGCTAATAGCGCCATGCCGTAAAATTCCGATTTTTACCGCACAACGTGTAATGAGGCCCAATGTATGGTGTAATTCTTACCCTCAATCCAGAATTGTCATTTCATATGGAAAGACATCTCTACAATTCAAACATCATAATATGAAGGTTCCCAGCATTTTCACCTCTTATGACTCATGGTCTCCTGATACAACAATCACTCCATCATTGGTTGTCAGCGTTCTCATCTCAGTCAGCCAGTCTGCACCACATGAGCTTTCTGAAATTCTAGATCTGTATGAGGTCTGTCCGTACCACAAGGGCAATTTTTATCCACAGCTGGTACGCTGCATCAAGTTACTGAACAAAACTGCCCTATAGCCAAGGCAAATGCTTGTTAACAATACCAGATTCATATTTTTTCTGACGTCTTTGCCACTCACAGAATCATGTCTTGCTGCCACATGAGGTGGAGTACATCCCCTCTCCATTCTATGGTTCCAACATATATCTGGGTCATATAACGGTTACATACCAATACTATGTTCCTTACAGTGCAGGTTCCTCATTGCTCCTTCCCCGCTAAACGGATTCTTGGGGCCTCATTACACGGTAGGCGGTGAGCCATGGCGCTATTAGCGCCATGGCTCATGCCGGTAAAATCCCGGCACCGCCTTGGCGGAAAGGGGATTTACCGCCCCATTCCAAGGTTGGAGGGGCGGTAAATCCCCTTTCCGCCATTGCCCTTCCCCATTCCCATTTCTGCCCCATAGGGCTCTACGGGAATGGGGAAGGCGCTAATTACGGCACCGCAATTTTGCGGTGCCCTAATTATCTCCGAGGTCCCTTAGCGGGTTGGATTTTAACGCCTGCAAAAAGCAGGCGTTAAATCCCCCAACACGCAAAGGGACCTCATAGTAAGGCGGTAAGGATTTACCGGTACCGGTAAATCCTTACCGCCATCCGTGTAATGAGGCCCTTGGTCTTTTTATTGCTATATCGCCTTGTTGCTCCTCGCTGCATACCCCCCACATCCTCCCCCTCGCTGGATCCCAGCCTCCTCCTCTTGCTCGCTGGATCCCTGCCATCTTGATGCTCCCTAAGTCTTGCTCCTCTCTGCTCCGTACGATACACTAATGTGATAGCACGTAGAGGAGTGGGACATACCAAGCCCAGGCTATGCTTTTATATGTGTGGTCGGCAACGAGCTAATGAAGTCAACGGCGGCCATGGGATGAATTTGACTGGACAGATTGGAGAGTGTTGGACAACGGGTATTTAAGATAAATGGTACGTGAAGAGTTTGTTTAACGTGTTTAGTTTATTTGTGCACTTTTCCTGTATGGTTTTTGCCAATTTGTTTTAAATATATGTTGCGAATGTGAGCGTACAAGGCTGGGGATCCGAGAAGGTGAGGGTGTGGACTAAAGGGGGGATTGAAGTGGGAACCCCATCAAAAGAAAATTGGGAAAAACAGTGGGCTTCTGATGTAAACATTTCCGAAAAAACGGATTCCAAGATAATCAAAGGAATTGACTCGATGGATGGGATCAGCATTCTCCACATTGTTGAAAAGTTCATCTTTTTCCTTGTGGTGCTGCAGATCACAACAGCTGAGTTTTTGGAGTTAACGTGTAGATCTCGATCTGCCATAAATGCTGTATATTTATTGATTAAGGCTTGTAAAGCTTTGGGGGTACGGGCAATGAGTACAGAATCATCTGCAAACACCAATGCCGGAATTGACATGTCCCCTATGTTAGGTACATCCACATTGCAGTGTAGCAATGCATTATACAGCCTACTAATGTACAAGCCAAGGAGAACAGCAATGGGGCTAAGCCACACTCTTGCCTAACTCCAGCCGGTATGGGGAACGGGGGAATACAATGACCTTCTGCCCCAGACCTTACACAGGTCACATTCTTGGTGTGCAGTGAGACAGGAACGTTCAAAACCCACAGGGGGAAATCATAGGACCCAAGCACCTGCCTAAACTTACTTCTATTAACTTTATCGAAATCAGTGCTTAGGTCCATGAATGCCAAATACATGGGCTCCTTTTTTAAACAGGGAATAAACAATTATCATATACAAATGCAACCCTTGCTTCGTAGTTCCCAGCCATTGGTGGAACCCTAACTGAATCAGAGAAAGTATTGCCTGTGAAATTGACAATTTTTCCACTAGAATCAGAAGGCATCTCCCAAATATTGTACAGCTCATATTTAGGAGGGAAATAGGCTGATAGGCTTGGGGAGAGTTTCTACAGCCCTTCTTAAATATAGGGACAATAATTACCCTCTTGCACTCATCTGGTATAATACAGGTCTTTTGTATTGTATTGAAGAGCATTGTTGGGAGAGGGTCCCAGACCCCTCTACAATCCTGATAATAATCAGCTGGGATCCCGTCAGTTCCAGCGGCTCTATTTTGCGTAGACAGCTTAAGGCCTTTGCAACCTCATGTACGTATGCCTGGGAGTGCTTGATGCCTAGGCCCTTCAGGACCAGCTCATCCATTTTCTAGGGGAATCATCTAATTCTGCTTTTAGCCATGCTGCTGTTTCCTGAACATCTTACTGGAAGCAGTATCTTACAACAAGAGGAAGCTCTCTTGATACAGCCTCATATTACAACTGTGGAGAAGCAAGGATTGGCCTTCTGCACAGGGCTATATCATATATGTGTGATGGTGTGCTCTCTTGATGTAGTGCAAGGCTGGGGAAGATGAACCCCCTCCTCCCAAAAGTAGCAGGATTTGCAGTATCTTCGGGGACAATGAAGTATTTTTTTTTCCTTTCTGTGAAAGTCGGTCAGTAGGCAATGTAACTGTGCTCTGGGTCTTGACAAGCATTTTGTTTAACATGTTTAACTTTTCATCTTTATACTGCTCAGTTTCACACAAAGGTTCAGATGCAGATTGCAACACCCCTTTATCTTCTCCTTTGAAGACGAAATGTGGCTGTGTGTTTTTAAAGTGTTGTTGCAATGAATTCCCCTGGAATACTCATGCTACCAAGGCGGTTGAAAAGATAGACACAGGAAACATCATTCAACGTTTTCTCAGTGTCTGGGCTCAAGGACACGAAAAAGTGACTTGTTTCCGCGCGTTCATCTATGAAGTCTCTGCGTTGCCGCATGACCCTTTCCTTCCCTTGACAAAGCCTGTCTTCTCTTTCTGAATCAGCTCAGTGAATGTCGGCATTGTCTCTTCCTTGAACTTAGTGTAACTCTCCATTGCAATGCCATCAGGTTCAGGTGACTTCCCAGTTCCCATGCTTCACAACTCAGTATTGACTTCCAAAGCCATTACTTAGGACACCATACAGAGTGCATCACCCCCTTTATTTTTCTAAGCTCAATTTACCATGGAAATAATGCATTGTGGATCACCTGCCCTTTTCCTTGTACGTAGGTATCTAGAGAACGTTTCAAACTCCCCACATATTTCATCACATTTTCCCGCTTGTGCTCCATTTCCATCTTCCAGCCTGTGGACTTTACTTGATTGCATCAGCGCCCGGAGGCGAAGGGCTATACTCGTTCCACTCCTCCCACCCCGAGTGCCAGGACCTCTGTTAGTCCACCGTGCAAGCTCAGCGTTTATGCTTAAGTATTTGGTCTTGCCATAGTTCAAGCAATCAGTGTGTTTACTTAATCAGTACCTTCCATATTGTTCAAGAGGCTAAGAGTCCTCATTCATCAAAGATCGACGTTTTGGAATATAAAATTAATTTTAGACCCTCATTTGAGGTACCTAATAACCCATCTACCCCAGCCAAATTAGCCACTCCCACTAATCAATGTCTATCATGCAAGATCTCTTGCTGTTCTCTAAGAGATCATCAGTCACATCGACAGATGTTACTGTGCAAACATTTTAGTGAAGGGGGATATTTGGATCTGGTCCTAGAAGCATTGCAGGATAGGAGGACATATTGCAGGATAGGGAATGAGAAGGATAGGCTCACTTTTTTGACCCTCACCAGGGCCACTGGAATAGTAGCTCTATGGAGTTTAGAATGAGAAATCCTGGCTTGTAGCAAATTCAATCTGAATGTAACCATCGTTCTGCAATTTGATCGTGTACTATATTGTATCGTACTTTACCTGATATCGCTATGTATTGTAAATAATAACCTCACCTCTAATTAACCTGTACTGCATCTAAAAAAAATTGTGCATGTTCTCGTTGCGCCCAGATACCTTTGGGTGAGGAACGCCTTATAAATAAACAAGCAAACAAACAAACAATGCAGAGCTAGGAGTTACACATTCTTCTCTTCAACACAAGATGGCTGCACAATTCCTTAATAGGTTACATCCCCATTACTCAAACCGTGAGGCAGAATATGTGCCACAAATACATTAACAGCTTTCACCTGTCGGTCCATGCACTAGGTGAGGTAACCGCAGCTGCGGGGTTCACCCATCTTCAAGCCTCAAGATGGAAAGTCAGTAGCTTTTTCCTAAACACAGACTTCACAAAAAAGGTGAAAGATGAAATTAACACGTCTTTTAAAATAATTCAGGTAGCATTGTTAGGGCCTTGGCCTGTTTGGATGAACCTAAAAGCGCCTATTAAAGCGGGATAGATTTCATTTGCATCAACAACAAAGAGAGGAATGTGCAAAAACGAATGCAGCACAAAAGGTTCTCAAAAACAAACAGGAGTTCTTATAAATGTATACATGATGCACTAATAACCTTAACACATTTCTTCGGACTGACCTGCTTCGACTCTGCCGAGGACACCCTGATCATCCTTAAATGGTGTAGCTTTCTCAACTCCAATACCGCCGAGAAATCAACTAGTAAAATTATTTGAAACACATAAACCTCAGCCCAAACAGAACCAAAATCATTGGACCTCATTACGAGTTTGGAGGTAGCCATGCCATTCTTAGAAAAAGGGGAATTACCTGGCCATTCCGACATTTGCGGGCCTGGATCCGGTACATCCCCATTCCTAGAGCCCCCATAGGGCTCAATGGGAATGGGGAGGATGCTAACAACGGACCCGTTAATGACAGGTCCGTTGTTAGCATCATGGTCGGCTCGCGGGTGGCGGTATGCACGTCTGGTCTGGCCCAGACGTGCATACCACCACCCGCGAGCAAACTCGTAATATGGCAGCCCGGAACGAACAGTGCCGTTACCCTACTGGCACCGTTCATTCAGTAGCCGCTTGCCTAGTAATGAGGCCCATTGTCTTGGTAACCACCGCACCCCACTCCCCCACAGCCGTCGCTCTCCAGATATACCCATATCACATCCAAATGCATTGGCATTCAAGTTGTTAATTCATATAAGTCTACTTCACCCTAAAACACAAAATGAAAGAACTTGGAGATAAGAAGACACATACAATACAACCACACACCCGTCACAGCTCGCAGCAACTGCACCCTGCACAGTAAAAGTCGGCCTGCACAGTCATATACATCCCAAACTTACATAGCTCTCTTAGAATAAGCCAGGTCTAAATCGGTGATAACACACGCCTTCTCCCAGGGATCCTTCAGCCAATATTCTATGACCTTCCATAGCCTTGCTTGGAACCCCATCCCCGCTTCACCACCCATGATGACACTGCTGCAGCACCCTCCACATCTGTTTCAGCATTAGTAAAAACCACATTACCCTCAACAGATTCACCACAATACTCTACACTGTTTTACTACTTTGCAATGTACAGCCCCACCTCACATGAACCTCCTTTTGCACGTAGCTCCTCAATCCACACAGCCTCAGCGCCCAAACTGGGATATTGTTCCCTTAGTCAAACAACACCGTAAAACTACGCATATCGCTATTCTCTCAAGCTGTACCTCATATTGGGAATTACAAAGTAAGGACATGGACACGTTGTGAAGGATCCTAGAGGTCACTGGAAAACCACACCCACTAAGCGATGCTGGCCCCAGAGATGGTATATGAGGGTCTCGCTAGGACTCCCACCTATTACCTGTCTTGTATCATGGACCATTCAAACAAATTCCTAGATTCATATAATTTACCTTTGATTCCCCAATTCTGATACGTTAATTAGAGAGGAAACTGATTGATTCAGGAGTTTCCAGCAGAGATTGCAATCTATCATCACTACCGTGAAGGGCAGGCCAAACTGGAGAGAGAGGTGCCGAGCAAGCGTGGGTCACAGGTATTATCGCTTTTGTGATCACCCACTTACCCAGAGTGCCCAAGAAAAGGTACAGAGGAGACTGCGGCCAACAAGAGTGCGGGGCTGAGAGAATGAACACAGCATGCTCCAGCACAGGCAAACCATGGCAGGACTAGATGACTGCCATGACATGGCAGTCTGATCTCAAAATGGTTGAACCCCCTGCCCTTACCCCCAGATATAGACTTGGCCTGAGGTGCCGCATGCTGGCAGTGAGGTACAGAAACAGTATCTGGTACAACTATCAGGGTGGAGGGCTCAGAATCCAGCAGCCCATCAGATAGGAACACTCAGGACAGGACACATATGCACCAAGTCACGTGCTAAATGTCCCAATCCCCCAATATCCCTGGGTATGAAAGGGAATGATAATATGGCTACACCATGAGTGTTAGCAGAAAAGTGGTTGTGGGAAAGGAGTTTCAGGAGATGAGCGAGCAAGATCAAGAAATGAGAAAGAAGCAGAGAGAAGAAGGTGATGGAGAAGGGCCAGGACAGAGAGGCGGACAAGGGAGCAAGAAGCAGAGAGAAGAAGGTGATGGAGAAGGGCCAGGACAGAGAGGCGGACAAGGGAGCAAGAAGCAGAGAGAAGAAGGTGATGGAGAAGGGCCAGGACAGAGATGCGGACAAGGGAGCAAGAAGCAGAGAGAAGAAGGTGATGTAGAAGGGCCAGGACAGAGAGGCGGACAAGGGAGCAAGAAGCAGAGAGAAGAAGGTGATGGAGAAGGGCCAGGACAGAGAGGCGGACAAGGGAGCAAGAAGCAGAGAGAAGAAGGTGATGGAGAAGGGCCAGGACAGAGAGGCGGACAAGGGAGCAAGAAGCAGAGAGAAGAAGGTGATGGAGAAGGGCCAGGACAGAGAGGCGGACAAGGGAGCAAGAAGCAGAGAGAAGAAGGTGATGGAGAAGGGCCAGGACAGAGAGGCGGACAAGGGAGCAAGAAGCAGAGAGAAGAAGGTGATGGAGAAGGGCCAGGACAGAGAGGCGGACAAGGGAGCAAGAAGCAGAGAGAAGAAGGTGATGGAGAAGGGCCAGGACAGAGAGGCGGACAAGGGAGCAAGAAGCAGAGAGAAGAAGGTGATGGAGAAGGGCCAGGACAGAGAGGCGGCCAAGGGAGCAAGAAGCAGAGAGAAGAAGGTGATGGAGAAGGGCCAGGACAGAGATGCGGACAAGGGAGCAAGAAGCAGGGAGAAGAAGGTGGAGAGATGCAGCATCACAAAAGAGGAGAATGCAGGGAAAGGTTGGAGATGGTGAAGGAATAGAGAAGAAAGTTTGAAAAAGGAGGAAGATACTGGGAAATACCATTGTTAGAAGAGCGACAGAGGAGGAAGCAGAAGAAAAGGAGAAGGTGGCAAGGGAGAGTGGAAGGAAGATGTCACCAGAGGCAGGGATAGTTTTGAGAAGTTGTAGGGAGAGAATAGTGCAGGCAGTAGACAGAGAGGTACAGGACAAACAGGAGTTCTTATAAATGTATACATGATGCACTAATAACCTTAACACATTTCTTCAGACTGACCTGCTTCGACTCTGCAAGGACACCCTGATCATCCTTAAATGGTGTAGCTTTCTCAACTCCAATACCGCCGAGAAATCAACTAGTAAAATTATTTGAAACACATAACAAGGGACAAGGGAGCAAGAAGCAGAGAGAAGAAGGTGATGGAGAAGGGCCAGGACAGAGATGCGGACAAGGGAGCAAGAAGCAGGGAGAAGAAGGTGGAGAGATGCAGCATCACAAAAGAGGAGAATGCAGGGAAAGGTTGGAGATGGTGAAGGAATAGAGAAGAAAGTTTGAAAAAGGAGGAAGATACTGGGAAATACCATTGTTAGAAGAGCGACAGAGGAGGAAGCAGAAGAAAAGGAGAAGGTGGCAAGGGAGAGTGGAAGGAAGATGTCACCAGAGGCAGGGATAGTTTTGAGAAGTTGTAGGGAGAGAATAGTGCAGGCAGTAGACCAAGTCAAGTGCACAGGTGTTTATGGGGGTGCTAGATGGCAGCTTGTGAAAATGGATGCAGGACAGACATGAATGAATTAAACTGTCATCTGGAAGTCAAGGGACCAATGCCCAGGAGGGTCAATGTTTGACAGTGGCATCCATACAGGAATCTCAGATCATGTAATGCCAGACAATCTGGGAGTGACTTTCAACTTCTCAGAGTTGAAATGGGTCCAGGATCTTCGGGTTTGGAGGTGATAACCCCACAAGTGCTCTGAATAATATTGGAAAAGACTGTTTGACATTCAGAATGTTTAAATATAGGGTACAAACTGGTATAGAGAATGAAACCTGTGCTAAGGATCTTAGTCGGAGAAAAGAGCAACTTTTGGGAACTGAATATCCCTCTCCCCTCTCATGTTCGCCCTGATCCTCATACATTCTATGGAGAAAAATCCTTGCTTGTGTTATCCTTTTTCCAACCCCTTTATTTGAAATCCATAAACGTCTTTATATTACCACATATTTTGAACTTCAAGTTGGCTGTTGATACCTTGGTCTGTCACACTACACAACCACTCATCCACCTCCCAAAAGCCTTACACATCAGGTCATCTACACCACTCCACTGACACACAACCCACTGTCAGATTGATATCCACAATTCACATCAACCAATCACCATCCCAATCTCCACACACCTCATCACCTCAATGCCCAGCATACACACATCTCATCTTCCTGCAGCTCAACATACACCACGACATATCTGCACTTTATTCCCACATTAAATCTACCCAGACAATTCCCACTCCATTCTCATTACACAAACATCCATCATCAATCTTACAAGCACTTGCCACACCACCATCATTTTGCTAAGAACTTCACTGCCACATCTTCCTCCAAACCTCCCACACTCCACACCTCCATCATGTCCTATCATGTTCATACCTCCCTTGCTCTCCACACTGCCAACATCCCCAAAACCTATCACCCTGACCCCTCATCTCCTCCCACCTCTGTGAGGTATGGCATCCACAGTAATGCCCCTCTATATTATCAATTACACGCCAACTCTCATCTGAAACTCCATGGTCATTTTCTACATCACATGAGCCTCCTACCCATCATCATCTCCCACATAGCAATCCTCCAACTCCTCCTGTTCTGCACAACCATGCTATAACCCATCACCTCCCACACTCCACCTCTGCACACACACCTAATTGATCACCAAGAAATTCATCATTAAACACCCCTCTACAATTACTTCACCCAGCACTAACCTCCTCTATCTGCTCTATTGTCTTGCTAAGATACTCACAGTTGCCTAATCTATATTCACCTCCTCCTCACCATTTCTGACCCCTACAACTCCACACACACTCACTCAATCCCTCAACACACCTCCCTATCTCACCACTGCATTTTTCCTGTTCCGCAAGGAAGCCTTAAAAACAAACTCCCTGCCACACAAGTTCCCAACCAAAGTCACAAATACTACAAATGAGACCATCTCACCCTGCCACTAAGGAGTCACAGAACGTTCATAACCTGATTACCTAAAGCAACGCAAAACACTCCCAGATATCACACAAATGAACATACTTGCACCTTACTGACAACAAGTAGTCTCTGAAGGTCCAAATTCTGGAAACCCTCTGCCAACTACCCAAATGCAATATCCATGCTATGAGGGTTGTTGGATGGCAACAAACCGTGTATTCACTAGACAAACCACCATCAGCAACAAGAGTCTATCAAAATGGCTAATGTTGCACTATTTACAAGCCACCTAAGACAATATAACCACACGACACGAAATGTTTGGGAAATATGCACTGATAGGGCTGCAGACAGCGAAGAAAGCTTACTTCGTATGAACAGAGAGGAGTTGCTGTAGTCAGACATTGCTAAACAGGAGAGGAGAAATGCGTGGAACAAAGATGCAACGGAAATTAAGCAGTCTTGTTTCAGAGCGCAGGGTCTGTTAGAATCTTGGTTCCTTTGATAAGGTTCTTTTTTATAGCTACGGCTGCTCTTTGCTACGGGCTGTGATGGGTGACTTGATGTTGGCATTTCTTTTACTTTGAGTTTACATTTTGGTTATATTTTCTTCCTTTTTTACTTTAGTTCTTTCCTTGTATCCATCCTGGTGGCAGGAGGCTGCCTGGACTCCTATATGCCCGTGGACTCGCCCCTGTTGGTGTTCTTTCCTTATCAGCTTTGCACAACAGCACACGAAAGCTACCGACCGGTAAAGCATCCCCAAACTCAGCGAACGGTTTTAACCGAACTGTGGCCGCCAACAGCACATCTCTGACCTCTTGCACTTATCCCGCTCGTTCCCACTAACTTCACCCCCTACCCCCTTTTCCTTTTCAGATCCGCCAGAGCACCAGGGGACCACTCCAGTGGTGATAGTGCATGGTACAAATATCCTTTAATATTAACATTAACATTAACCAGCACCCTGAGAGCTGAGCCCCTCTTCTCTGTCTAACCCACTGGGTTGACAGATTTGGCTCCTGTGATATGATGTGCAGTATCAGCATGTCCGCTGTTCAGAAGCACAGCGGATGAGCATAGTGGGCGTGTCTTGTGGGCACCAAAGTCACGCTAAAATTGAGCCTGTCTGTGCTCGTCCTTGTAATGGAGTAGTCTTAATTCTGTAATAGTCGGGTGCTCCATTCTGCATTTGTTACAATTTCCTAAGAAGACATTTGTGTATCCAAAGGTAGGTGCTGTTGTCATAGTCTTGCATATGGAGAGCGAGGCATCCAATAGGATCCCCAGGTTCTTTATTGCAGGCATTGGCGGTGGGCAGTGGCAGAGCTCTTTTGGCCCCAGCTGCGTTTGCCAAATTCTGGTGTCTGCTGGAGTCCTAATAGACACACTTCAGGCAAATGGGGGAAATGTCGAGGGGAAGGAAGGCAGAGAGTTGCGATAAGTGGTGATGGGATGTGGATGAATGAATTCACATTATTGATGAATGGGAGTGAGAAGGATGTGTGAATGAATATGGGGATGTATGATTTAATAAGGATATGAGGCTCGTGGAATGAATGAACGAATCTGAAGCGGGATGAATGAATGACAATGTAAGGGCAGATGATGGTTTGACGATGGATGGAAGGATATCTGCACAAATAGGCATAGTGATGAATGAATGATTGGAGAGTGAACAAACATGTAGGGATGGAGGAATTAAATCGATGGGTGCAAGAATGGAGTCTTTCGATTTAGCGTAAATGAGAATGAATGAGTTTCAGGTTTGATGGACAGTGAATGAGCTTAATGATGAATGAGTACTTGGTAGAAAACAAAGAGGGAGAGTAAGAGAGAGCATAAGAAGAGTGAAAAGATATCACAGAAGGTAGGAGTAGGGAAGAGAGCACACACATATAAGAGAGTGTATAGATAGGGATCACATGGTGGGCAGAACTTACAGTGGATGTTAGAGAGTGGTCAACTCAGGGAGAGGAAGAGTGGACACAGGGAGTTACAATAGAGTCACCAGAAATAGGGAAATCGAGCCAATGAGATAAGAGGGAGAGCATGTACTTGGTAAAACGGAGAGTGCACAGCAGGGCAAGACAGATTACAGGGAAAGTGAGAATACACTCGAGAGAAAAAGTGTGCACAAGCTAATAACAAAAGAGAGTGCAAAGAAGTTAAGATACCCAGAGTGAGAGAGAGCTTCCACACAAACAGGAAAGAGAGCCAGTAGAAGAAAGAAGCGAGAAGCTGCAGGTCACTGGCAGCTGAAAGGGATTTTGACCAGGTGTGTCCGGGTCCTCAAGCAGTACCGCAATGCAAGGAGCAGACTACTCATATGATAGCCAGCAAACACTGAATAGCGAGATAACACACATAAAGAATGAAAGAGAGCATGGAAGAGATAGTCAACACACAGAAAAGAAAGGATGCACAGAAACAGTGTAGAGTATGCAGTCTTACGAGATCTCAGTTCGACAACAAGATCTCATGAGACAACAGACAGCATGAGTGAAAGATGCGCGAGGCGCAAACATACTAGGAGAGAAGTGGCACAGAGCGGACACTCATCCCAGCTCTCTCTCCACCCATCACACTGAGAACTTGAGGGACACCAAATGCAGTGCACTATGAGTTGTAAGTAATATTATGCCTGTGTGAGAAATAAAACACAGTGACACATCCTGCATGTGTTTACTCATTTATTCTTAATGTGCATTCACAGCAATTTCAGAGAGATAGAATGAGAAAGAAAGCAACAGAGAAAAACATAGCACATTGGGAGAAAAAGAAAACACAAGAAGAAAGTGAGAGAGAATGAGAATAGAAATAGGGAGAGCACAAGTGGCCACAGATGGAATGAGAGACCGAGGGGCGGGGAGTGCTAGACCCACTCCTCTTCACCCTATACACCTCATCTACTGGCTACATCATTCCCTTCTTTGGGTTCTTTGGATTTAAATATTACCCTGTTGCTGAGCGCAGTTCCTTGGTTGCCCCTTATTCACCCTTGCAATCACCACATGCATAACCAACTAGCTACTTATCATCCACTTCTGGATGACTCTATGCTGCCTTGTGTTTAACTTCTCCAAAGTCTATGCCAATCTCTCTTCTCCCATCTTTTCCCCTTGTACCTTCTAACCCTTGGCTTGCAATCTTGCAGATCTCTTTGGAAGCAACCTGAAACTCTCCCCGTTCATAATGATCACTGCCACCACAACCATAGTGAACTTCTTAAACATTAGTAAAATCTTCCCACCTCTACCGCACCACTCAGCTCTAACCATTATCTCTACTATTTGCTCAGCAAACTGTACTGCTAGGTAATTTTACTTCTTGGTCCATCGCTCTACTCTTTTCTCCCCTTAGCAGAGTCCTCAACTTTGAATTTTACCCTTTCCAGCCTCTGCAGATCCTCCCTCACATCTACCTACTGTCACCATACAGGATGGCTCTCCATGCACAATTCTGGCTGCCAGTCTATACTTCTTGCCCTCTACCAACTCACTCTATTAATGCACTCTCCCTATTGAACACCCCACTCCTGGTCTTTCTGCAATATTTCAGTCCCCAAGTCCTGTGCCTCCTCCCACATTTGCTAGTTTTGTCCTACTTGCTCCACTCAACTGGAATGCTGGAATTCTACAAAACAGGTATTGCCTACTTTGCAAGTGTGGTCAACCAGAAGAAGGACTCAGACTACATTGGGTCATAGTTGAAGATGTTTAAAAATAAACACCTAGCTATCCCTATATCTCTACGAGGGAAGTTCCCTAGCTAGCAAAACTAAAGCTAAGGGTGCACGTCAAGTCCTAAGTAAAAAGTCTTCTGTCAGAATCCAACCAACTAACTGAAGATACCACTTTAGAAAACACCTTACTAAAAGAAAAAAGAGGAGGCTTGTACAATAACCTTGATGTGGGCTTCTGCCTGGCCCACCTTTTAATTGACTTGCTCTCAGTCTCAAAGTTCCTTTAGAAAACAATGGTATAGTATTCACAATCTTCGAATAGGGTCACTTGGTTAAAATTAGAATTATCTTCTGTATGGTTTTCACTCTCCCTGTTGTAAAGAAAGCTGTTTCTTATTTTACTTTTCACACATTTTATTTCCAATGTAAAAATTCCTCCAGGATTACTTGAAAAGACACTTCTCTGACTCCCACCTTCATCTCACTGTCACTCCCCAAAGTCCTGTTGTTCTTATTAGTTGGTTCTTCTTCCTCAAGCACAACATTTAACTTAGGGCATCTGCCCGCTCAGGTATTGCAAGTTTCCGTGGCCTCATGCATTTTGCTAGCCTTCCTGCATAGAATTCCCCTTCCTTTCACTCTGTAGTCCCTATGATGTATGTCCGTCCATCTGTAGTATCCTTGTTGGCTTTTCCAGTTTTGATATAAAGCATATGTATCTCAATTACTCCGTACTTCATAGGATGTGTGCCTGTTAGCCTCTCTTAAATTCTTGTGCTTTTGACAGCTATTTCAGTCTTGATATACAGTGTTCGTATCTCCATTACTCTGTTTTATCAGGGCATATGCCTGTTAGTTTCTCTTATTTTCTTGTGCTATTGATGGCTATTTCCAGCATTGATTTACAGTATTCGTATATCTCTCACTCTGTTTTAGCAGCCCGTTTGTCCATTAGCTTCTCTTAAGTTCTTGTGCTTTTGGCGGCTATTCCAGCCTTGATATACAGTGTTCATATCTCTTTCACTCTGTTTTATGGGGCCATGTGCCCATTCCAATCTCTCTATTTCTAATACCTGCATCAGTTTTGGTACTCCTGGAAATCAACAGTCATAGGGCCTCAAACGACCTGTGCAGAATACATTTAACGGCGCCGGTAATCGTGCCAGCGCCGTTAAACGCATTCCGCACTATTACGAAGTTCCCTCGCGGGACCCGATGTGGACGTCTGGTTTTACCAGACGTCCAGAGTGGGTCCCGCGAGGGGACCAGGGAGCTAACAATGGGCCGGTCGTAATCGGCCCATTGTTAGCGCCCGCACCCATTCCCATAGAGCCCTATGGGGGCTCAAATGGGAATGGGGGAGGTCTGGGCCCGGATTCCCTGAAGGAGGAATTACCGGGCCCTCCAAACTCGGAATGGTGCAGTAATTCCCCATTCAGGGAACCCAGACCCGGACCTGATTTTGGAGGCAGCCATGCCTCCAAAGTCGTAATGAGGCCCATAGGCTTCAGTGGCATCCACAAGTCAGTAGTGTCTGTTTTCCTGACGGTACTTCTCTCGGCGGAAAAGGCGCTTGCCAGGTGGAGCTCTGAGACCCGGGCTCCTTTGCATTGGATAGTGAGCACCAGGCCCACCACTGCTCTTCAGTGGTCGTGCCACCATAGAAGATAGTTGTCTTTCCATCGTATCTCTTTCTCTGCCTGAAGCCTCTTGCTCAGTCAAAGCACCCGTTGTTCTACCTCCAGTGATTGGGTCTCGCTCCGTTCACACCACTGCAGGCTCTGCGACTTGACCTGGGTCCACCCCTCCAGGACGTTGATGCTACAGAGGCTCACCTCTGTGTGGCTGTTGCTCCTCCATTCACAGTCTGCTCTGCACACGTCATTGGAACCAAAGGAATTGAGTCTGTCTTCCTTGATCATGCAGTTGAGGTGGCGATCAGTGTTACCTGAAGCCAATAGAGAGAAAGAAGGATTGGTGTTGATTATAGTCCTAACAGGAGATGCCAAAGTCTTCCAAACATCGATATAGGCAGAAAGGGTGGTTTGGAATGGGAGTCCTTGTCCCCAAGGGGAATTCCTGTTTGGACCTGTTCGGACCAGGAGGACCCAGGGCCCGACCCCCTGCTCAGACAGCAGGTAGGCATGCACCAACATGTGTTACTCCCTCTGGTCCCCCCGTGATGTCCCCTTGTGCCCCCCCCCATTCTCGCACACAGGTGTTGCCTGTTTTGCTTGATTCTTCTACCCTGCTCCCCCCTCCCCCCACTCAAGCCTACTTCTGCAGGAGTCTGTCCTGATAAATTCTGGTTTCACCGTCTTGTGGACAATGCTGGATTTGACTTTTATGGACTTCATTCATTCATGGTGCGTCACCCTTTCTCAACTCTCATGCTGAACGTCTTTTGCATCTTGTACTCATGGTGGCCCTGAATTATGCTGTTCCCATCTTCATCTTGTATCCTGGCTTGCAACATTATGTGTTACTACTGACTTCTGCAAATGTATTCACTCTCCCCTCTTGCGTCTCCACTCTTTTGACTGCTTACTCTCTGTTCTCTCCTCCTTTCCCTTCTCCCTATACCTATATCCTCCCCTTACTTTCTTCTATGCACTTACTCTATCAGAATTGTCCCTGGACCTGGTATGATAGCAACCTAGTCTGTCTCCTCCTCCCTCCCCTTACTGTTTTTTTCCTCCCCAACCCCCCTCCAGCACTATCTGAAATGTCTCAGGCCTAATATGATAGTCGCTTGTTTTGTTCCTCCCCTACCTTTCTGCACCCCTCTCCCTCACCTCTTGTTTTTTTTCCGGCTCTACCAGAAATGTCGTCAGGCCTAGTACGGTAGTCGCCTGTCTGTTTCCATTTCCTTCCCACTCTCCCCCTCCCTTCTTTATCTATGTTTTAGCTCTTGCACTATTTGAAATGTCGTCAGGCCGAGTACGATAGTTCATTTCACATCCTTACTGTAGCCTGTAAGAATGTCATTGTTTTTCCCTTGTTCCCTCCCTTGCCTTGAAGCGCTTTGAAACACATTGTGTATAGGCGCTATATAAATAAACTATCATATCATCATATCATATCAAGAGGAGAGTCACTGCCAGTGAGGTCCCACTTGCCCAAACCCCTAGGGAGGGTCTTTCTTAGTGGGCTCACCTCTCCAGCCTCAACCCCTAGGGAGGGTCTTTCTTAGTGGGCTCACCTCCCCAGCCTCAGAGGGGGTCTCTCCCCTTTGAGGAGAAGGGACAAATTGTCCCGATTTGTCACACAAGCCACCTTTATTTGAAATTACACCCTGTTCTTCTTCAGTAAATACAATCAACAGATTAATTATTTGAGTTGGTTCCACTCTTTCCTGCCTGATTGAACTCGGGTAAATCTTCCACTGTTCATTTCTAATGAAACTTCAGTTGCCTCCGAAGTACCCCAGAGCCTCCGTCTTTGGTCAATCTTGTTTATTCTGTACATTCAACCCCAGGCAGCTTTAATTATTTTTTGGTTTTACCTTCAACACATAGGCTGATGGCACACAGATTCTTCTTTGGTTCCCCAGAAACGGTATGGCTGCTTATTTCTTGTTTCAGGTCTGTCTGTTGGTAGCCTGTCATTGGATGAGCACTTATTGTTTACATCTTAAGGCTGCAAAGGCTGTGACCCTGTTGGTTGATGGGGCACCTGATCTCTGGTCTCCTGATGTCTGGCCGTCTGATTTGGACCAGTGCCCAAATCTGGTCAGAGAAATAGGATGAGTTTCTCTGTCTGGCTTCTCATATAGATGCAGTCTCTAGATCTTGTTATCGTGTTCATTAGTGTGCTCCTGAAAATATTCCCATAGATTCCATCTTCTGAGCAAATTACTTTGGTTCTTAGGGCTGTGATGTCAAGAGTTTGCTACTGCAGCAGCCTACATCATGCCGCCATGGGATTGATCCGTTTGATGAAGTAGTGTCAGAACGCGGTAGTCATTCTACTCTCTGGGACCTAATGTCGAGCATACATTGATTGCCCTGGTGCTGGGCACAGTTCCTTGGTTGCCTGTCCAAAGACGTATTTCTTTCATGGCTGTGTTTGTTCCAACTGTATCCTTGGCCCAAGTTTCCTTAGTTTCAGATTTAAATTCTTTTGCTGTTCTCTATGTCTTTCATCCTGCCATCAGCACCGGTTTGCTAAGACAAATTCACAAAGGGCAATTATTGGAAACGCAGGTGTTTGTGCTTCTCTCTGAAACTCCCTACGTCTCTCAGTTGAACTAGTTAAAACCGCCACGGTTTCTGCATACAGATTAAAAACCTTTCTCTTCAAGTAACATTTATAGGACACTCGTGTCTCAGTCAGAGGCATGAAGCTTGGGGTATATGAGTACTTAACAGAATTCAGTGTTTACATACCAGACACTAACATAGGTTAAGGTCTGCAAACTAGCCATGCCCTTCAAGGATTGCGTACTTGGTAAAAACATATGTCATAATCTGCTTCTGGGAATAAAAATGAAAAAGGGGCACCTTGGGTTCTGTAAGCATCGGAAGACCGCCATTTTCCCTTAAAGGATAGGCAATTTCATTTGCGCCCAAATAATATTAGTTTATGTGCATTGTAGACATCTGGGATGTGACAACTGTGCTGGGTAGGTTTGCCTGAGTTTAGTCTACAGCATCCCCTTCACTCCCTTCCCCAAACTCCGCCTCCCACCCACAGATCTTTCTACCCAGAGTTGCCTCTGCGGCTACTCTGGAGCAGCTTAACCTTGCGTGCGAGGGATACAACGCACCAATAAGTGCGTGGGAAGGGCATGCATTTACTAGCAATTCTAACAATTACCTGCAACCCTCTGCATTCTCCTTGGAGTGGTCAAACCTTCCTGACGTGACTCTTCCACAAACGGGGGGAAAACGCCTTTCATGTGCTCACATCAAGGCTTTAGAAAGGCTAAACATAGGTCGCATCGTCTCCCACCGAAACCATCACACACAAAAAGGCAGGCCTTTTTAGCTGCGTCACAATTACTGGAGGACACTGCATTTGAAGCTAGAACAAAACAGGTGTAAACAATTGGGGACAATATGCCAGGGTCTGCGAACGACATCAAACGCAATGGCATCCTCAGGGAATAATGGCAGGTCATGGGAAATATATTCCCAGACAACACAGTGCGGGCTGTGACTCACAAAGAGCAACACTGGTGAATAGTCACGGTGCTCGGGTATTCTATTCCCACCATGCTTCCCGGAAATGACTGTCGTTGCGCTAAACTATTTTGCCTGTGTCGGCAATAGTAGGCCTATATTCAGTTTCTGAAAAACCTACGCGCTGAAAACTCACTGCAACAGAACATCTAGGAAGGAGATCTGAACTATTTGTGCTCCTGTCCAATGGCAGTATTAAGGGAAAAAAAGATTTTAGGTGTGGTTGTCTTTGATATCGAAAGTCATTATTATAAAAGTTATTTAAAAGACAATGGGGCTTATTCTATGTTGGCCGGTGCAGGAAAAAGGTGCTGGTATTCATGGATACTGGCACTTTCCTGCACCGGCTGACTGCAGGCTTTCCGGTGGGGAACTTGCCTTGACTTGCTGGAGGTAAGCCAGGTGCCCTACCGGCAAAAATAGTCCTCATTACCAGCACAAGCGGCAAATCCCCTCAACGAGTCCTATGGGACTCCACAAATAGGGATTTATACCGTTACTCTAGGACCCGCAATGCTGGAAAGGGTATGTACATTTACCGATATTCTGGCAGCTCTACCGCCAGGATACCGGCAAAGGTAGAATGGCCCGAATGGGCCTCATTACAGTTTAGGTGGCATTCCGCCAGTAAATCCGGTGGGAAGCGTTTTTGGCCACTTGGAATGCCGGAATTATCGGCATATTCCAAGTGGTGGAAATGCTGGTAAGTCCCCATTCCATGAATTCCTTAGACTCCATAGAGGGAATTGCTGGAATTGCCAGTGGGGACAAGATTTGGCTCCAGCTCCTGGCTGGAGGTAAATCAGTGCCCCCACCAGCAATCTTGTTTTTTGCTGGTGAGGTAAAAGTGCCAGTGCCTGAATTAACAGCACTTTTACTACAGCGGCAAAACTGTAATGACCCCCAATGGAAACAGTAGGCTACTAGTAGAAATGCTCTCTGTCTCTCAATGTGTTTGATTGGTAAAGGGGCAGCTTGGGCACCATGCTTCTAAGTGCTGTAAACCTGACCCCATCCCGCCCACCCATTATGCCATTTGCAGGGATGCACAAGGATCTGACTGCCCCATATTGCAATAGGTCAGCTGGACAGACTAATGTAGGAAGATTTTGAGGGGAAGTGTGGGCCACTATGATGACTTAGTGCACTGTGCATCTGGCAGCTTTAACCCAATGTTAGTGGCTAAATAAGATCTATAATGCCACACTTTCCCCCCAAACTGTACCCTCAAATACGACTGTGATGGGATGGCCCGCCACAAAGAACCACACTGAGTCATGTAGTAAGTCCAATGGTCTTTATTTGGTACTTTACAAACAGCCTGTGCCAAGCATTCTCGGGTAGTTCTCAGGCCTGATCAGGTTCTTGGGCAATTGGCACTGGGGCCATGCCTCTCTCTCTCACCTACCCCTAACTTAGTCATCCTTAATGGGTGCGTAGAGGAGGAGCCAAATGCCTCTACCGGAAGCCCTGCCCCATTTTACCTATATGTTGGAAACCCAGAAATTGCGACATCCACAAACCCAATAATGGTTCCTATACCGCAAAGAATTCTCGAAACAAGGGATCCATTGACAAAATCCTATATGATGTAACCGCAGAGAAATGACAGTCACATGAAGCAGAAATGATGCACCCACAAGAGATGGCAATGAAGAGAGTATATAGACCTTATAGAATCTGATGGCGAAGTAAAGAATTGAGCAACATTTCAAGAGCAAAATGAAGATTGCATGTGCGGAAAGCACTGAAGAAAATACAAACTGTTTCATAATTGTACAGTTGCTGAAACGCAAGCAGACTAAGTAATTTTGAGGCTTGCTATACGTAGTGAATAGACTGCAGGCGATGCCGCCATTATATATATGTGTATAGAACCTGGATGTTCCACAACGTGTTTTAGCAAACTAGGACGCAATGAACAGATGGGCTGAAAGCCTGGCACAGTAGAAGAAAACAACTGACGATGAAAGAAGATTTGAGAAAGGTTGTGTAGGTGATTTCAATCAGGCACACACCCAAGTCTCGCCCAGCATGTACTGCGCAAATGAAACCCTTATTTATTTTGATCTATAAGTTCAATATTCTGAATGATATACCACTCATATTACACCCTCCTCAAAATACCCCTCAATATACCACTCATATTACACCCTCCTCAAAATACCCCTCAATTTACACTGAACCAGGAATCAGGCTTGTTTAAAGGTAATTGTTTATTTATTTAGAATTTAAAATCACAATACATTTTTAATAGGTAACAACAATCACCAATGGGGTGACAGGAACAATGAATAATATCTTTAATGCACTGTGAATGAAGTAATGAACACAAAAGAATGCAGCAAAGAAAAGAATACTTTTGGATTGGGTTAGAACAGATAGCACTATGGTTAGTGGTTCCCCCTGCTACACCCGCAACCCATCAATAGGCAATTTAAATAGATGTGAAGAGAGAGCAGGTATTCGCGAATAATGCAGACCAAACAGAATATCACTCCCACCTTCCCCCCTTAAACACAAGAGAAAAACGGATTTGAATTTTCAACTGTCAGATTGGCTTTGAAATTGGCTGAGCAAAAACACAAAATATGTTCAAAATGCTTAAATTATTAGCCGTTTTGAACAGATGCAAGCAACACAAGCAATGATTTAATCAAAAGGAAACAGTTGGGAACTCAAAGGCCAAGTGGGAAATAATTTAAAGGTAATTCACACGTGTAAAACTTTTCCAAATGTCAATTTGTGGCAAACTTTTACTTATGCGATTTTTGATATAACGGGTCAATCGCACTTTTTCGTAATGCGATTTTGAGTTGTAGATGTAGCTAAGGATGTTAGGTACAAGTGGGAGTTGACATTTCTGGATTCTATCTTAAAACCTGAGGGAGTTATGGAGCTTTTAGTGAGAGGTCTTTTTCGAAAATAAAGACTTTGGACAAGGACTTCAGTTTAGAATCAGAAAATATGGTTTATGCTTTCATTCAAGGCTAGAGCATTCAGGCTCGGCAATCAAGTCGGGACGAAGTAAGCTCTTAGACTGATTTATGACTTCAGTAACCGATCCCCATCGCCTTCCCCAGCGGCACCAGTCCAAACACTCAAAGTGAGATTTATAGATCAGAGTTACACAAATAAAGATGACTATAAAAATGGCGTTTTAGCAGCTAGACAGAATACGATAGCACTAAAGATTATGACACTGTTACTGGTTAGGGATGTAGGGATGGTTTAGAGATCAGAATGGAACAAGATAATGTAAGGTATACAATAGTTCTCTAGCATCCTATTAATACTCACAATCCACTGGGATTTTAAGATTTTTGACAGTCACAGTTCTGGTCAATGGATTGGATCTATCAAGGAAAGACAGCGCATCAGGCGCAGGACTGGATCAGCTAGGCCGGTCACCGGAACTGCACAGGATCTGCCCTTCTTGTTTCTGGGTATTTCAAATCAGCAGGGTGCCAAGTTCATCAGGCAAGCATTATGGCAGCAAGCCGGATAGTTTCAGGATGCTAGTTTCAGGATGTTTTCTCACACCACAGAGCTTCACTGGGTTGTAAGGATTATTTTGAGGATTGAGGTCTAACTGAAAATGGTTCAGCTACTGCTTGGCCTGGTCCTTGGCATCTGGATCTGGAAGGATGTTGAAGGCTGGATGTTGAATGCTGGATCAGAGTGCTTCGCTGGAATCAGAAGAGTGAGTGTACTATGTGTTGTCAGCTGTCTCTATCCTTTCAAATGACATCACAAGAATGGGTGTATGGGTCGGCTTAACTAAACTCGCCCCTGTGGACTAGGATTGGATCTGAGCCTCATCTCTGCCTTGCATCTGAGTGATTGGCTGAAACACAGGTGATGTCAATTTTATGGTTTGGTTTTTACAATCCTTAGAAACCTCCCCTAGACACTAATATCAAAATCAAATTTTGTCCTAAATACATATTTATACATTTGTAACCGGGCGAATTTTGGAGTTTCACTTGCAAAGCGCTGCTTTTCCCTCTGCACTCTGTTTGCTTGTCATGGAGCCCATTGGCACTTTTTCGGCAGTATGTGCTCTATTCCACCACACACGCACCATGAATGGCCAGTTGTGCAGCCATCTTTTTGTGTGTTGAAAAACGTGGTTTTGGAGGTTTTTGGCATGCACCAAGGTTTGCTGTCATTTCACTGTTTCTTGCACCATAGATAGCCGAGGGGGGCCGCGTAGTATAGCAGAGTGCCTCAATACATCCCACAGTTGTCTGGCCCGGTGTCAAGAGTTGGGGCAGTCAAGAAACTGGTTATCTATTCGAGAAGATACATTGAACGTGAGAAGCGAGGTGAGCTCCTGTTGAGGTGTAATGGAAAAACACTAGAAGTGCCAGGTTTTATTCATTTACTAGTGTTAAATGAGAAGAAGGACCTGAAAACACAGTCTCCTGTAACATGGTAAGTATGAACATAGACTTTGGGCAAACTACACCGAGACTTGAAGATAAGACCATGCTCACACTCCCTTCTATTCTTAGGCGCAGTGATACTTTGCAAGGCTGAGTTCAAAGACTAAATTGAATGGCAGACATCAGGAGTGATGATGGATGATGGGCTAATTGGGTGGGGAGGCACAATCAAGTCGACCCTTGCAGCACCTGGGGTACCAGCTTGCGTGCTGCTGGCGAGTTGAATATTCCAGATTGGAACAAACATGCCAACCAATCATAGAGGGCCATGTAGTAAAGAGCCCTATAGTTTGAAAGTCAATGAAACATTGTGTATTTCATGACAGCGAAGATGACTGGCATTAGGGATGGGCACAGCTGTCCATCTGGGTTCACGTGGTAGCAGAGAGAGGATGGTTCAGACCCATCGATTAGTGGGCATCAACATTTTCAGATAACGGGACACCCTGAGCCATCAAGTCCTAAGATCGCAAAGTTTCCTGCGAAGAGTGACCGACATAGAATTCTTGCAAGAAGATCGATACAGGTGGGACGGGTCCCTCCTAGTTTCCACAGGCACTGAGCGGACTGAAGGCGACGGTGGTCGGTTGGAGGAGGGGAGACGATACTGAGGGCCTTGAGCTGAAGAGCGAATGGTGAGTAGATTGAGGGGACTGGCAAAATAAGGGGATGGGATTGTGGTAACTGAGAAAAGTAACAGGGGGTTGTCTAGTATAAATGAGGAGTGTTTAAACGAGGAGCATTTTATAGAGCCCGGTTTCCTACCTCAAGGCTGGTCTAGAAGGAGTCATTTCAACACCCCAAGGGGGTAAATAGGCGGCACATGAACAGGTTTATGATAAAGAATGACTCAAACTCCAATTGGGGTATTTTAGGGGCTAGGAGAAAAGGCATACCATGGTGAATATGTGAAAAGTTGACTAGTTTGTCTGTTTGTGTATTTTGTAATTGAAAAGAGGTGTCGAAGAGCGACAAGAGTAAACTGTGCAGTTAAAGAAGATATAAAAAGTTGTTGTCTATTTTTTAGTCATTGTCAACGCCGACTGAATAGATAGATTGAGATAATTGAGAAACAGAGGCTTTGAACGGCAAAGTTTGGAATGCGCTCATATTTGTTGTTTTTTCTGTAACGTATCTTTGTAACTAACGGTAAGTATTGACAGTCAATTTAGACTTGTCACAATGGGTTCTTATACTCCACTGATGCATCTATGCAAGATGCTGCCAAAATATGTGCCTAAGCTCAAACAGTTTAGTGTGGAGTGGGTAAAGGGCACAGCAGACAAAATTGTCATGCCATGGCCACAAGGGGGATCGCTGTCAAAGGTGGTTTTGCAACACATGACCACATACTTGTACACTGCATTCCAGGGAAGAAATTGGAAAAGAGGTTAGGTATTTTAGAGCTCTGGAAAATGTACCAGGAGGAGTGGGAGGATCCGCCTCCTGAGGATTAGAATCTTAATCAGAGTAGGGGGGAAGGTGTTGGCCCTGCTCCCCTTACCCTGCCCAAAGTACATGGCGATAGTACAGAAGATGTAGCATTGTATCCTTTAAAGGAAGTAAAAGTAGCGACGGGATATAGTAATCCGATATATGAACCGCCGGCCTCCAGCAGTGACGATAGTCCCGAAGATACTACATGGAAGGAGGATATCATTAAGATCTTACAGGGCAAGGAGGAGAAAAGTTAACAACTGAATATATCAATAGACATAGAACGAGAGATTAAGAGATGGAAAGGGGTAAAGGATAAAGCTGACGAGGTAACGCTCGTACAGAACGAATGGATGGGTGGACAGATGTTGCTCAAGTTCCATGGAAAAAGTATCGAGGAAGCTAGGCAAAGGGAAGATCAAGACGAACAGGATAGAAAAGACAGGGAAAGATAGAAAAGATTGAAAGAAGATGAGCGCAAGAGAAAGAATAGGCAGAAACGAGAACAGATTTATCAGGAAGAACAGCAAAGAAAGGAAGAGAGGGCAGAGGCGCAAAGGCAGCATGACAACAGGCAGAAAGTGATCAAAGAATGAGGTAGGCAAGAAAAGAAGAGAGCAGAAGAGGAAGCACAGAAATTAAGGGATACAAGAATATAAAGACAAAGGGAAGAAAAGAGTGTAGAGCGAATGAAAGAAGGGAAAAGACAAGAAGAGGAAAGGGTTAGACAGGAAGCAAAAAAGCAAAGAGAATTAGACGAAGAAACAGAGCGAAAAACAAGACAAAGGGAACGCGATATTGATCGCATTCAGAAAGAGTTAATGGAACAGAGAATATCATGGGGCAATGTAGAGGAGTTCCTCCCATTGCAGGGAGCAATGTCAGGACCATCTAGGATAGCCCTAGAGGAGAATTTTGATATAGGAAGCATCAGGGAGAGGATTGATAAAGCCTATCAAGACTTAAGGGAAAGTAGCAAATTGGGAAGCCGAGGGGAGGGAGAACAATCCCTGGTCCTCAAAGCAAAGAAAAAGACCCATTCAGTCTCGAACATAGAGCCTTGTCCTTAGACAGGCTGACTTTAAATAAGGGTGATGGGGACGAAAGCCATACTAGTTGGGGACTAGATATGTTAGACGAAGAGAGAGAAACCTTACGTGGGGAGGAGGGAGGAAGTGCTTGCAGTCCTGAGGGATGTCTGCAGACAAAACAGGAAGTGAGATGGTCTGATCTAGAGCAGCCTAAGGATAGGTCGCCAGATCCTATAGCATATCCAGTTTGATCTAATGGACGATCACATAGCGAGAAGGGAGAGTCACCGCCATATGTGAGCAGGCTGAGGTCATTGCCAGGCAGAAGGTGATCAGGAACCATTGTCACCACTATAGATAGGCAGACAATGTGAGCCGATTGACGATTTGAGTCTACGCAGTTCCCTTTATTGGAGAAAGGAGGGGCCAGACTGCAGTATATTCCCTGGTCACAAATGGATAAGGATAATTTAAGATGCAAACTTCCCAGTTTAACGGCGGTTGTGGGGAAATGGATTTATGAGCTAGAAAATATGACAGGAGGAAATACTATGGCACTAGGAGACATTAAGGATCTCCTAGAAGCCATTCTTGAGGAAAGGGCTGATGACATTTGGAGAAGAGCCGGTTATACAAGTGTCATGGCACAGAACACAGCACACGATGGAGCGCCATTTAATCATTATAGATCAGATGTATGGAGAGCACTCAGGGTTCAGTATCCTGATACGTCAGCTATGGGTGCAATTACGGAACGCAAGCTGAAAGATGACAAAGATCCACTTGCTTATATTCAAAGTATTCAGGAAAGGTGGACTATTGAAACGTGGGAGCCATGGGGGAAATCAGTGGCAGTATTTGACCACATTTTATGTCAGCTAATACCGGAGCAAGTACAGACGACAGCAAAAGAAATCAGTGGGACTGGAAGCATAGCCATGGGCAGAAATACAGTTGACTATAGCGCATCACTTCCGGCTGTTACAAGAGAAAAATAAGAAGATGGGAGATTCTAGAAAACTTGAAGAAGCTAAGTTAGTTCAGAAGAAATTATCAAAGTACACCTTAGAAGAGGCAGTACTGACAAACGGAGAAGGATTGGGAATGCAGCAAGCAGTGGGTGCATCGCAGAAAAATAAGGAACACCAAATGTATCAAGGAGGGAATGGGTTTATGCCACAAGGCAGAGAAATGGGCTACAGAGGAAGGGGTGGTTTTCAGAATATTCAGGGTGGTTTCAGAATATGCAGAATCATAATCAGAATGTGCAAGGAGGATTCAACCAAGGGGGCTAGTCAGAAGAGCTCCTCCTGTACGTTGGACATGTGCAAATGACAGGGCACATCGCGTGAACATGTGGAAGCCAAGGGCATGTACAGAATGGACAATTCACAAGTGGGGGGACAGCTTATCCTCCAGCATATAGCTCACAAGCTAGGAATGGGTTTGCCCAAGATCACACAGTTTATCAAGCACAAGTGCCACACATGCAACTGGCATTGCAGCCACAGCAAGCACCATTGAATCTGCCACAAGGGCAGTCACAGCATGCATGCATGCAGATACAGCAGAATGCAAACACGGGACAGTTATTGAAATCTAGAGTAGGGGATGTCACTGAGGTAGGAGGAAGTCCCTTTACAGGTACAGGGATAAGCATGTACCCACAAAGGACAGTTCACAGGTCGACTTGATGTGTTCAGTACTATCGGTGACCCAAGACCCCCAAGAGGAACCAAGAGTTGATGTAACGATAGGAGGCAAATCTTTTCCTTTTTTAGAAGACACTGGGGCTACTTGTTCATGTATACAAGAGGGAAAATATCCAATGTCGGGAAATGCCATGAATGCGCAAGGTTTCTCTGGAGCTACGAGTCGAGTTACTTTTACTATGAATTACCAGTCTCCATAGGAGAGTGTGACATGTCTGTTCCTTCATTGTATTCAAGGCAGACACTGGTTAACATTCAAGGCCGAGATTTTATGACAAAGCTTAATATGACAATTTCTTTTACTGATGAAGGCATAGTGTGTTCTACTCCAGGGATAAAAGATATGTGTGTATATTGTCATTTACAGGGCAAATTAGAGCCAGAAGTCTTTCTTTATCGGGTACATATTTTGTTGCCATGGCTACCCGGCCTAGTGCGAAAGATTATGAGAATAGCTGATGAGTTTTTGTTCAGGCCACAGATACCCATGAATGAATAGGGGGACAGACTATTCCCCTAGAGTAAAACATCACTGATGAGGATATGTTAAGGGATGATCCATCAGATGATAAAGTAATATTCCAGATGAGTATTACATATTGGATCAGAATAGAGAAAATAGAAATCCCACAGCGAATGGTGATAGTGAGACAGCTGTTACGCTCACCTGGCTCCCACAGGGGCGTCCATCTGAACTGGACAGCTGCGGCCTCCACCAATGTGACGTGTAGTGCCGAGATGACGGACTGGACTGGCCCACCTAGCTTCGTTTGCTTGGCCCGTAGGAATATTCTTCTGCAAATGGAGAAAGGGAATTAACCACCTGTGGAGTTGAGCGTTAACCCTCCCCCACTCCCGCTATTCTCCGCACTGATCACCTTTGATGTCCTCTCTTATAGTCTCACCTGATGGTTTGGAAAGATGAGCTCTCCATCCTGCATTGAGCGCAGGGGCGCGTTGATAACCAGTTGCTTCACTGGCTCGAAGGAATTGGTGAGTTCCAGAACAGTATTGACTCTGAGATTCCCAGCAAGACGCCGTAAGTATGTAGTTCGTAAGAGTTCAAATGTCTGACTTTCACTCTTGTCCGATTCCTTGCAGGTTACAGCTTGACCCCAGCGAAGAGTTCCTCGTGGCAACCGGTAATATTCAGGTAAGGATTTGTATTATCCAACACCGTTCGATAAAATAATGTCAATATGTAACCTGTTGCTTTCTCCCTTATTCAGGCATTGAGAGAAAATATGAAGTCTCGGGGAATAATGCCTCCGGCGGTAAAATCAGGTAAGTCTATTGTGGTGAGGAGGTTTCCCCTTGTTTGTCCCTTTGTTTCACCTTGCTGTCCTTTTGTTTCCCCTTAGGGGCCGGGGTTCGGCGAGGATGCAGTGGAAGCTGTGCCGACCCGTGAAAAGGAATAGTACCCCTGGTGGTAAATCAGGTAAGTCTATGGGGGGTAACTAATATTGCCTCTGTGCATTCCCTTGGCTCACCTTGCTGTTCTTGTCTTCCCCATAGGTGCGGGAGTGAGGCGGGAGCATGCGGAAGGATGCTGCGAAGGCCGGTGAGTTCAGCGCGGCGCTGCTGCAGGCGAGGCAATGCGCATAAAATAACTTCTTTCTTCCAGCTCGAAGGCGCGATGGATCGGGAATTCAGGTAAGGATCAAAGGTATTGCTCTTGTTCTAACCTTTTCTCCTTCTCTTCCCTTTTTCTAGGAGCTCCGGACTCGAGACGGGCGTGGCAGAAGACTGGATGCAGACTTGCAGGCACGGTGAGCATTACGCTGCTGGATGCAGAATAACGCGAAGCGTGTGCTGCTCTTCGGGCGTGGTTTAAATAGCCTCCAAACTAGTCCCAGGTAAGTATTCCTCCCCAGGCCCACCTGAGTAAAAAGTAGTCCCTTAGGTAAAGTAGTCCCTTCCAAGCCTCCTTTGGCTTGGAGCTCTTGCAGCATGGTCTGCATCAGGTGAGTTTGCAGCATGGTCTGCATCAGGTAAGTTTTAATCTATGAGCCTGGTGCCTATGGCGCCAGGACTGACTCTCCATATGACTCTCCATATGAGCCTGGCGCCATAGGCTGCCATAGACTGCGCCATAGACTGCACCCAAATAGCCCCTAGCAGGGGTTGTTGGGTTTGCTTAGCACAACTTGATGCCTACTTCCGGGGTTGCTGGACTTGGTCTGGGTCCCCGGGGGTAGGCATCATGACAGCACTCCCCCACAAGGCCCCTCCTAAAGTCGTTCTTCCCTGTGGTTTCGGTTTGTCTGGGAAATTTTGGTGGAATCTTTTCACCAATCAGGGTGCATGAACATGGTCACTAGGTTCCCATGATATTTCCTGTGGTCCGTAACCTTTCCAGTTGATTAAATAAAAAGGTTTTGACTTTATCAGCTTGGAGTCCAGGATGTTCTTAACTTCAAATTCGGGTTCCCCGTCTACAAGGATGGGGTCTGGTGGCTTGGTTAGTTTTGTCCCTGGTTGCACTGGCTTCAGAAGTGACACATGAAAGACGGGGTGAATTTGCATATTAGCAGGTAAGTCCAACTTGACAGCCACTGGGTTGATAATGGCCTTAATAGAGTAAGGTCCCAAATATCTGGGGTTAAAGGTCCGTGTTCCCTTTAGAGGTATATGTTTTGTGGCTAACCATAATTGGTCCCCTATCTGGTATTGTGGAGTATCACTTCTATGCCGATCAGCATCTTTCTTGTATTTTTCTTTCGCACTTTTTAAATGTTCAGTTGCTTCCTTAAAGGCTTGTGTAATCGTAGCGTGCAGATGGTCCACTGCGTGCATTTCTAAGTTTTGGGGTGAGTCAAGGTCTGAGGTTCGAGGATGGTGCCCATATAAGGTATAAAAGGGGCTTTGTCCAGTTCCAGAATGTACTGAATTATTGTATGCATATTCGGCGATCCAAAGAATGTCTTTCCAATTACTCTCAGTCTGATGTAACATACAACGCAGGTATTGTTTGAGAGTCTGGTTGGTCCTCTCCGTTTGACCATCAGTTTGAGGGTGGTGACTGGTCGATAACCTCACATCGATTTGCGCCAATTGACAACATTTTTTCCAAAAATGTGAAATGAATTGACTGCCCCGGTTAGAGACCAATACGGACGGAAATCCGTGTATGCGAACAATGTTTTCGAGGAACTCTTTGGCCAGGATTGAAGCTGAAGGTAATCCCTTTAAAGGAATAAAGTGGGCCATCTTGGAAAAAAGTTACACAATAACTAGAATGGTGTTAAATCCATTGCATGGGGGCAGGTCAGTAATAAAGTCTAACGATAAGGTGTGCCATGGTGTAGGCGGAATGTCTAAAGGTTGTAAGAGTCCAGCTGTTTTTTTCTTTTGAGTTTGGTTGTGGGCGCAAATGCCACAAGACATCACAAATGATTGATTTTGCCAGGTGGGCCACCAGAATTGTCTTTTAATCTTAGCTTCAGTTTTTGCAATACCTGGATGCCACTCCATTAGGGTATCATGATAACGGGAAATGACTAGTTCTTGTAGTTCCTTATGTGGCAGAAATAGCCGCCCTTGGTAATAAGGCAGGTCATTGGAGACAGAGTATTCCGGGCCTTTCTTTACCCAGTCCTGCAGGGCTGTAGGATCAAAGAGTTTACCTGAATGTCCTCTAGTGTCTGTAGAGCTGTCATGCCAAGAATCCTTTGTTCGGAAATTATAGGTACTGGTTCTGGGTTCACTTCTGCCTCTCCCATCCCTATTCGGGATAAGGTGTCTGCTTTACTATTCTTACAACCTGGTCGATAGGTTATCACGAAATCGAACTCGGCAAAGAACAATGCCCATCGGAGTTGGCGTGACGATTGGGCCTTGGCTGTCTTTAAATACTGTAAGTTCCGGTGATCGGTGATCACAGTAATGGTATGCCTGGCACCAGGAAGATAGTGCCGCCAAGCCTTGAAAGCGGATTTAATGGCTAATAACTCCTTATCGGTAACTGCATAGTTTAACTTGGGTGCCGAGAACTTTCTGGACCAAAATGCTACTGGGTGAAGCTGGCCAGTTTCAGGGTCCTTTTGAGACAGGACAGCTCCCATGGCTAGACTGGATGCATCAGTTTCCACTATGTATGGAAGTTCAGGGCACGGGTGCTTTAATGCAGGTGCAGACGTGAATTTCGCTTTCAACTCTTGGAAGGCATTTTCAGCTTCTTCAGTCCACATAAAGCGTTTATTTTTTCGCAAGAGTGCTGTGATGGGATGTACAACATGTGAAAAATCCGGGATAAATCTGCGGTAGAAATTGGCAAAGCCAAGCATGCTTTGTACTCCTTTAACTGAATTTGGTGATGGCCACTTAAGAATTGTGTCCACCTTTCGTGAGTCCATTCGGAATCCTTTTGGGGTCAGGATAAACCCAAGGAATTCAACTTCTGTGGCATGAAAAACAAATGTTTCCAGTTTTGCATATAGTTTGTGCTGGCGCAATTTCTCAAGGACTGCTCGGACATGCTTCACATGGTCAGATTCTAAAGAGGAGTATACTAGAATATCATCGATATATACGACAACACAAACGTCAATGAGTTCACGAAGGACATCGTTCATGAAGTATTGGAAGGCTGCTGGTGCATTGCACAACCCGAAAGGCATCACCTGGTATTCGAATAACTCATACTTAGTGCGAAAAGCAGTCTTCCATTCATCGCCCTCTTTTACACGTACCAGATGGTATGTTCCCCGGAGATCTAGCTTAGTGTATATGCAAGCGTCCTTCACTTGGTCTAGTAATTCAGGGATCAGAGGTAATGGGTATCGGCTCTTAACAGTTATCTGGTTCAATGCGCGGTAGTCTATGCACGTTCTGAGGTCACCTTCCTTTTTGGGCATGAAGAACAAAGCTGAAGATGCAGGGGTCTTGGATGGGCGAATTAAGCCATTAGCAAGGTACTGGTCTAGGTATTGTCGTAGGTGAAGGTTCTCAGGTTCTGTAAGGGCGTAGATCCTGCTACAAGTGGGTTGTGCACCGGGTATGAGATCGATTTGACAATCGTACGATCTGTGATGTGGTAAGGTGTTTGCCTGTTCTTTTTGGAAGACATCCTGGAATTCTTGGTATTCTGGAGGTAGTTACACGACTGCTGTGGTTACTGGGGCCAGGCCTGCGTTCAGATTTTTTTTTGGGTAACAGGTTTATGCACAATCCAGGAAAGTTATTCTCTTCTCTCGCCAATCAAAACAAGGATTATATGTTTCCAACCAAGGTATCCTCAGTATTATTTGGAACTGTGGGGCTTTGATCAGATCAAACACAATAGTCTCTCGATGCCCATCCTGACCCAATAGTGTCATCTCTGCCGTGGAAGGAGTTACAGGCCCAGAGGCAATTTCAGTTCCATCGACTGTGGTGATGACATCTGAGGTGGTTTTTCGGCAGAGAGGTAGATTCATCCTGGAAGCCAATTCGTAGTCCACATAGTTTCCTATGGCCCCGCTATCAATGTATGCCCTTACTGCGTGCATAAGCGATGGCTGCCTTGGATCTACAAGGACCATTGGTATGATGAAATACGAGGTCTGAGTATCCTTCTTCAAGCTGGGCAAGCGGACCTCTACGCTTGTCGGGCGTGGTCGTTTCTCGAGTCTGACTCCATATGGGTTTTATCAGCAGCTCCTAACACCTTCTTGGGTGGTTTTACAGGGCAATCCCATAGAAAATGCACAGAAGTTCCACAATATAGACACAATTGCATTTGCCGTCTCCTTTCTCTTTCCTTCTGGGTTAAGGGCCCTTTAACCCCTCCGATTTGCATGGGTTCTGAAGCATCTGCTCCTTTGGGGTTAGCGTGGGTCTTGACCAACACCCGATTCTCAAACTTGGCTCGCTCAGCCTTTCTGTTCTGAAGTCTGTGATCTAACTGGACCACTAAGTCTATATATTCAGCGCAGTCTTGAGGTGGGTTCACGACTTGAGCCAAGACATCCTTGAGTTCTCCTCAAAGCCCACGATGAAATAACATGTTTTGTTTTACCTCAGGCATCCAGTTTCCACTATCAACCTATTAAAGGTCCCGATGTAGGATAGAAGGTCCTGGTTACCTTGTCGTAAGGACAAAAGTTTGTTATCCAGGGCCTGTCCTTGGGAGTGCCGGGCATATAGTCTTTCCATGCTCATTTGAAAGCCCTGAAAATCCCGAAGAATTGGGTCATTCTGAGTAACTAGTGGAATTGACCAATCAGCTGCACTGCCACTGAGATATGACAATACGAAGGTTACCTTGGCTTGATTGTTTGGGAAGGCTCTGGGTCTGCATAAAAAGTGCAAGCGGCATTGGTTCATAAACACGTCAAACCTTTTGGGATCTCCGGCAAAGCGTTCGGGCGGAACTAATGGAATACTTCCTGGTAGGTGTATTTGCACAGGGTTACTCAATGACATAGGAGCTGGATTCCCACTGGGGCCTGGTAGGGGTGCTTGTCCAGCCTGGCTTTGCAGTAGTTGCCTAGCAAGGTCATCAGTTTGCTCCTTTGACAAAATCAGTTCTCTCCTGAGAGTATTGGTTTCTTGACGGGCGGAATGCACTTCAGCCCTCAGTTCCCCTAGTAATTGGGCCAATTGGTCAGTTTCTGAGGTATCCATAACGCCCGGGTGGGAATTTGTGGGTAGGCTTCGCGTTCTGTTACGCTCACTTGGCTCCCACAGGGGCGTCGATCTGAACTGGACAGCTGCAGCCTCCACCAATGTGATGTGTAGTGCCGAGATGACGGACTGGACTGGCCCACCTAGCTTCGTTTGCTTGGCCCGTAGGAATATTCTTCTGCAAATGGAGAAAGGGAATTAACCACCCGTGGAGTTGAGCGTTAACCCTCCCCCACTCCCGCTGTTCTCCCCACTGATCACCTTTGATGTCCTCTCTTATAGTCGCACCTGATGATTTGGAAAGATGAGCTCTCCATCCTGCATTGAGCGCAGGGCCGCGTTGATAACCAGTTGCTTCACTGGCTCGAAGGAATTGGTGAGTTCCAGAACAATATTGACTCTGAGATTCCCAGCAAGACGCCGTAAGTATGTAGTTCGTAAGAGTTCAAATGTCTGACTTTCACGCTTGTCCGATTCCTTGCAGGTTGCAGCTTGACTCTAGCGAAGAGTTCCTCGTGGCAACCGGTAATATTCAGGTAAGGATTTGTATTATCCAACAAAGTTCTATAAAATAATGTCAATATGTAACCTGTTGCTTTCTCCCTTATTCAGGTGTTGAGAGAAAATATGAAGTCTCAGGGAATAATGCCTCTGGCGGTAAAATCAGGTAAGTCTATTGTGGTGAGGAGGTTTCCCCTTGTTTGTCCCTTTGTTTCACCTTGCTGTCCTTTTGTTTCCCCTTAGGGGCCGGGGTTCGGCGAGGATGCAGTGGAAGCTGTGCCGACCCGTGAAGAGGAATAGTACCCCCGGTGGTAAATCAGGTAAGTCTATGGGGGTAACTAATATTGCCTCTTTGCATTCCCTTGGCTCACCTTGCTGTTCTTGTCTTCCCCTTAGGTGCCGGAGTGAGGCGGGAGCATGCAGAAGGATGCGGTGGAATGTGAAGATGCTGCGAAGGCCGGTGAGTTCAGCGCGGCACTGCTGCAGGCGAGGCGACGCGCATAAAATAACTTCTTTCTTCCAGCTCGAAGGCGCGATGGATCGGGAATTCAGGTAAGGATCAAAGGTATTGCTCTTGGTCTAACCTTTTCTCCTTCTCTCCCCTTTTTCTAGGAGCTCCGGTCTCGAGGCGGGCGTGGCAGAAGACTGGATGCAGACTTGCAGGCACGGTGAGCGTAACGCTGCTGGATGCAGAATAACGCGAAGCGTGTGCTGCTCTTCGGGCGTGGTTTAAATAGCCTCCAAACTAGTCCCAGGTAAGTATCCCTCCCCAACCCCATCCGAGTAAAAAGTAGTCCCTTAAGTAAAGTAGTCCCTTCCAAGCCTCCTTTGGCTTAGAGCTCTTGCAGCATGGTCTGCATCAGGTGAGTTTGTAGCATGGTCTGCATCAGGTAAGTTATAATCTATGAGCCTGGCGCCTATGGCGCCAGGACTGACTCTCCATATGAGCCTGGCGCCATAGGTGGCAGGACTGCACCCAAATAGCCCCTAGCAGGGGTTGTTGGGTTTGCTTAGCACAACTTGATGCCTGTTTCCGGGGTTCCTGGACTTGGTCTGGGTCCCCGGGGGTAGGCATCATGACACAGCGCCCAGCATGTTTTGATAAAGATTTGGAAATAGTGCCAAATTCTTTAAGGGCTGCAGGCCCCTATGACGTAGGCCTATTGAAGGGGAAAGGGGATGTTAAGATTAAGCTGAATCCATGAGCAAGTTTACCTTGAGCAAGGCAATACCCAATGTCTCAAGAGGGGGATGAGGGTATTTTTAAGACTATATCAGCCCTGATGGAGCAAGGTATTTTAGTGACATCAGAGTCACCGTCTAATACCGCAGTGTATCCGATAAAAAAATTGAAGGGAGGTTCGTGGAGAGACATACAAGATATGACACTGATTAACTAGATTGTAGGGGCCAAGTTTCCTTTAGTTTCGAATCTGGCAAGGATACTGTGTAGTATCCCAGCAGAGGCACGATATTTCACTGTGATTGAGTTGAAAATGTATTTTTCTCAATCCCGTTGCATAAGAACTCCCAAGACCTTACATCATTTACATTTTGGCAAACTAAGCTGAAGAGCACTCGTTTGCACCAAGGGTACTTTGAGTCTCCATTGATCTTTAATAGGGTCCTGCAGATGGTCCCAAGCAACACTGATTTGCAATGTGTTGTGCTGCAGTACGTAGATGATATTTTGGTTTGTAGCACGACAGAAGATGAGTTCAGGCAAGATTTGATTCAGTTAATGACTATTCTAGCAGAGAAGGAATATAAAGTGGACAAGGAGAAGTTGCAACATTGTCAAAAAAAGGTTTTGTACATAGGTCAGAAAATCTCACATAAAGGGAAGAGAGTCCCACCTGAAAGAGCTGAGGCGATTATGAAAACAGTAAAACAGCACACGATAAAATAAATGCAGCAGTTTTTGGGATTATGCAACTGTGTTAGAGCGTGGGTATTTGATTATAGTTCATACACAAGACCCCTTTTGCAGGCTCTGAAGAAAGCACAACTGAATAAGGAAAGAATAGAATGGACTGAGGAAATGGAGGAAGGGTTTGAAAAATTGAAGAAAGCAATTTATACAACTCCAGTTTTAGGAATTCCCAACTATGATGAGGAATTCTTTTTATTCTCACATATGAATGGGACAGTTATAACAGCGGTGCTTACACAGAGGACTACATTGGGGAACAAACGCCTGGCATATTACACTGGGATTTTAGAGAGGGCACTTTCCTTGCGAACAGTCGCTGGCAGCAGGTGCATTCGCAATAGAGAAGTCTACTAGTATTTGTTTAACATACTTTGCTCGCCATTTTGGAGAAACCTAAGGGTACATTGACATCTCAGAAGGCTTCCGCATATGAGGTAGTTATATCGAATCCAGCAATCAAAATAGTCAAGTGTAAAGTAGTGAACCCTGCCATGTTTGTAGCTGAGCCTGTGGCAGAGGATGAGCATGTGCATGATTGCACTAATTACGAGGAGTTCTATGACAATGTCAGGCATATAAAGTATAATGTGTTAGAAGGGGGGAGATTCTCTTTATTGATGGGTCTTCAAAAATTGATCAAACTGATGGGGAAAGGCATTCAGGTTCAGCTGTGGTACGATACAGAGCCAATGGTGAATTTGAGGTTGTAGCAAGTGCAAGACTACTGTCTCACTTTTCACGGCAAGCAGCAGAATTAGTGGCGCTTATTGTCATGCTCGAGAAACATCCTGGGCAGGAAGTGACAGTGTACAGTGACTCTGCCTATGTGACGTCAACTGTGCATGCAGGGCTAGCATGTGGGAAAAGGAGGGGCTACTTCAGAGCGGACGGCACACCAGTGCAATACACAGCATTATTGGACAGGCTTATCAAGGCACTTCAACTCCAAGTAGCCATTTCAATAGTTAAATGCGCAGCACATACTAAGCAAACTGACTTTATCTCTCACGGGAACTAAGCCGCAGACGAAGAGGTCAAAAGGGTTGCATAGTCATCAGATATTTCAAGATTTGATACTCCAGATGTAAAGGAAAAAGTAGTCACAATTATGATTGTAAATGAAGGGTTTAATCATTTATCAAGAACACAGTTGATGGAGGTTCAAGGCAGTGCATCACAGGAAGAGCAAGAATTGTGGAAACAAAGGGGGTGTTCTTTATCCCCCTCTGAAGCATTGTGGTGACGGGACAGCACTGGAAAGGCGGTGATGACTGTAGCCTTGTTAATGGTATCGTTTGAACAGCTGTTCTACCCTGCGCATGTACCTAATGAAAGCCTCACGGCAGCTATTGTGGAGGACTGGTTTGTACCAAACGTGTTAGAACACATTGCATTTTATGTAGCAAATTGCATCGTCTGTCAAAGGTTTACCAGTGGGCATACACTGCAAATGATCAGAGGAGTGATTCCTCGACTGAACGGTCCTTTTCAGAATTTACATATTAACTTTGTTGATATGCTACAAGTATGTAGTGGATACAGGTATATGATAGGGGTGGTGTGTCCCTTTTCTAGGTGGATCAAAGCAGGTCCTTGTACCCACCCTGATTCCACTTGTGCAGCAAAGTTTTTAGTCTGAGAAGTCTTTCCCAGATGGGGAGTATGTGAGATGCTGAGATCTGACAATGGGCCCCATTTTGTTAATGAAGTATTTGAACAGATTAGCCTCCTGCTTTATATAAAACACACATTTTCTTCTGTGTATCACCTGCAAGCAAATGAGATATGTGAGAGACTCAATGATCTCCTTAAAGAGAGAATCGCAACATTGAAATTGACATTGAAGAAGGGATGGCTGTATTGCCTGTCCCTTGCTTTATATGCATTAACTAATCAGCCTGGGTTAGACCACTACCTCACACCCCACGAGCTAGTGACAGGGAGGCAGATGAGAACACCTTTGTATCCTCCATCGAGGAGCGGAAGTGATGCCCAGAAGACTGCAGAAATGTTAGGAAATGAGTTATGTGCTTATTTGATATTTATGACTGCTAGTATCTCTGTAATTTCAGATCAACACAAGCATAAGGGGGGTCATTCTCGGGACGCAGATGAAGACCATTCAGCAACCAGACTTCAAGAACTAATTCCTGCAACTAATTAATTTGTTGGAGATTCAGTCTTATTGCGTAATTTCACAAGGAAGTGGCACAAACCTCGTTTTAGTGGTCCCTTTTACTCCCTCAGTAGTAAAAGTCCAAGAGAGAGGCGCATGGATCCACTATGTGATGTAAAGCCATACGCTGGTGAGACCGACACACCCCAACCATTGATTCGTAAGCAAGACAAGAAGAAGATGTTCAGCACGAGCAGACTCGATCGATGCCGAGGAAGAAGGACACTAAGATTGCTGACTAAATAAATGCAAGTTTCCATTAGGACTGTGGCTCACGCCGGACAGTCTTTATAGATATTATAGCAGGAGTGCAAAGCAAAGTTCTTTAGTCACAGGAATCTTTGAATTGGACTTTAGAAAGTGTTGATGTGATAAATATGCCAACTCTAGAGTTTGAGTTTGACGAATGGAAACGTGAGCAGTTTCCAGATTCATTCCTCACTGAGTTTCTTTTTAGATAATCCCATGGTCCTGTCAGATGCAGATGCCCATAGACTACTTCTCACTGTCTTTGTTTACATGCTTCAAGCTTATCCTGCTCTTGTTGGGCATAGTACCAATATACGCATTTTCTGCAAGATCCTAAAAATGGCCCTGTTATTAGGAGGCTATTTGTGGCGATAGATGAACAGATCCTGCAGTTAACTGATCATTTAACAAGGTTGCTGATTAAAAGGTTTTTTTCCTTCCTTCAATCAGCACACAGGCACAATGAGGAATGTTGATAGTGGTACAGTTTTGGAAAGTGAGCAAACTCAACAATGCGGGGAAAATCGTAAATGGTGGGGATTCATGTATTGGTGCATAATATATGTTCAACATTTTTTTTGGTTTTTCTGATTTTGCTAATTCATACTGTCTTCTTCATTGGCCCAAGTAAGGTATAAATCCCTTTGATTCTTCCCACTCCAGTGACTTATGCAGAATTATCTGTTACAGAGAGACCAAGGCCATTTGTGATTATCCCCACACCAGTGAAACGTATAAGGTCACCATTTCTCTGACAAGTGTTCCTATGAATACCCCTGTAGGAAGGACCCTTATTGATGTACTTCATGAGCGTTATGCACACACCCTCCTTGCAAGAGGGAGACACAGGAGAAGCACAATTGAAGATGATTATGAGTTAAATAATTATCTAGACAGTACAGTACATTTGGGGAATACTATGTGATATCAGCACATGAAAGAGGTGGGGGAAAGGACATCTAAGGAGAATTGCTATGTATGTATCTCCTGCCTTATGCTATGGGAAATTCAGAGATATTCATAGCTATTGAGGTAGCAGCTCCAAAATCTCACTGCCTGACACACCTTGCACTCTGCTATACGAGAGGTCAGTTCCAAGGTCGAACAGCTTCCATGGCATAGGTGACTGAGTGAACAGCTCCAGAAGGGGATGATTATGTGCAAGATTTAAAGACAAGAGTGAGAGTACACACCAGAGATCATGTGATAAGATATGAACAGCCTGTAATGAAGGGAGCAGGAATCAGATAGGTAATAAACAAAAAACTCAATTGTCAAGGAAAGAATTCTGAAGAAATACGAAGAAACAGGGAGAAAGGTCAGCTGCAAATCAAGGGAACAGTACTTTGTCCAGGTGGATGGTAGGAAGGCCTGATTGTGTGTGAGGCGCCAGCACTTACAGGATACTATGAGCCAGTTATAAATACTGCAGAGAAAGAATGCAAACATCAGTGGCTGAAGATTGCAAAATTGCTGACATGGGTTGATGATAAAGGAGGCCCGCTGCAGTTAGTGCCTCTATCCAGTGCAGAACTATGTTTCAGAAACAATGATACAAGAAAGGTTGGCATGAATCAGCAGTGCAGTTACATTTTTGATTTACCAGGAATGAAGGATTGAACAGTAGTAATAATGGACTACTACTGGGCCTGTGGATCCAGAGCTTACATGATGTTCTTCAAGGACACCGGAGGACTGTGTTCTATAGTGATCGTTCATGTTCCATCGTTGGTGATTCTAAAGAGTGACCTGAATATTGGAGAGTTTCCAAAAACAGATGCTCACCTGAGAAAGAGAAGTTCAGTTGAATTTCTCAATCAAACAAAGAGGGAAAACTAAATAGATAGAAGCCTTTAATTCTATTCCATTTGAACACATGTTGTTTAGTCAGACTTAAGCAGTATTTGCGGCAATCTTCATGCTAGGGATCCAAATGATGGCTAATGCCAAATGGTTACAAATTACCAGATGGGAGCTCCTGCAGATGATCAACACTACCATAAAGGGATTCAACGCCATCAAAGAGGAATTGAGAGCCATAAGACTGATGACACTGCAGAATAAATATGTGTTGGACATGATTACAGCTATGGATGGAGGTGTCTGTGCCAAAATCAGAGAATCATGTTGCACATTCATACCTTCTCATGATGACGAGAATGTTACCTTGACAGAGGCCATAACGATTCTGACGAACTTGCACATCAAGATGGAAGACAAAGTAGAAGATATTGCAGATGACAGCTGGTTTGTGTTAATCTTCTCATGGGTTCCACAATGTATGACGAATATCTTCAAGTTCCTCTGAGCATTGTTGGTGATGATCATGTTTACATTCTGTGTGATCAGAATAATAATCACACAGTGCAAGAAGACAGCAAAGAAAGCAATAAGAATGAAGATCATGATCGATGACGAGTCATGGTTTGAACACAAAGAGCTGACAGATGAAGAAATCAGAAAGTACATAGTAACAAGTGTTCTAGCACCTGAGGGAACTAAGTTCCTCTATCCAAGAAACCACAAGAAGTATGTGAGAAGATGGCTATAGGGCAGTCCGATTAGACAATGTAGTCACACGACCTGGAGTGTTGATGACCATGTGAAATCAGCAGGATCTCTGAAAGGAGTAATGATGATATTGACTCCGAAGAAGCACTTTTGCAGACGAGAATGTCTAGATGTGAAGGCTGATGGGAGAGTGGTCAATGAATCTACAACGAGGGGAGTGTAGAGGAGGAGTCAAATGCCTCTACCGAAAGCCCCTCCCCCATTTTGCCTATATGTTGGAAACCAGAAATGGCGAGATGCACAACGCCAATCATGGTTCCTATACCACGAAGAATCCTTGAAACAAGGTATCCATTGAGAAAACCCTATATGATGTAACTGCAGAGAATTTACAGCCTTTAAAGGAGGTTCTGGAAGAAGTGTGAAGATAATTGAAAGAGAAGACTGGTGACGTGACATGAAGCAGAAATGACGCACCCAGAAGAGATGCCAATGAAGAGAGTATATAGACCTTATAGCATCTGATGGCAAAGTAATGAATTGAGCAACATTTCAGGAACGAAAGGAAGACTGCACGTGCGGAAAACACTGAAGAAAATGCAAGCCATTTTATAATATAATAATGAGCAAAACTGCTTTAAAAAGAAAAATGGCTTTCAGTAACATAATTGAAATTTGGAAGGAACATTTTAAATAAAGCACAAGGATGTAAGTCCAATAGGTGTTTGCATGTCTGAGGAGAATGTATGCATGGGTGCACAACATACGGCCCGTGGGCCAGTTGCGGCCCGCCATGCTGTTTTTTCCAGCCCGCAAGGCACAAAGACTTTCCTAATGGAGGGCGGCCCGCAAGCAGCATTGGCCGCCCTCCATTAGGAAAGTCTTTGTTGTCTTCCGGACCGCACAAAACACTGGCCGTCATTGGCTCTGCACACACGCACCACGTCACTCCTACGAGCCACGTAGTGCGTGTGTGCTGCAGCAATGGAGTGCCAGCACTACAGCTGGCGTGGCCAGTAAGGCTTGATGGCGGAAGGCATTTTACCCTTGCTTGTCACGCCAGCCGTATTACGATTCCACTTACCTCTCCAGCGTTCCAGCTTACCTGCCTTCCAGCACTTCTCCGGTAAGTGGTCTGTGTGTTTGTGTGTCGGGTCTGTTCTGCTGTATGTTTGTGTTGTGTATGTTGAGATTGGGGGTTGGGGGGCGTGTCGGATGTGTATAAATGTTTGTTTTTGAGTGTTTGTGTTGTGTATGTTGAGATGGGGGTGGGGGGTGTCGGATGTGTATGAATGTTTGTTTTTGAGTGTTTGTGTTGTGTATGTTGAGATGCATGTTTGGGTGCATGCTTCAGAGTTTGAGTGCTGAGTTGGGGGGTTTGGGTCTGTATGGGTGCATGCTTGAGAGTGTGTGTGCTGAGTTGGGGGGTGGGGGGTTTGGGTCTGTATGGGTGCATGTTTGAGAGTGTGTGTGCTTAGTTGGGGGGTGGGGGGTTTGGGTCTGTATGGGTGCATGTTTGAGAGTGTGCTGAGTTGGTGGGTGAGGGGTTCGGTTCTGTATGGGTGCATGCTTGAGTGTGTGTGCTGAGTTGGGGGTGGGGGGTTCGGGTCTGTATGGGTGCATGGTGTATGCTTGAGAGTGTGTGCTGAGTTGGGGGTTTGGGTTTGTATGGGTGCATGTTTGAGAGTGTGTGTGCTGATTTGGGGGGTTCGGGTCTGTATGGGTGCATGCTTGAGAGTGTGTGTGCTGAGTTGGGGGGTTCGGGTCTGTATGGGTGCATGCTTGAGGATGTGTGTGCTGCGTTGGGGGCGTGGGGGAGTGGGTCTGTTTGGGTGCATGCTTGAGAGTGTGTGTGCTGAGTTGGGGGGTGGGGGGTTCGGGTCTCTATGGGTGCATGCTTGAGAGTGGGTGTGCTGAGTTAGGGGGTTGGGGTGTTCGGGTCTGTATGGGTGCATGATTGAGAATGTGTGTGCTGAGTTGGGGGGTGAGGGGTTCGGGTCTGTATGGGTGCATGCTTGAGAGTGTGTGTGCTGAGTTGGGGGGGTGGTGGGTTTGGGTCTGTATGGGTGCATGTTTGAGAGTGTGTGTGCTGAGTTGGGGAGTGGGGGTTTCGGGTTTGTATGGGTGCATGTTTAAGAGTGTGCTGAGTTGGGGGAGGGGGGTTCGGGTCTGTATGGGTGCATGTTTGAGAGTGTGTGCTGAGTTGGGGGGTGAGGGGTTCGGGTCTGTATGGGTGCATGGTGTATGCTTGAGAGTGTGTGTGCTGAGTTGGGGGGGGTGGGGGGTTCAGGTGTGCATGAAAGTTTATTTTTGTATGTTTGTGTTGTGTATGTTGAGATGCATGTATGGGTGCATGCTTCAGAGTTTGTGTGCTGAGTTGGGGTGGGGGGTTTGGGTCTGTATGGGTGCATGCTTGAGAATGTGTGTGCTGCGTTGGGGGGCCGGGGGTTCGGGTCTGTATGGGTGCATGCTTGAGAGTGTGTGTGCTGAGTTGGGGGGTGGGGGGTTCGGGTCTGTATGGGTGCATGGTGTATGCTTGAGAGTGTGTGGTGAGTTGAAGGATGGGGGGTTCGGGTCTCTATGGGTTGAGAGTGTGTTTGGGGCATAGTGTTTCGTTGGGGGTGAGGGGAGCCATGGGGCATAGTGTTTAGTTGGGGGTGAGGGGGCCATGGGGCATAGTGTTTGGTTGAGGGTGGGAGCCATGGGGCATGGTGTTTGGTTGGGGGTGAGGGGGCCATGGGGCATAGTGTTTGGTTGGGGGTGAGGGGGCCATGGGACATAGTGTTTGGTTCGGGGTGAGGGGGCCATGGGGCATAGTGTTTAGTTGGGGGTGAGGGGGCCATGGGGCATAGTGTTTGCTTGGGGGGTGAGGGACAGGGGGCATAGCTTTTGGTTGGGGGTGGGAGCCATAGTGTTTGGTTGGGGGTGAAAGGGCCATGGGGCATAGTGTTTAGTTGGGGGGTGAGGGGGCCATGGGGCATAGTGTTTGGTTGGGGGTGACGGGGCCATGGGGCTAAGTGTTTAGTTAGGGGTGAGGGGGGCATGGGGCATAGTGTTTGGTTGGGGGTGAGGGAGCCATGGGACATAGTGTTTAGTTGGGGGTGAGGGGCCATGGGGCATAGTGTTTGGCTGGGGGTGGGAGCCATGGGGCATAGTGTTTGGTTGGGGGTGAGGGGGCCATGGGGCATAGTGTTTGGATGGGGGCGAGGGGGCCATGGGGCATAGTGTTTTCTTGGGGGGTGTGGGACAGGGGGCATAGTGTTTGGTTGGGGGTGGGAGCCATGGGGCATAGTGTTTGGTTGGGGGTGATGGGACCATGGGGCATAGTATTTGCTTGGGGGGGTGAGGGAGAGGGGGCATAGTGTTTGGTTGGGGGTGGGAGCCATGGGGCATAGTGTTTGGTTGGGGGTGAGGGGGGCATGGGGCATAGTGTTTAGTTGGGGGCGAGGGGGCCATGGGGCATAGTGTTTGGTTGGGGGTGGGGGCCATGGGGCATAGTGTTTGGTTGTGGGTGATGGGGCCATGGGGCATAGTGTTTGCTTGGGGGATGAGGGACAGGGGGCATAGTGTTTGGTTGGGGGTGGGAGCCATGGGGCATAGTGTTTGGTTGGGGGTGGGAGCCATTGGGCATAGTGTTGCACTCCAAGAGTGAACTCAATAATAAAGCTAAAACAGGCACAGTTAGGAGATGCACATCCTTTGCTTTATTGAGGAAACCTGACTCAACGAAGGCCATACTCCTCTTGGGCAACCCAAACAGCAAACTATAGCAGTTCAAAATAACGGAATGTCCAATCAAGGGTCAATAAAATATATATAATTTAATTAAACAGACAATATACAATAACTAAATCGAAATAAATGATAACAATGGAAAATGTATAGTACAAAATGTAAGTTTGAAATGCAATAAAAATCGTTACCCCTCAAAAACATTCTTTTTCCATGTGTTTAATACAAATTGGGGGTTGAAAAAGCCTCCTGACATATCCCGCCTACCGCCCCACCCACTTTTACTTTTCGGCCCACTATAGCCCTCATGTAAGGTACTTTCGGCCCTCTGTCAAAATCAGTTGTGCACCCCTGATGTAGTGAAATCAGGATCATCCTCATTAATACAGAAGGAAGGTGAACTTTTTAAAGCAGAATTTAATGATAACATTTCAAGGCAAGATACATTTGGGAACTAAACACACAGGGCATAAGAGCAGAACATTGCATAGCATGCCATAGTATGCACGTGCGCACGTGCACAAACACACACGTACACACACACACACACACACACACACACACCTAGCTCCAAACTCACCCCTTTCAAATTGCAATTGGGCAGAAAATGAGAATAATTGAATTGCTCAAGTGAAGAGGAAAAGGGTGTCTAACAATGCCCGGCATCACTCACCCTGTTTCTGTCTGACAGTGTCTACCCAAGAGAACCCTGCTGTTGTGTGGCAGAATGTCTTGTCATGCTGCAATCTATCACACAGCACTATCTGAGTTGTGGACATTGGCAGGTGCACTAGCCGTATGAGTGGGAAGGGAAGACAGGTAGCGCTGCGAGGGAGACTGGGGGAAGAGGGGGCCAGATGTGAAAGGGACCTTGAAGGCCGGATGGACCCAGATCAGGAGAGAGGCAAAGGGGTGCTCCCGAACCCCACCTGGGGAGATTACAGAAGCCCAGCACCTCAATTCAGGATAACGATGCCAACTAAACAATTGCACTAACAATTTCCCTCTCTGCATACACCTCTCAAACTCCAAACCAAACACAACCACAAACCTACACCATAACAAACCGCACAAACTTCACTACATTGCAACAACAAAACAAAAACACACATAGACTCACACTACAGTACACAACGACTACTGGCGTCAAACACCACTGGCCCAGCCAACGGACCCACCGGGCTGAGGCCGCCAACAGCACATCACCTCTCTCTTGCACTTTTCCAGCTTCTTCTCACTAACCACCCCTCCCTTCCTCTTTCAGAGCCGCCAGAGCGCCAAGGGACCACTCTGGTGGTTATACTGCACGGTACAAATGTCCTTTGACATTAACATTTACATAACACTATTCTGGCCAAATATTCCTACTGATGTTTCTCACTCTGCCCTGGTCACCTCACACACCTGGTATCTAACACTGTGTCCTCCACTGCACCTCCATCTTCACCAGGCTAGCAGTCGCTCCCTCAGCCATTTTTCATAGGGATGGCTGCACTGGAAATCTTGGGGTGGCCTACCAACATAAACACACATAACTGAATGGGCCCGTGGGGGGCAGCGTTTTTATAAGGGTGTTCATGGCCCCCCTTGGCCACTCGTTGGGGGCACTCATGCAGGCTAGAGACTCCAGAAAACTAAATTGGCAGGGATTGAAATGGCATAAATGGGGCTCTGTGCCTCTAATTGTAATAGCAGATCATCCGGTAGGTCAGGTCCATTTCTGATGCATGTTTGACCAATGAGCTGAATTTACTGGATCTATTTATTGCCAAGTTCAAGGGCTTCTTCTGTCTATTGGACAGGGGATGCCCTGCAAGTTGACCATAACTGGTTTGAAATGTGCAGCATGCTTTTGTAGGTCACAGGGACGTAATTTCACCAAAATGCCAGGAGTAGTGGAAATTACATCACATTACCCTTGACCTCTGATGACATCACAGGAAGTTATGTCATTTGAACCCACCTCGAGGTGACATCAAGGCAAGTGAAGGAACACGAAATTTCACCACTTGACAAAACAGGAAGTGGCATCACATGGCATTTTTCCTAAGTACACTATGAAACATACGGTTACGATATCACTGCAATGTGATATACATTTCAAACAAGAATGGATCACAATATGTATTGTTAATATCAGTGTGTATAGGCCCATATTACCAAATTACTGTGAATGCAAGCAGACGTCCAAGGCCAAATGATAATGATGTCTTATTACATAGAATTTACGCTTAAGCGTATTATACAGAACAATATGACCCGACCTGTGTTTGGTACTCATTTATCGACCACAGAAGGATGAAAGGCTGAGTTGGCTTTGCCAGGATTCAAACTTGCAGATCATCACTCACAGCGTAGCAGTGAACGCTCAACCCACTGAGCTATTTTACCATTTTACTGGCTACAGTTATCTTACAGTAAAATCAGCAATTACATGTCTGAATTTTCTGAAAGTCAGAAAGCAAATTACACTCTGTAGTGGATACCATTAAACTGGTAACAGATTTAACAGAAGGCCAGTTCATCAGCAGGTCTAGTGCAAAGTTGGCCACATGACAAGCCTGCATAGATCTACTTTTCAGGCTTCAAAGGTTGGCAAAATACATACTATTGGGAGGGTTCATAACTGTGTATTAAAGAATTTAAATTTGTCGCACGGCAAGCAACGCCCTCACACAGCATCCCATACTCTGGACACTCATTACCTCATACATGCAAACAAACATCCTGAACAGCAGGAATTGTACGATCGGACCAAAAAAAAAAGGTCAGACCATAAAAAAAGTCCAAAAAATGCTACCACCTAAGGTTCGAACACCAAAAGTTTGAACCTTTGGTGGTAGCATTGTAGGTACGTATAAACAACACCCAGCACACCAGAAAAAAAACACGGGGGGCTGCGGGGGTGTCCCCGCAACACCCGCTAACTATACTATGTGGTATAGTGAGTGGCGTGTTGCGGGGACACCCCCGCAGGATACCCATAAAAAAATCAAAAAAACAAAAGGGGGCTGCGGGCGTGTCCCCCCCAAAACCCTGCTCACTGTACTGTGTGGTATAGTGAGTGGTGGTTGCGGGGCCATCCCTGCAGCTCCCAAAAAATAAAAATAAATAAATAAATAAAAAAGGGTAAGATGGGTTTGTTTATGTGGGGAGTGTGGGTGGGGGTGTGTTGAGGGTGTGAGTGGGGGAGTGTTGTGGGTATGTTGTGGTTGTGGGTGGGGGTGTGGGTATGTAGGGGTTTTGAATGCATGTTCGCATGGGAACTGTGCAAACCTTTTGTGGTTCGCATATTTCTCATGCAAACTTTTCCGTCGCTGACTTTTCCGCGACAAAAAAAATCACGTAGATCCAAACAGCATGCCAGGGAGATAGGAAAGATAGACACGTTACAACAAAGCATTAATTGTGGTACAATGAAATCAAAGGCCACTTCTTGTGCTGTGGTCGAACATTTCTACACTATACACAAACCTTTAGGCAAAAGGATTTTGTCAATTGATCGAGGACACCGATATGGGCCAAAATGGGGGCTTATTCTACTCTAAATGCTTTTTGAAAGTTTGTGTCTGCATTGTGAAATTGAGGTGTTTAAGAACAGACCAAACCTGTAATGAGTCTAATAATTATTGTAGAGAATTCCAGAAAGACAAATTATTTGTTATTCCTATTCTTTCTTATTTAGAGTTACTGTTCAAAGTGTTACACTTGTGGAACCCCAAGCCTGAACACGAAGGCCATCCACTCCAGAAACAAAGAGCACTGGCCACAGCCCAGGAGCTTCCAATGAAATAAAAAAAAAGAAAAGCAAAAAAAAAGATATTGATTTTTTTTTAGGGGTAACAAGGGACGCCACAGCGGTAGCAAGGGAGAACTCAGGGGTCACAGTTGCGACCCTGGTGACCCACAAATGACGTCCCTGGTAGATCACTATGTCGACATTAGACCTGATCCAGAAGAAGAAAAGATAAAGTGAAAAGCCTTGAATGGGGCAAGAGGATCGTTAGGCTCGGTAGTCCCTTGCTGGTGCAGCAGCCTGTTTCAAAAATGAAATATAGAAAAAGGAGGTGGGACCATTTCCAGAGTTATGGCTAAGGCCTCAATTAATTCATGCAACTGACAGCTGCATGGTGGGGATCAATGGTGACCTGGGCCCATGATCACAAGTAAAGGATTGACGAAAAGGGAGAGTTTAATCCATTATCCTTGCGCTCACTACTCCATAATTCCCATGTTACATGGAAAATGTCATACCATGGTTGTGATCCATTCAAACTATAGTTGCATGTATTGGTAAGTGATAAAGTGGCAAGACAGCCTACTCGGGTTTCGACCACTCAGGTCATCATCAGGGCATCTCTTCGAATGAGCTGACTGTTTCCATCAAAAGGGTCAAATAGTATCTCAAATACACCAAGTATGCAGGTGCGTAACCACCTGTATCCGCAATGGGATCTAAAACAGTGCTCCACGTGTTCGCCATTTTAGATCCCATTATGGATGCAGGTGGTTACGCATCTGCAGAATTGCCCTGATGAGCACAACTATGGTTTGACTTTTTTCATGTAACATGGGAAGCATGAATTTCTGAGTGCAAGGGATTTAACTCTTCCTTTTTGTTCCAAAAATGAATCGTGTCTCCCACCAAATGAACATTCCATTAAAAATTGAGTTGTCCTATTCCCTGTGCTGTATTGTGAAGCCAGAAGAGGCACTGGGCCTGGTACTGTGTCTCTCTTAACACACTAGGACATAGCGAATGATCCACAAAAAAGCAAAACTGGTGCAGTCCTCTAAGTCAACACATGAAATACTGGTCAGAGTCAACATCAAGATCTGCTCATGGCAGGACCCATGCTTTTTCTGACCTGCCCACTATATCATCAAGTGGCTCATAGCTGCAAGGCATGAAGTGAGTGGCATGCTAGCATAAACATGCAATGCACCAGAACATAGTCATGTTATGAAGGAACTGCTGAACTACGAATTTCCACTACATTAGTTAATTGAGGAGAAGCTCCACCCTCTTGTTCAGTGGAACCAACTGGACTGATGGATGAGCACCCACTGGCACTTGAGATGCGCCTGAGATGCACCTGCGGACAAGTGGGAGGGTGAACTATTCTTCGGTCAGAAATAAGGGCAAGACATGTTTCTTTCTACAAACTTTGATTCTTCTATTACCACACTAGTTAATTGGAAAACAAAACAAAGTTGCTAGCTAGGCATGCTAGACTGCATCTTGCATATGATGACTAAACGTGACAAATACAGCCATGCATGGCACATGATGGTAGTACCTTGGTATATCAGACTGTACATTGCATGTAATGACAGAACCTGGGTATATGCATCGAATTTGGCATCTAATGGTTGCACATGGGTGTGTTACCGTATATTTGGGATTGCTGTAGTTGCAAGTGCCATGCAACTCATTGCACTTGATGGCACTGCCTGTGCACGTGAGGCTTTAAACAGTGTTTAATTGCAGCAAGTGGGCAAACGAGGTTGTGCTTAGCATATAATGACAGAACCTCAGCATATTTGCCTGCACTTATAGTAATGCGCCGCATGTGAGACTATACATCTTGATTTGCTGCAAAAACTGAGCATGGGAATCACCACATGCCATATAATGATAGTGAGTGGGTGTGTGAGGGTGCACATAACCGGCCTTGTGAACCTGCACGTGGCATATCATAGCAGTAAGTGAGTATATGACGCTGTAGATACTACATTATGGTCATGTTTCGGCATGTAAGCTGTGCATAGCGTGCAATGGCAACACATGTGCGCATGAGGCTGTAACGTGACTCTTGAGGCTGTACCGTGAAGACCAGGCTGTATGTGGGCAGTAGTCTGTTGCAGGATACATGATGCTGCAGGGGTAGGTGAGTCCATCTTTTAATATGATTACCCATGCTCACATACACTGATGCTATAAAAAGGCACTTGACACAGTTCCTTGAAATGTGAGGCAGTGCATGTGTACATGAGTCTGTTCCTGAAATATGAGGCTGCACGCAAGCATGCACGGCCCTAATTATTGTGGTACGGCGGTGCCCATGTCCTTTGATGACTGTGTACAGGGCATCTTTGTATATCATGACTGTAAATATGTCCTATTAAGGTGGTCTCCTAGCCAATATATAGTTGGTAGCAAACATGGCCTTGTATCTGTTTTGATAAGGCGCTTATCATTATATTAATCTCACCCTTATTTTTATTTTGCTTTACTTTAGTGATGTTGCTTCCTGTTAGTTCATCAAGGTCACATGTCCTGTACCACCCTCATGTCCTGTACTGTTTTGGATGCAAGATCATGCAATGTCAATTCTTGCAATGCCATCAGGAGGACGAAGGCGAAAGACGCTGTCAGTGCTTTCCTCTGTGTTCGTTTTTCAGTATCATAAAGCGACATGGCACTCTATGCAAGATACCATAAATAAATACCTGCCGCTCAAATAAACATACTATTGCCATGAGAACATCACCAGGCACTTGCTAAATCCTTATTCAGAGACACACATATAATGTATTTGAAATGTCCAAACAAAGGATTAAGGAAGACATTATGATCTAATCGGAAAACTGTTCCCCAAAATGTAAACATGTTAATAGACAATTGGAAGGCCTATACTGTACTGTGATGGTGATTCACTAAAATGGCAGAAGCTGTAGACACGACACCACATGGCCAATCTCATCATGGGATCTTTTGCTGGGCAACATGAAAGGAAGTGATGAATATAATATTAGAGCCAAGTGACATCATAGGAAATACACTGATGTACAAAAGGTTATAATAATTGTATGGTAAATCAATGGGCAAACGATACACCTATCATAGTACCTTTATGGCAATTAATAGCCACACATGTCAGTCATGGTCATCAAAATCCACACGTGTGCAGTTTGTGAAAAGCCCCCCCCCCCCCCACGGAATTCTATGAAGTGATCTTCAAACCCCCTGTAACACTCTCCCAAGTCCCCCCACCCAGACAGGAGACAGCCACACGGCTCCCAAAATAGCAACCCTTCTACATAAAATAACCCTACTTTCAATTAGCTAGACCACTAAAGAACAGATTACAAAAAGAGCATTGCATCTCACATAACCTCTCAGGTTTGCTGAAGGAAAATCTGGAAAGGACCAGGAAGGCTTAATTAACAGCAAGAGAGTTTTTGGAGGCAGGAGTAAGACAAGGATTTGAGGACGGAACGTGATATGGTGAGAAGGAGGAGGGTGTAAGGAGAATTCACCAGAGGAAGTTAGGAGAGCCAGAGAGGTGGTGGGAGGTTATTGGATGAGGTTTTGGAACTTAAGGAGGTGGTGTGGCAGCTGTTGGAGGAGGTTAGTGAATTTAAGGAAGAGGTGGCAGTGTTGTCAGAGGTTGTGGCAGAGTCAAGGAGAAGGTCAGAAGGTTTTTGGAAGAGATTAGTAAATTGAATGAAGAGATTGGAGAAATTAACAAGGAGTGAGAAGATTGATGGGGAGGTTGAACAACAGCAAAAAGAGGAGTGTAGTCTCCCAGAGGTGGAAAGTGTCAGAGGAGTGGAGATGTGTTGGAGGAGCTGGGAAGGTTCTTAAAAGAACCACATATGGAGGTGAACTACTTTGAAAGTAGATATAAAGCATCAGCAGGGGCGTATCCAGAAGGAGAGCCAATGGGTTAGGGGTGAGTCCTCATACTGACAGGGAGGAGCACTTGGTGGGAGAAGGCTAGTAAAAGGGGAGACTAAGTTTAGACGTTTCAGCCAAGCATTCACACCCCGCTATCCCAGGGACCTAGGTCCATTCAGATCTGCAGATCTGGCAGAGTGGAGAGCTTGCACAGGAATAAGATGACTAAAAGACATTAGGGTGGTGTAAGTGAGATGAGCATCATTTAAGCAATCTCTGAGATGAATAGAGATCAGCACATGTAAGTCATTACTCTCATGTTTACATATTTTATGGAGGTGCAAATGTTATTTTATGTTACGTTATTTGGATTCATACCATGCACTACTGCCAATTGCATGGTGCACATACTCCAGTGGAGATGAAAGACAATATGTGGGCATGATAGGAGAAGAGGGAATATGTAGGTAATAGGTGGGGCTGTACAGTATGGCAAAACAATAACCAGATATTTCTTATGTTATGTTACACTCGTTTCCAACTGCGTCAACCCACCAACATGGTGTTTTCAAAGGGCTGAACCCATGTCCAAGACATATTGGTTCCCCATCGAGGGTCACCAGAACTTAGTCTGCTGGAATAAATATGAATGAGCAACGGTGAAGTAAGAGGGAGGCACAGTAGGGAAGGAGTTTGCAGACACATGGAGGAAGTTAGAAAGGGCTGAATGTTGGCATTAGTATGGATACATGCTCGCCCATTAGCTAATATGTGCACTGAGATTGCACAGCAGTTTTAAGTTTTATAAGATAGAGATTGCATGCTCCTGGGTGTGTGAGAATCTTGAGTGTGTGCTGGGCAATCCTGGTAGATATGTAGACTTAAAATAACTGCATTGTCTATTTATGGTAGCGCAGGCCAGTGGAGGCTTATTCTTAATGGCAATAGGGTGCCACCCTCCCCTCTGGGGCAAGACTGGTTCTGGCCTCCAACATGGTAGGCCTCCCACCCCAGGCTGAGAGGGGTACCCATCGCTACTTGGCAGGACCGGCCAACTGACCCTGTCACACTTGACTGAAGGGGATACCTTGCAAATGAAACACTAACAGCTCTTAAATATTGCCAGTGGTACCTTTACTTGCATGATAGCAGAAGATAGATCCAGATCAACAATTAAAGATGACGTTATGGAATGCCAACAAAACCAATCTACACAAATCCACAAAATGTTGCCATCTGCTTTCAGGTATTAATTAGGTACAGAGACACACTTTAAGATGGCTGCCACTGCACCAATAGACTACATGTCAATGAACTGTGATTCATTTCACTGCTTCCCATTGACATTACATGGGACGTAAAGAACCTTGCATGTGATTCATTGGACACACTAAATCAGCCAAGTGTCATAGATGGCTAAAAGAAGGTAGGATCACGGGTTTATAATTAACAGCACTTTGAAATAGATGTATAGAACCTCTCAAGACAGCAGGTGGACTTGTCTAAAGTGTGTGTATGCCTTGTCCCTCAACCTCCTGTGGGCTCCTTCCACCCTATTCCAGTCTTCCCTGGCACCCAAGGTTAGCAGGTGTCCTGTAGCTTGTTGACCCCTGATGACTAGGCTAGCCTCTCTGTTTCAGGAGGTCCAAAAGCCAAGACCTTATCTAACTTACTTCCTCTGGAGCATCCTAGGAGTTTCCTATTTTAAAGGTTCCACAAAAATGCTGTCAATAATGTTATGAATGGTGCCTGTATATTTCCGCACACTCTATCTTCTCCTCTCTCCCTCTGGCTCCCTTTCATTCCTTTCCATAGCCTTTTGCCTTCTTACTCACTACCTTCCTTTCTTCTCTTACTCCCTCTCTCATCTCCTCTTCCTTCCCACAATATCACCCCACTCCTGCGGGCCTTCCCTCTCCCTCTACTCTCTCTTCCTCTCTCTACCTTTACCCTCCTCTCCTCTCTCTTTCTGTCTCGTCTGACCTAGCCCCTTTTCAGTCCCCCTGTTTTTTCAAACTCCCCTCCATTTTCTATCTCTGGCCCTTCCCACCTCCACTGACTACTTCATCCTGTCTCCAACCTACCCCTCTACAAGTCCATCACTTGTGTCCACTCTCTCTCCTCTCTCTCTCTCTCTCTCTCTCTCTCTCTCTCTTTCTTTCTTTCTCTCTCTCTCTCCCTCTCTCTCTCTCTCTCTCTCTCTTTCTTTCAGTCTTTGTCCACCACTTACTCCCTCTACTATCTCCTTTACCTATATGCTCTCACGCGATCACTGTACATCCTTCTATACTGCCACTCACTCTCATACATACACATGCACAACCATATTAACACTCTTTCCACTTGGTAACACTCTTTTTAAGACACAATACTTCCCCTGCATATTCCCCTGACACTGCCACAGACCGTTCTCGCAGTCCACCTCCACAGCTTCTGACCTCACCCGAACACCTTTCACTTTGTGGAACTCCTCTGGGTCTTTTATAGCTGCGGTTGCCTCCTTCTGCACTCCATCCGCCCTCTATTGGTTCGGTGTCTCCATGGATCACTTAATGCCTACTCTTTTTCCCAGGGCTGGGTGTCTTGAAACCCCCTATTTGGCCCCACCCATGTTCTGCGCACAGCATTCAAATCAGTTTCTGTTGGCCATGGCCGATGTTTACTTCGAGGACAGATTTCTTGGAGTTCTAGTTAGTTATATTGTTTTGTCCTTTGCTGGAGAGTGGCAGGGTCTGCAGATTCACAGTCCATCCCTTTGCTGGCAGTTGCATTCCACCGTTTTCATATTTCATTTTGGTGCTTACAGTCCTGAAATGAAAAGAGAACTCTGACCTGCATTAATAGTGCAGGGCATTGGGTGATAGACAGCGCTACCAAGATCAATCATCAGGGCACAGTAAGGGGGTTCAAGGACTGGGGACCTCCAACTCTCTCACTCACCTCTGGGGTAGGAATGGCATATGCCCTGGTACGCCTCCTATGCCAGGGGTTAGGAGGGGTTCATGAGCCCCCCTGACAGGGTCTAGCCCCAGAGCCTGTCACCCAAGCCACTGTCATCCCGTTAAGCCGAAGGCACTCCTCTTTAGAGTGACCATGTCCCTCTTCAAGCACTCCACAGAAACAAAACCAACAAGGTGTTCACTGACAACATAAGCAACAGGATCCACTCCTTTGTTGACACAGGTTTGATAAATGCAGGTGTGTGTCACTCCGGCTCCAGAATGCTTAGGGTGTTTACTTCAGAAATGCCGATCTTGAGGAAATGGACACCATAACAAATGTGGAACAGGGTAGTCAAATGTACATCTAAGCCCATCATCACCTAGTTTCTCCTAATCCCTCAATCCCCCCATCAGCTCTGCAGTACATCCTAGGCAAGTACACATGAAAGGGGCAACCTATGAATTATTTAGCTCCGACAAAATACATTAATTGTCCAGGATGTCACCAATACTCAGAAATGAGGAGTGATTTTGTGCAGTTCGCGAGCACCCCCTTATTCATACCCATACTTACCTGTTGCAATGGGATTGAAGCAGGGGTCCTGGCAAAATCCCTTCACAAAATGCAGCTGTTGAGTCAATTCAGGGCTCCCCTCATGTTAGGCTTGATAATGACTGCCTGTGAATCACTGAACTGATGATGGCTGGCTCATAAAGCCTACTATTGACCCAAATCTGGCTAAGTCTTCAAACTGTTTTTCACGTACCAGACAACTGGTTTCAGCTATCTAAACCCTGCTAGGCATCTGCCAGAATACATTTATATGTTCTGGGGGAGATGTTTGAATCCCCAGGGATGCTCACTGGGGAACTCCCTTCCATTTCATCCCTGTCTCATGACTGGCTGGTAAAGTTCAGACTAAGAAGATCTGTAAAGCCTTGCATGTTGTAGTCACCTGATGGCTTCAGAGATGCAAGCACCCTCAGTGAAAATGTCCTTTCATACATTATCCTTTCTATCCTTCATGTATGCCTCATTCTGGGTAGTTTCTTAATAGCGCAAAAATAATTTGAGAAACCAAGTGCAATATGGAGTCTCAAAAATTACAGCATTGATTAAATAGCCTATCTAAGAGTGCAAGAAGCCTTCCTTTAATTAACATTGCCAGGCTATTATGCAAGTCTGTGCAAAAAGGACGAGCATACTCATTCTTGGAATTTAGGGGTTAAAGTTGAGAAAACAGCCTTTGACCTCTGTCGGTTCGAAAGCCCTCACATAGACATACATATGTTGAATTCTCAAGTGAAACGATGGGGTAGACTGCTCTGCCAGCTCAAAAAGAGGCACCACCACATTGTTTGGAAAGCAGGAGATTCTGGCTCCACTTCATCTTGCCATCCTTCGCCCCACAAAGTCTCATCACACATGGGATGGTACCGAAGCTATACATTGAAGTACAAGAAGTATGTTTGTTTTGCAAATTAAAAGGTTTATTTGATGAATTGAACAATATATATATCACACGTTTATGAATAAAATAATATCGGTATAGCACACTTATGAATATGAACGGTAATCAGCAATGGGTAATATAACAGTCTCAACAATCTCTTTAATCAGTAAGGAGTAGGAATAGGAAGGATACTGTATCAGAGAATACTTTATATGGATTCAAGAAAATACAATAATGGGAAAAATGCAACACAGAAATAAACCTGATATGGTTTCAAACAAAAGACAAGATAATCACTTTTTCCCCTGTGACTACTCACTCCCCCCAATATGCAATATGAAGAGATGGAAATGAGGGCACACAGGTTTCAAGAATAAACTCAAGAATGCAGTTCAATTCCAGTTCCCCCAGCAATCTTAGAGAGAACAGGTATGATTTTAAAGCACAGGTCAAAAATGCTTTTGAATGTGATTGCACTGGATGGGAAAATCTGCTAAAATGATTTTAATTCACTGAAGGATATTCAGCACTAGAGAGAATTACTTTGGATTTGTACAGGTCAACACTGGCAATGATTCATTAATGATTATCAGATTGAAAACAAAATTCAACAGTGGAAAGCAAGAAACAGCTATTTTGACAGAAATTGACAGAAAATGAAATTGAGCCAAATTGCAATTCGCGGCAACTTTTCCGCGTGCGTGAAACGCGATTACGGAAAAACTATAAGGAATTGGAATGTCGTTTTAGGTTTGTTGGAAAGCTTAGGAAATTTCGGTTCTAGGACGTGTGGTCCAAAGGTTACAGGGGTTTTTGTGAAAGTAGATTTTTTAGAAATAAAGTCAAGATTTCAAATATGACAGATCGCGCTTTAAAGATTTACCAACAAGAATAGGCTTAAACTAAGGAGCTATGAAGAAGCAAGACATTCAACGGGCAGCCACCAGAACCGCGGCGCCACCGCTCTGATCTCTGTCTGTCAAAACACCTGTCCCTTTTCAGAAAATATCAGCTGAGGGATGATTATTGCTACAATTATCACAGACTTATGTGGAGGAGAGAAGAATTTAGGATAGACACAATAGATTATATAATGCAGTTCTGGACAGGTTGAAATGGATTGAATAAGATTACTTGAAACCAAGAGATGACTATGCACAGTTCTAGACTAGATACTCACTCCTAGGCTTTAGAATGCAGTGGGCCTCGTCAAAGATCTGGTCAACGGTTTGGCTTCACTCGCCACTGGACAGGACAGGCACTCTGGTCTCAGCACGGCACGGCGGTCTGGAGGCCTCTCGGACTGGATCTGATCGGTTCTGGGTGACAGCACTGCTCTCTCTGGGTCTGGATCTTGGTTCTAACATGGGGTTCTTAGCTAGAAGCAACACAGCTCAGCCAGGCTGTTGAATGGTTTGGTTAGGCCCAGTGGAAGTTTCGGGGTTAGAATCAGGTTTGCAAAAGATTCTGAAGCCTGCTGAAAAGGGTTCAGCTTGTGGGTTAGGCCTCTCTGCTTCAAGGTTCTAGAGTTTGGGTTCTAGAGTTTGGTTCTGGATCTATCTGGAGTCTGGAGTCCAAGTTCTGGAGTCGGGAGTCCTGCAGGGTGCTTCGCCAAGAAATCGGATGATGAGTGGAAAAAAATGTGTCTCTGGGTCTCAGCAGTCCCTATTTATGTATTTCCAAAGTGGGTGGGGAGGCTGACTCTCTATGCCCAACCTTTTAAGGATCGTGATAGGTCAGAACATTTCCCGTCCCCTGATTTAAGACAGGAGCAGTGTGTCATATGTGTCAGAGTGATGCTGTGTTTTATGGCTTAACTGAAATCCCTCCCCTTTGCTTTTACATAGAAAATCTATTTTTCCCACAAAAACATATTTCCCAGGTACACCAGTTGTTCATAATACATATGCACATCACAGCTTAATTAAGGCATGTCTCTGTTCAAGTCCCATGTTCCTACGAGCTTGGGTTCAGAAATGACCACTTATTCGCGCTTTTGGTGAGTTTCCCAAAATTGGTTCTGCACCAAATTTTACACAGCCATACACAATCCATCTGATCACATCTCTGTAATTATTCTTGTCCCTAACATAAACATAGCAGCTACAAGATGAATAGATTCCGGGGTTTAGTCTTAGAACATCGCACAGATTTCAGCTTAGTCTTAAATTGTGAGTGCATTTTTCATTTCAAGAACCTCAAAGCTTCCCATTTTTGTCAGCTTGGTACAATTTGTTATAAACATTTTTATAAAACATACATTTGCTGTCAATTCAATTCACATCTCAGTCTGGTCCGCCCCTAGAGCTGGGCTGAGTCAGATGGTCACATGGCCAGCCTTCCTGCCGGAACAGTTGTTGACCAGTCACACCCAAATTAGCATTCCTATTCAGTTGAAAGACTCCATTGTCTCTTTCTCCTGCCAGCAGGGAATCCCCTCCCCATCTGATTAACATGTCCATGCGACATCCTCCCTTTTGGTGGGAAGGCCCAAGGTATGAAGGGCTCTCAGGGGAAGAAAGCCTTTTCGAGTTTTAACTGCATCAGGTTACTTTCTGATCAATTGTAACATAGTTCCTTGTGAAAAAAATAACATTTATAAACTTAAAATAAGCAACATATCTTTAAATCAAGTCTTTTTCAACATGAATCACTGTGTGGCACTCTATATGGCATTTTGATGGAGTTCTCTTCTTTGGCATGGTTTGGGGTTCAATGTATAAGTTTACACAAATGGTTTTAAAACGCCGGCTTCTTCGTAGAGGCGAATAATGGTACTGCACCCATTTTTGACAGCTGTCTTTCCATCAGTATCTTTAAAAGGGGATTTTGCTCTGATAGCATATGATTCTTGCTGATATTGTATTGATGTGGATTCTTGCTGTAGAGTAATGTGGAACACCCAACAAGAAGGTTGGATCTTTTTGGTGGTTTTATGAGCCATGATTTTAGCACATTTTTGATAATCAAGAAAACGGATTCCCAAACAGCTCTGTATTTCTTTTGGCAATCAGCATTGCTTTTTCAAAGTAGTTTCAGGCAGCTTGGTGGGTAGCCCAATGGTGGGTTTTGGCCAGTGATCTCCTGTGCTCACTACTGACATAGGCACAAAGTAGATGGTGGCCTATTTTTCAGGTTTTCACTGTGCATTTTCTGGTGATTTCTAGCGAGCAGCATGCTTTCCAGTAGCCATTATGATGTTTCTGCTGCCAGCAATGCACAGTGATGCTGCAGGGCTTGGATGAGTGGGTTGATACATCCCACAGGGTCATGGGCTGACCTGGCGAATGGCCACTCATCTTGCATGGTGCCTCCTCTGCTTCGCTGCACCATGTGATCTATGGTTCTTAGTCTTTCCATCAATTTTTTGCCACCAAAGGTAAGTACCATCAAATCATTTCCAACGAAAAAATGTGCATCAAATGCACCCTCCCAACCCCCTGTTTTGAACCCGTTGTTATCCCTTAAAAACACACCAAAAACAAATTTAATCCTTTAGCCCCCACAAAACATGCATTTGATGCATATTTATTTGTAGGAACAAATTCGATGGAAAACCGTTCTATGGAAAAATGTGCGATGGGTAGTTTGCATACCGTTTTCTATCATGCATCTGCACCTCACCTCAAATGTACATCATGAGGTGCTGAATGTCCAGGTTGGCTACAACTAGTTCCTGCATGCTGTTGTAAAATGTGTTTGGGGAAGGTGTGGGCCTTATGTACCCTGTCTGAGCCCATTGGGTGTACCTGTGGCTTCATTTCCATCAACTGTTTGCATTTACCACCATCTTGTTAATGTTAATGTTAAAGGTATTTGTACCGCGCACCGTCACCACTGGAGTGGTGCCCAGGCACTCTGGAGGATCTGAAAAGGGGGTGGTGAAAAAAGAGGTAGTGGGTCGGCGGTTAGTAGGGTGTAGTGGGAATAGGAAAGTGAGAGTTGTGATGTCCTGTTGGCAGCTTTAGTTCGGTTTGCACTGTTCACGGACCTTAAGTGCGGTTTTCGGGTCAGTGTGAATTCCCATGTTCTGTTGTGCCAGGTTATGTGTTGTTAGTCTGTTGTTGCAATGTGTTGTAGTGCGTGCGGATTGCTGTGCAGAGAGGTGGTTGTGTGAGTCTGTCTTCTGGGTGGAGGTAACTGCACTGTGTTTTTGGTGTAATTACTGCAATTTGGGTGGTATTTCTACTTCTAATGTGGCAGAATTAACATTTTGGCATCTGGTGGTAATTCCGCATATGGATTTTCTATCGGCGGAATTACAACCAACACATGCCAGAATTAGCACCAGCGGTAATTGCATCGGTGGGATTAGTGCCCATTTTTCCAGAGCCCTGATTCAGTGAAGTGGTAAAAGCAGTGGTAATTCTGTTGCCGCTACATTTACTGCATACCACCATACTCGTAATGAGAGCCAAAGACTTTACACTGTCTTAAAGAACCCTTGAGAAATGTTCCAGACCATTAAGTCCTTCCTTGAGCCTACCAGTGGCAATTGCCTTATTACTCCTTCAAGTCCTCCCCTCCAAGCTGAATAATTTTGGTGTGGAAAAAGTAATAAGCATCAAAATAGAAATGTCTGCACATTTCTCTGCATATGACCCAATAATATCCAACTTGCACTCTTCCTAATCCTACTCTCAAGGCGCTCTTCTCTTTCAAGCTCATGAAGATCTTCCTTTCCTCTGCTCTATCAAGCTCTAGTAAGTTTCTAGTGATGCTAGCCCTTCTGTCAAAGCCGAGGAGCTAGCCTTATGTTCTGCATATAACAGACCTGGCTAAAGCTCCCTCACCACTGGGTCCACCTCTCAGGCCTTCAAACACTCCATCTTAACGCTATCCCAAGAAAATCAGTGATTGCCAACTACTGGTTCTAGGCCATAGACTATCTTAGAAAAAACATATGGTCAACCTTCTACAATATTATTAGAAGGCCACCCTATTTATAACAGTTGTTGTTCATTATTGCCTTGGATGGCTCCTTGGCCTACGCCGACCCTAAAATGTTGATCCCAATAGTCCTTTTGGAGATTTCCCAACCCTTTGACACGTTACCCATCTTGGAACAAATCTCTCAGTGAATGTGTCAAATGGGCAGGGAGGTCTTTCCTCTGACTAAACAGGCTCTGGTCTCTGTTAAGTGCCCTCCACTCTGCTATGGTAGATTTGGTCAAGCAGCCAAGGCAAGATTTCTTAGCAAGGGAAGTGGGTTGTCAGAAAACAGCTGGACTGATGCTTTATATTTTGATCGACATCTGGAATGTTATCAATGATTCTCCTTCCATCGTTGTCTCTCACCATAAGATGGGGTTCCAGAGGCTAATCCCCTTTGTACTTTGATTTTTGTTTTCATACCTAAGAAAGTTTTTATTGAGTTTGGCGTGAAGCATAGGCATATTGTTTTGGTAAATCGCCATTGTGACGAAATGACTAATGCTCGGCAGGCGTACAGGGATGAGTAGAGGCTAAAGTAGACTACTTCTAAACCAGTAGTGTACCAAAATATAAAGGTGAAATAGACACTGCCCAACAGGTATACCTGTATACCCCCTTCTCCACTTTTGGTAACATGGCCTGGGGGCATGCTATATTCTACAGGAGTGCAAACTTTTACAGACACCATCCAAACAATAAAAGCATGGTGGAACCAAAATAACAAACATACATATAACTAACAAAAACACCACTGGCCCACCACTGTAAGGGAAAACACTGAGAAATCAGACTTTAAACTAAGGAGTACTCTGGGTTGCAGATGTGTGTTTAGGAAAAATGACAGAAGCAAATTATCAGGCTTGTGAAGATTTCTCTAAAAAAGAAGAGAAGGGAGTTTGGGAACAGGGGCTGAGGGTCGATTCAGATAACGTATGTTCTCGTCTTTGAGGCTCAATAGCATTGAGACAGAGTTTTTGGCTTACAACTGGATAGATGCTCTTGGCACCAAGCTGGGATTGAGTCCGAGAGCGGGGGCGATAGGTTCCAATGATGCAGTGCTGTTCAGTAGTAGCAATGGCTTTTTGGACAAAGACACAGGTGATTGCAGGTGGTGTTGGGTGGTGGCACTGGAAGATACAGTAGCCTCGGGTGCGGAGAAGCAGAGACTGGCATTTGGTAGAGAGTGGACTCGGCTGGCTCAACATGGCATCAGCTTACTGCAATGGCTCAGAGCTTGAAGAATCGGGTGACCAGGCAGCGGTGACGAGCTCTGAAGGCTAGAAAATGCAGTGGGTCTCAGATGCAGAGACAGTTGCACGTCAGTGTTGTTGGCAAGTGAACCTAGAGTTTCAGAGGCAGTAGGGTGTCAAGATTGAGGATGACTCTAGCAGTAACCTTTTAGCAGCTTGGATTCTGTGGACAGTGCCTAAACTGGTTTTGAGGTGGTTTGGAGTTGTCGGGAGAGTCAGAAGTCACATCCTTGGTCCTGTGGTTGCTCGTAGACCCAGGCAAGCTAGGTGAGCCCTTACGTCTGCTCTTCCATATTTGAAGGGGGCACTTCCAGGTGTTCTGTCACCTTCACTGGCAGGGTCCTGGGTACCAGTGCTTCAGTCCTCACAGCCTTGTCCACACAACTTTGTTACCCCACATAACACAACTTTGTTACCCCACATATTCCCTTGGGATGGGTAGGGGGAAGAGCTTTCCTCTTTCTTGGAGCCTTTTGTTTTCACCTTTACGGCAGAGGACTGGAATTGACCGCTCCCCTAACAGATTAGGTTAATCCTTCTTGTCTTGAAGTCTAAAACACATCAACAAGAGGTTAGTTGCCTTGACCGATATTTAAGCAAAATGCTACAGTAGATTGATACACAACAAGCCTGTTTTGAGGGGCCCAACCGCAGATGCTATAACAATGGTCCTTTGCCTGTTGATGTCATACCCATTGTGTTTTGCCTACCTGGTGAGATGGCTCAGTGGTTTGTTGCTGTGATCTGTGTTTGATCTGCAGGTCGCAGGTTCAAATCTTGGCAAGGCCAATTCAGTCTTTCATCCTTCCGAGGTCGATAAATGAGTACTAATTTCAATTGGGTAATGATAGTAATGTATGTAAATAAGTCCTATGTAAAGAGCTATACAAAAACAAACTATTATTAATTATTATAAGTGGGGAAGGGGGACAGAAGTCTAGTGAGCCCTACCAAACCCAATACTGTGAGATACCTCTGTGGTCTGAACCTCACCTCAGCTCTGCCCCTTTGTTGTTCTGCCTACATCAAAAAGTTTCCAGTTAGTAGCACCCTGGTGAGGACTATTCAATGTACCCTGTCAGGCTGCCTTTGAAGCCCACTTTCAACCTACTACGCACACCCTACCAGGGATGTTTTCTACTCTGGAGAGGCGACCCCAGGAGCATCAAAGGTGCTTAGGTGAAACTCAGTCCAGGCATGCCGAATACACACCCAGCCATACCATACAATGCTCACTGCCACCTAAGGAACTAAGGATGTATACATGTGTAAATTCAGGAACCACCATTTATAAAAAGACATGGCTAATCTTTAGGTATTTACCTGCCACTAGGCCCCCACAACACATAGTAATAACTTTGGAAAAGGGGAGCCCGTGATTGCAAAGGCAACCCCTTGCATGCTGGACCTTTTGACTCCATCAGGACTGCATTCATAAGTATGCATGTGATTTCTGTTTTACCCTTTTGCCACTGCAAGGCAGTTGCCGGGGGTTGTCAGGCAACTACCCCTAGCAGGGTACCATAGGTGCGCCATTGTTTTTGGCCCAGAGTGTTTATGAAAATAGGTCTGGTTAGCAAAGTACATCTTTGGAGTCAGAATTACCTACACGATTTTAATGCTAAAAATCAAAAAAGTTCAGGCTATTTCATCCTCACAGAAGATATTCCATCACAGTCATAGAAGTATGGACATAGATAACACAGTAAAGAGGAAGGTAATATCTATATTGCTTGCCAGTTATCTGTATTATTCCACCTCTTTTTTTACTTCTCCCAGTACATACTAACATCCCTCTTTCCCAGTTCAACTCTTGATTTTAAGTCTATTAATGCAGGTATTTAATGGTTCTTTCCCATGCAGGAAGGGTCTTTATTGGTATTTTTTTTTAAATAATAGATCAGTCAGAAAAATGAAAGTGGATACAAGCTCGCCTCATAAAAGTAAATAATGAGATGTGAAAAAAGAGGTGGTGTAATGAAGATTACAATGGGAATTAGATCTTGCTGAACAGGTCATTCCAGCCAGTCAAGCTGCATCACCCAGGCGTCTGTGTACTTGGCAGGGGATAATACAGTTTACGAATATAGGAGACTTGCCTGATCAAATGTTGAATTCTCCCTCGCTGCACCTGGATAATGGAAGTCTATTTTCAATTTATACACCCTTAAGAAACTATGGAAAAGGACTAACTCATCTCAGGTGCAGTGAGGTATCAAATATATCATTATTACACCCACAACCTTCTTCCTCTTACCAGCACCTACCTTTAAGGCCACGCCTCCCCAACGGGAACCATTTTCAGCCTTTCCCTGTGACCCCATGCCTTCACAGCTGAAGGTATAATACTTCCACCCACTCACAATCCTTTATTTAACTTTTTTGCAGGAGCTCTCCGGGAGTGCAGCTACTTCATCTTAAAGTCTCTACTGTCGGGCTTTAGGGCTGCACCAATCCAGGCCTCACCAGATCATATTTCATGGGGCAGAGGAGGGAGTAAGCTGCCAGGTCCACTGTGGGGTGAGGGGCTCGAATGAGCAGGAGAGTGCCAGGCACACACAAGGATACGACACTCCTAGTATGAGCAGAGTTGGCCACCATCTAGGTTGGGGGCCCAAGAGGTGAAGGATAGTGAACGCTTGTATGGTCTCTGCATATGAATAGGAGGCAGCAGCCAATGCGTTGTCACGGTTTCCAGGTTGCCACATCTAGTGAGGAGAGTTGCCAGATGAAGATGGGGAAAAGGAGGGAGGCATGCAAACCTACAGAGGAGGCAGAGGCAGAGCCTTCTGAATGGGACAGGAATGTGCACAAAATAGAGCGAGGATAAGAAGAAGACAAGTTAATATCTGAAATATTCATTGTCCCAAAAGGAAGTTAGGAACATTGCTAAGCAGACAATTCATGGGCAAGAAGGCAAGCCAAAGGTCACCCTCACCTTCATCTTCCTCAGTGAAGTCATTGACTTCTGCATCTCTAGATGAAGAGGATCCGAGAGGCAAATACTTGGACAGAGAGGAGGTGGAGCTATTACTGGCCCCAGCAGGCGAGTGTATGGCATTTTCTCAGCCAGACGCCCTTGGCACTTCAACAGATCCCAAGAATCAACAGTATACGCATACCGCCAAGATGGGCCTTCCACGCTTATGAGACATTAAGAACAACATTTTGAAAGAACCGAGAGAGCCATAGCACATCTTCATGCCTCCGTATATGTCGAAGCTTTATCCCTTAAAGTGAAAAGAGACCTTTCTGCCCAAGGTTTTTGAGATGCATGACATTCCATGCAGTCTGGTGGGCATGGCTTTCATGGCAGCAGAGAAAGCAGCTGTCATGGACTTGGTAAACAGAAAGACTAACACCTCCTTGAAGAAATCCTACACGGGTGCTCATCGCTCATCGGGAATTAAAGGCAAATGTATATGGTTCACATATAGCTTATAGGGTACTGGCAGGTTTTAGGAAGTGACACAAGGCATTGACGACGCATTGAATTCTTCGTCTATCTTACCAGATATGCAGAAGCATGGGCAAGCAACACTCTGATCTGTCCTTTGATGTGGTCAGAGAAGCAGCTATGATAATAAGAGCAGGCATTTCAGCCAGACGTCAGATTCATTTAGGAAACTGGCATACACAGGGATTACAAGGGTCACAGCCCTGAAAATTCCTTTTGAGTGAAAAAAACAGTTTGGTCAGTATTTAGAGGACAGGGTCCGCAAACCAAAGAATAAGAATGGCCCCTCAGCTCCGAAACAACACGTGTCGTTGGAAGCCGGGCGCAGCACTCTGCAATCTATCTGGGATCAAGACCAGGGGGTTCAGTCATGACAGAGAACTTTCAATCTGGCTAAAAACAGAAATCCTGCCACCTTCAGAAGGCCGATGAGTGGAAGACTGTAGCACTTTTGTGGAGAAAAATGTCAGCAGACACCTGGCAGCAGGAAGGGCAAGGGTTGTATACCATATTAGCACCTTGGTTGGGTGGGGCAGCCAATCAAGTTGCTACGAAGCTGGGTTGAATCTAACAATCTTAGGCCGGATTCAGAGCAATGTGCATGCTGCTCACACCCGCTTACTATCTACCCTGCACCTTCCATTCACTCCCTGCACCTTCCCACCTCCCCTCACTGTCACCAGTCCACTTGCTCCTCTCCCCGGTCAAGGGTGTACTGGCCAATAAACTCTGGCATGAAAATCTGTGGGTGACTACGTAGGTGGGGCATTCAAAACAAAGAACCTAATAAAGGAACCTACGCCGATGACAGTCCTAAATTCTGTCAATAATGTTTCTGTTTCATTTTTTTGCTATGTCTTTTAAACCTGTGTAAAAAGCATTCTGAAATTCTTAAAAAATATGTTTTTTGTATAATAAATTTATTTTCATGTACTCCTAGGATTTTCCTTTGGTTTTGTTGTTCCTGTGACTTTCTTTGAAAGCACACACCTTATAATAATATGGAGATTTAACCGAAATTATTGACAGAATTTAGGACTGTCATCGGCGTGGGTTCCTTTCTTAGGTTCTTTGTTTTGAATGTTTATACTGCCCCTGCCCATGCATGCACACTGGGGCACACCTATTGTTTGTATTTATACGTAGGTGGGGCATGCAGCGCTCCCTTTGCACCCGCCTCCAAAGACACCACGTCCTTCGCCCTACATCATTAAAGTTCACACTGTCCATATGCTGGTGCTATCACCCCCTAGCAAAGTCTTTAAACTTGACGGGATGTCTGACCCATCTTCTCTCTGGATGCCTGTGTTGCGTGGGTTGCCCTGGGCTCTGCCAGATGGCATCACCCGCCAATTCTGGCAACAGCACCGCCCAGGATTCATTGCTCACCTCCTCCTCTGTTCCTATGTCTCTGCCTTATTGGACATCTTGGCATTGGCTCTGTAATCAGTAAATCTGTCTCTACTCCAGAGAGCGAGGCTCCACAATTGTGCAAACCGGAGACATCATGCACCCTGGCACGTATCTGTTGCCGGGGAAAACAAGCATGGCCCCTTTAAGAAGAAGCGGGCACAGGGCATTTGAAGGGAGCGGGAAGCAGGAGGAAGGAGGGGGATGAAGGGGAGGGACGAAGGAAGGGAAAGTTAGTTGTGTAAAGAAAGGGAATAAAGGAAGATCGTGTGAGACCTGGCTCCAGTGCATTTATTCGTAAGCGTGTGGCAGGACCCCTTGGAGGCCAACAGTATCCTGCAGGATGGCATTCCTCTGTACACTGTATCTCAGGCTGTCACACATTTCATCATTTGTGCATTAAACGATAGGAGTTGGAAAATAGTCGCTCTTCTTCTTCTTGGGCTTCATGGACTGAGGACGCAGGTGACTTGGAACTTACCCTTGCCCTGTTGGTGACGCCTGGGTGTTGCCTGCATAGCGTTCATGCATTCCTGTTGTGAATTGAACATTGTGCGCCCACACCCTTTTAGCAATAAATAACATTGTCACCGTTGCAATTTGCAATTGTGGTTTGTGCACGTGCCTTTCCTTTTTTCCTCACACTTGCATTTGATTAAATGTGCCTGGAAGATTTTGAATCTGTTTGTAATATTATCTTCTCTATGAGCAATGATCACTTGCTGAGGTCACCCAAGAGGATTCTGGTGGCATTGTTACAGCTTATATTAACCCCTTAAGTGCTAAGGCCGAGTATCCTCGTCCACTTTTCATGGACTTGATTAAGGCTCCGCAATTAAGCTCTGTATCATTCTACCTCTAGGAGAGGGCCGGCATATGCCATAAATTAACATGATTCAAGGGCTACAGTTCGAACAGATTATCTTAATAAAATAGAAGGGAACAGTGGAATGCAACATCTGAAATGTTGACGTGTGCAGTACAGTACAGTGACACGCAGGCACATATTTACAAGTCATATGGTTACAGTTAACCAATGTATGTGACGAATGTGGCAAATGAATGCTGTCCTTTTTTGCCCCTCCTAGGCAGTAACCTCAAACCTTCTGACACTGGTCCAGGATTTCCAAACTTGCAAATTCCTGAGCACAATTACAATACTTGACAATACTGGTACACTTTAAAATCTGTAGTCGAAATTTTGTGTATTATTTTTTAGTATGTGTTATAGTTCAAAACACTTTTCACCTACTTTATATAATAATAAGAAAAAATTTACATTAATCCAAAATTAATACAATATAAATATCAATACAAAACATAGTCATATATCATAACAACCATTATTGCAGTCGATGTAATATTAGGGATAGAAAAAGCAACAAAAGGCTTGATTGGGAAAAATTGACCTAAACATCTCTCAGGGAACAGAGGGAGATAAAGAACCCAGAGGAACCGCCAGCCACTCCAAAACCGGCACCCAGCCAGCACACAGTGTGCCCTGCTAGGCTCTGCAGCAAGCTTCCTGGATAGAAAGTGCCAGAAGGTATTACCTACAACCAAGGACAAGGCAGCTACCTGCAACACATTACTCAGATTTGGGTCATCTGCCCTAAAAGCTGACACAAGCCCATTCAAGAAGCTGGAAGAAGTGCCTTGACAAGCATCTACTGACGTCCGCCTTAAAGGACATTTTCGAGCCAGTCAAGTTTTTTGATCTGTAACGGACAAAAATGCTGAACATTGTCAAGCCGCCATCATGACCAGTGCTTCCCGCCGGTACAAACTCCCCTGCAGCCAACTCAACGCTGTCGAACATGAAGAACTACTATAGCACAGGGGATGTTTTGGTTCGGTCCCCCTGGTCCTTGCCTGAAGGCCCTTCGAGACATAGTAAGGCCCATTGCTCCCTTTGGGCTGAAGCCAAGAAACCTTAAACTGTTGTGGTTATTAACCGACTACCTTCCTGTAGTATCCAGAGTGCATCCCTTTTCCTTCTTTGAAACTGTCTTCCATCTACATTCCTTTACAGGGTGGGTTGTATTTCATAGGTGTGCTAGAACCATCTGTTGTGTTATGAATAAAGTAGATATGTTTGATACAACCTCGACTGGACAGTCCCTTTTATCATTGGGTAATAATTGTATTATCCCTGTGTTGCAACTAACTAACAATACACAATCTTTCAGAGATAAGCCTGCTGTTCCATCCACGTTACCAGCATTGGATAAGGAGGTTTATAATTTGCTTGTTATTCCAATCTGTTCAGATCCCTTATGGTGTATTACAGGTGTGGGACTGATTGATGGATTAGAAACCAATATTCACCCCTGGACTACTTGGACCCCGGAATTTGATTCATCACATGTCCTGTGTGTTTATTCATCACGAGGCTGCTTGACACAGTAGCTATTTGCACCTGGAGATCAAGGCTATCTATACTTTCTCACTGCTACCAAAAGAAACACATTAACTTTATAGTTGCATGCTGTGTGCTCTGGAAACTGTTATCTAATGTGGTTTTAATTCCCTTTTCGGGCCCCCTTGCTTACTGGCCTTGACACCTGAGTATCTATCTAAACATCGTGGGGCTTGGGATTGTGTGCAAAGCAGTTTGATGTCAGAATTCAGTATTTCAGAATAAAGTCCTGAGCATATGGCCCTTTTAGTAATGTGCATGCAATGGATGGGAATGCAGAATAACTCCAACACCAAATAATCAAACCAACTCAGGACAATGGCAAAGGTGTTTTTTCATGAACAATTATCTAAAACAGGGAGTTACAATGGACATCAATGGACGTTCACTCGAGCTCTCAGTGCATTTCTCAGAAAAACATCCTTATATGCAAAAAATACATCAGACGTGACGTCATACTACTTGAAAAACAAGAATACCTGCGAGGGATTGAGATACATTCAAGGCAAACATCTAAGTATACTTTCTATAACGGCTGGGATTGTGATTGGTTGTCTACTGTCAGGTGGATAACTTATAGCTACCGTTAAAAACATTTTATTTTTAACACTATTAAGTACACAGTTTATCATTCATCTTCAAACTATAAGGCCCTTTATTATTCTGCCATCTATAATTGGTTGGCAGGCTTGTGCCATGTCTGGAACATTCGGTTCACTCAGCAGCACGTAAGCTCCAACCCAGGTGCCAGGAGGTGGACTTGACTTTACCTCCCCACCCAATTAGCCCAACATATCTCATCACCAATGCCTTCTGCCATGAAGATTGTTTTTGAACTTGGCCTTGCAAAGTATTCCTGTCTTTGGGAATATATGGGTGTGCGAGCACTCACTATCGCTGTTCTAGGAGTCCACACTGAATTCTATTTCCATCCTTGGCTCACATGACAGGAGACCACGATTTGGTCAATTTTTCAGCATTTAAATGTCCTAAATGAAAAAAAACTTTGCACATTTGGTATCCTTTCTTTGCATCTTAACAAGGGCTAATTCAGCTTTGCACGTTCACTGCTTTCAAGAATAGATAATGAACCAATACTGCTTCAGCTTTGATACCAGGCCAGACAGCCTCACCATTTGTTTCCACGATCTCAGCTTATTCTTGCTGCAACACACTTCTCGGCCTTTCTTCTTCATGGGTTTCAGCTTACTAAAATTCAGGACACCGATGTCCAGCTTCTATACAATGGTGGCTTTGCCTGTAGTCTATTCACTATGTATAGCCAGCTTCTATGATCACTTAGTCTACTTGTGTTTCAGCGCCTGTAAAATCATTGAACAGTTGCATTTCTATAGAACTTTGCATGCGTGCAATCTTCTTTTCTGCATATTAAAGTTTACTTGATTCTTAACTTCGTCATCAGTTTCCGTAAGATCCATACCTGCTATTCAGCCAGTATTCTCAGTGCGTCACGCTCGTCCCTTGTGATGTCACTGGCCTCTCTTTCACTCGTTTTCACATTCCTTCAGGGAGTTCCTCCCTCAGATTATCGTCTCTTCAGGGATACATTTGATGGGGTTTTCTCAGAGGATACCTTTTCTCAAACACTCGCTGCGGAATTGGCACAACTGCTGCTGTCAAACATGACGCAGTCTCTGACTTCCAAGATATAGGAGGCAGGGGGGCGGGATATTGTGCAGTGGCATGCAGCTGATCCTCTACAGTCCTTTCAAAGCTTTATCTAAAAATGGCAGTACTCTTGGGTACCTGCCCATGTATTCTGCAACCTATCCCTACATACACCCATCATCATGCTACTTGTGTGTAACCCTTTCTAATTCTGCAATCTTTCCCTAAGCTTGCGAGTGCACTCTACCTCTCACCCTGCTTGTATGGAGTGACCTATTCTACTCTTTAGTGTGGTTGCATTGTCACTAATGTTTAAATTGGCTGTTTACATGTCACTTATCAGCTTGTACCATGGTTCATCTCTGAGAACATCTAGGGGTGGGACCAAATGTTGTGTTGATTGTTTCTACATCATAACAATATGTTTTGCTTGCAAAGTTTTGTGGGTATGCAAATATCTCAGTTAGTGTTCTACTACTACAATCCCTCACCTTTTACACAGCCCCATCAACTAGTATTGGAGGCTAGCACAGGAGCCGGGGAGGGGTACCGGTAGAAGAGCACAGGAGAACACTCCTTCGAGCTGAAGGACAAATCAACAACTTTCAAAAACCAAATGCGAAGTATTGGCAGTAGAGTACATTGAAGACAATGTGTTGTTTGTTTGCGAAAGGATAGGAAACTATAGTAATAGTCTAGGAAACTGTACCTTCTGTTTCTTTTTGTTCTCAGCTGCTGAAGGCTTTTCAATGCAATCATGTGTTTGAATGTATTGCCTCTAGCATATCCATGAATCGTGTTCAAATGATATCAGTGCATTTCAGAAGAGGGGGTTCCTACTTAAAGAAGAAGGCACTCAATCTGTTGTACCTGTGAGCATTGCTGCTATTGACATAAAAGGCAAATATATGTGATTTTCTTCAACAGGGCTTCTGAAGAATCCTCAGTAGACTCTTATTGAATGTTATCTAGGCTGTGGTGAGGAAGGGTGGGTAAAACTATAAGCTGTATTATGTGCCCTGTCATTTCACCTCCTATGTCAGGGTTACAAGCAGGGCTCTAATACGATTGTACTCCCTACGTGCAATGAAATTATTTTTCAGGGAGTAAGAAAGAATAATTACCTTTGACAGTAGGGCTATTTCATGCTTTTTAAAATATGTTCTTTCTCCTTAAAATTCCTCTTTACATTGGGCAGTAACATTATTATAGCTCCTGTACATGCCACTGCTCTGCTGGTCCCTGATTCAAATGAACATCAGTGGAACCCAGTGGGTAGAAGCAGAGGGAAGGCTACTATATGTTCATGGTTTCCAGTTTTTGTTGGGCACATTTTCCTGTTTCTAAAGAGTAAACATAGATGATTATGTACCTTTTAGCTGTAAGGCGTGTTTGATTAAAGGTTGTCACAACTCATAGGACAATGTAAAGTGGATAATAAGCAGAGACCCAGGAATTCTGATCATCATGTTCTGTGGTGCAGTAATTTTGATGCATGTATTGTCTTTACACAACTAGAGACATGTTCTCCTGGCCCTAGAATGACTTCATTAAAGTGGTATGTGAACTCCTATTGGGATGTTTTCTTGCACATTCCATTTAGTTGCCATTATTTCATTTGCAAAAATTGCATCCTATGTGAATTCTTTGACAACCACATCAGTGATAAGCAATATTTATTTTTTGTAATAAACATAAGTGTTTTATTTCAAGGGCATTAAACACGTTCTGCATTGTCTCGGAGCGATGTCAACAAATGAATAGCCACAACTAAACCTATTGTTTATCCTGAACATACAAAGCTTTTTTATGTATAGACATTTTTTTATTCGCAGTGAAGTACATTTGGTAGGTACTATGGCATATCTTGAAGCCCTGTACTGGTTGACGAGCTCTCCTTATAATCACATATAAATATGTATTTTTTGTAACCTAAATGTGTTTGGGGAATTTGTTGTAACATGTACATTTTACACTGATGTATAAAGACTTTCAGTGGTTGGGAAGGGGAAATACCCTTCCAAACCTTTCAGAGATCGTAGCTCACTAAGTATGCATGTTCACAAAGTGGCTTACCTCATTATTCAGTTGCGCACATGGCAAATAAATTACACACGAAAGCTGACCAATGCCCCTGCTTAGGGACAATTAGTGGGATCATTGTTCATGAGTGACTGTATCACTGGTGCTATACCCTCCTTAGCTTCAGGGCATAACTGATACTGGAGATCCCTGGGGAACCTTTTCATCTGGTCTACTTTCATTCGAACTGTTCCTCCTACTTCACTGCCATGTGTTGACCAACGAGAGCCCAAAATTGTAGCTAACAATTCAGTGAGATTTTATGATAAACGTGTATCTTTAGGGTCTCCATTTGGCAATGGTATCTCCTCTTCAGTGTTCCTTCCTGGGATATCTAGAAACATTCCATCAGGGATACAGTAAACAGTGCACTTCCACTTGCATAACTGTCTCTTTCCCATACGTTCATAGGGGCTGATGGGCTCAACAAAAATAAATGTTTATCACTAATGGGACCTAGGGTTAAAGGCACTGGTTTGGTGGCCCCTTGTGTGACAGGTGTATTTGACATGCCCACTGTATTTGCAGTCATGGTGGATAAAGGAATGTTAGGGAAACCGTGAGACAGAATGGACTGCTAATTTCCTAGCTCCTGTGTCTACTCAGAAAAAGATGGTTTTATCACCCACCTCACGCTGTTCATAAGGACCTTCTAGATCTACTGGTATTAATGAAAAGATTTTGTTCTAACCTGTCTCAGTAGTTATCTTTAGTTGGGGCAGTTGGCTTTTCTCTATTTGGTTTAAACCTATGGGTGTTTGGTTCAGGATGGGGTCTTGGTCTGGAGGTGAGTTTGAACATTTCTGATGGGGTTGGTTACATTGTACAGTATATATTTTTTATTTATATTTTTTATTTATTTTACCATTTACTGTTTACTGTTTTCGTCATCACCCACCATTTTACATACACCCATCCATGTACACATACACTCACACACAAGGAAAGAATGATACCTTTTTGTTTGCACAAAGGGCTTTAAAGAATCCTCTGATTGGCCCTTAGAAGGAAACTTAACACTCACTCTCCACTCATAACACCTAACCTAACAGAATTCCAGTGACCAGAAACAACGGTTAACCTGAGGACGCCATTTATATTATTGAACCCAGGCAACAAATATTAACCAGGTGTGGCCCTATGCTGAGTACACTGATTTTTCCTACCCAAATACAACGATACTGATTCTGCTCCTTGATCAACAATCGGTTCCCATAGCAGCAGGTTCACTGAAGCACCACATTTGGTTGCCTGCTGCCAAATGCCCTGCTGTAGTATTCAGTAAGACTCCTTACCGCTCAGTTGCAGAGCCACAGGTTTTGCAGAGAAAGCGCTCTGCATCTGGCAGTGCTGCCTTAGATCGAGCCAAGTCGGAGTCGCGGCACCAAAATTGTCAGTGAAACAAAGCTCACTCAATCATTTTCGGAAAGTAGCAAACACAGAAGAACTTTATTATTTTGTAAGACAATCAAAAGAGCTACATGTTTTCTCTACGAGAACAATCTCACAATAACCTGCCTCACCCAGCAGAGCTCCACCATTATAGGCCAAACCCTCATGACCTAATCGAATTCACTAAATATCTTTGCAGAAATTAAATGCAATTGACACTCCCAGGCAGTTGGCCTTCCTCCCCTTTGCAGTCTATGCTGGGTGACTGATAAATCTGTCATCGATGCAGATGTCTTCTCTTTGTTGGTCATATGTTCAGGCAGTGACGGCTGGTGAGTTTTGAAGCTTGTGGGGCATACATTACCCAGGATGAATCTGGGAGCGAGCGCGCGCAGCGTGCAAACCCACACTACCCAAATGGTGTGCGGGGGGGTTTCTCCCACCACAAAATCTTTTGAAAAATGGCCTCCAAATTGTGGAATTTACTGTCCAAAGCCCACGAAATATGACATAAAAAGCATTAGGTTTTACATATTAATGGTGGTACATTATTCTTACGTGTGCATGTGTGATGGTGTATTTTACAGCAGCTAGTATTGAGAATAGCTGGTACTATGGTGTATGAAAGGGGCCTGGAGGCCCAGCAACTACCACCATGTGCCAGTCATCATTTGTATGATTATTTTCTATAATGCTTTCATTCTGGGGCTTTACATGGGCACTTTGCGGAGCTCGCATTACAAAACTAATTTGCTGCAGCCCTTCGGGCCATCACTTGGACTGGCCTATAGGGCAACATGTCCATGGCTCAAACAAAAACACAAAATGCTGGTGTGGGCCAGTTTTTTTGCTCAAAGTGGGTCACTTTCTTTGGCCATTGTGAGGCAGTAACTTCACCATGCAGCTGTGGTTTTGACCAGTGTTGCTGTTGCTGAGTAAATATTCTTTAAAATCCACAATTTGCACCACATTTTATCAAAAAACTCCACCTTGGGTAATATTCAAACAGTGTCACAAAAGGAATGAATTGGCATTTGCAACTGTAGTGGGCCACTTTTTCATTGGTGCCCGAGACAATTTTATGGCCCAGTCCAACTCGGACTGGGGCCAGGGCCATAAAATTGACACGGGCACCAATGAAAAAGTGACCGACCCTGTGTGCACTGCAGACGCCACAAAACCTAAACAGAGTGCGCCTAGCAGCAAGTATTTAGTACATTATATGAAGCGCACAGTGTGACCTAACCAACAAAAGCTTTGAGTATACAAAACATTTACCAATTAAAATAATATATTACAATCCATAATAATCAAATGCTCACGATTTAGGAACTGGAATCATAATTCATAAAAGTGTATCATAAGAAAAAGATACAAAAAAGTCTGCATACGTTTATAAAAACAAAGAGATTACCATTTAAACATAACTAAAAAACATTTTTTTAGGCGTTGATAACCCATGCCCTATGCAGACAGCCATGATCGTACGTATTTGGCAATGAAGTAAACTGCGTTAACACCTCCTGATGGAGGGGAAGGAACAGATGGCAGGTGTTTTACTGGCCCCCACAAACAGTTGCCTCTCATCCTCTCAGAAGATTAATCATGAACACCTGGAAAATAGCCCAGTTTCTTATAATGTTGTCAGCAAAGTACAAAACGTGCACACCTTCGAAATCTAAAAAATAAAGTACATCAATATTTCTGGGGAGCGCAATATCAACAAGGGATTTCACAGGGCTCCTGCTTAGACCAGGGGCGGAATGGCATATAGGGAACTCTGGAGATTTCCTGGTAGGCCTCTGCAACTTGGCGTTCTTGTGTGGTGATTTATTTTATTTCCAAATGTTCCCATTGCTTAAATTCAGTAGTTTAAACCAAGCGTGTGAACATTATACCTATAGGAATGACTCAGCATCATACGATAACCAGATTCAAATGCTCAAGAAAATGTTGCAATTGACTTTTGATTTAAACTTTTTCATGTTCAATAATCAAATATACCAACAAACGAAAGGGGTGGCTATGGGCACCAAATATGCTCCAGCACTAGCCAACATTGTTATGGGCATGCTAGAAGACAAAAGCGTGTATACAGCCCCATTCTTCATTGATAAGGTTAAAATGTGGACACGATACATTGACGATGTATTTTGCATAATTGATGGAAGTACTGATGAGTTTCAAGATTTTGTGAATCATTTGAACCACAATTGTTTTGACATCCGGTTTGTGGGAGAATGTAATGAATGGAGCATAGACTTTCTCGATCTAACGATACTAATAGAAGAAAATCAGCTATTTACTAGAACTTTTAGAAAAAAGACGGAGGTCAACTCCACGCTTCATGCAAGTAGTTGTCATTATCACTCCACAATTCGAAACATACCGTTAGGCGAGTACATCCGCGCCAGACGGAATTGTCAACGGAACATGGATTTTGAAAAAGAATGCTTACTCTTAAGACATTGTTTCAAGAATAGAGGTTACTCTGATAAATCTATTAAATTGGCTTATAAGAGAACAAAGGACATGCACCAACAAGATACTCTTCAACCTAAAATGGGTAAGGTTACCGATGAAAAATTTGGACCTAGTTTCATTACACCGTATTGTAAAGACCACCAGCAGATTCGGCGAATACTAGGGAAACACTGGTATCTGCTGAAACTAGATGACCACATCAGCAAATTAATAGATGAGAAACCACGAATGATCTTCAAGAGAGCAGGAACTCTGAAAACAATGCTCAGTCCATCTTTGTTGCCGGAGATCGAGCAAATTAATCGCACAACCTGGCTATCTAACAGTTCAATTGGTTTCAGGAAATGTGGTGGGTGCACCCAATGCAAATATGCGCACAACTCTACGAACAAGTTCATTGACTCTAATGGCAAACAATGGCTCATACAACAAGGGATCAATTGTAAAACTAAATTTGTAGTGTACTGTATTATTTGTATATGTCAGAAGATTTATGCTGGTAGCACCAAAAGAGAGTTACGAGTCCGTATTCGTGAGCACCTGGCAAAGATTGGCAGCCAAGATACTTCGTTGCCACTATCGGATCATTGGCAGAACTGTCATCAGTTGCATAATAAATCTGATATTAGATTCATTGGTTTAAAACAAGTTACCTTGAGCAAACGAGGAGGAGATAGATTGAAGGCATTGTGGCAGTCGGAAGCACACATCATTTGTTTTTTTAATTCTACCAAAACAGGTTTGAACAATGACAATGAGATGGCCTCATTCCTATAGAATTCTGGTTACTCTGTGTTTTAGTGTTTTTTTACTGTTTGGAATCATGTCCAGTATCTTTGGCCAATGTATTTTGGGATATAGAAGGCCAAGGGGTTTTCTGTTACATGTATTTATGAATAATGTGTCTTCAATCATTCCAGTGTTTTTTAGGGATGGTTTCTTGTCTTATACATGGTTTCCGCTCTTTAGGTATAATGTAAATAATTCTTTTTCTCTCTATATTGATATCTTAGGATGTCATTCTAGCAATATATGTACTTAATAAAAGTAGTAATGCATTTCCCCAATTTTTCGAGCTGAAAAGCATTAGAATTAATTTGTATAAAGGCATTTCTTTGCTGTCCAAGCGTTTTATGGTAACTTCCCCTTTAATTTGGATCATTGCAAGGCACTGAGCCAGGTTGCCGCAGCAATGCGTGCTAACGTTGCCGTGACAACGATGAATACTATTTAGATCTTTCAAGATGGCGCCGGCTGCATCTAACATTCGAGCAACCGACGCGAGAGACTACAGAGCAGAACAGTGAGTTTCTTCTTACTCTAAAACACTCGCGTATGCGAGGAGTGCTTTATAATGAGCACGGTTTCTTCATGAGAATGCAGTGCTACTAAGCGGCACGCGTTCGTATTGTAATTAAATACTCGCGAAGGCGAGATTCATCTTCAATATATGTTTGTGAATGAATTAGATATAACGGCATAGTGTGATTTTACATTTTTAACACCTGTGAAGGTGAGGTCTATTTTTTGGTAAAGGATACGAGTATACCATGAAATGTAACTTTATACTTTGTTAGTCATACAATCGCGAGGTCGGTTTTTGTTGTGAAAGAAAGGCGCAATGCAGGTTGGAAAATTCGTGAAAGCGCAACTAGATGTTGCTATGTAAGAATCTATAATGGCCTTCCCACAATCCCACTAATACAGGTCATTTTTAATTTTTGTGTTTACAGAATTTCGACTTTGGGATTTGTCCCTATAACTGTTTCAGACAATGTTCCTATGGACCTTTTTGCTACTGGGTAAGCCCCAGGCATGTACCTTATTTGAATTACAGCATTATACTCAGTGATTCGTCTTTGTAGTAACTGGAACTAATGGGCTTTTCTTTTTTCTTTTTCTTTTTTCCGTTTCCCCCTTTTTTTCGTTTTTTTGTTTTTTGAAACAATTGTATTTTGTTTTTATTTTGATTATTAATTGAACACGATATGACTATGGTTGATATGATGACTTTGTTTTTGAATATTCTCAACCCACTCAATCCTCCCTTTCACCGACCCCTGTTTCTCTGTCGAATAACAATGTGCTATATGTTTTGTGACAAATCAATGTATATACAATGTGTGCAATTGAATCATGCATTTGCCTATTATATTGTGTGTTTTATGAACACATTTTTTTTTTAGTTTGTATAATGAATGTAGCCCTGATTTGATAAAGGCTCGTGGGAGCCGAAACGCGTAATCGAGTAGAGGGCTCGCACATTAGATTGTGCAAACAGATTGTGCCATTAAACAATCCAACTCTACACTGGCGCTGAGTCCTGGAGTTTTTTCATCTTTTCTGTTATTTGTGTGGACGGTATGGGCTTAGTATCCGTCCAAATCCAGTGACCTGCGACTATTTGGATGACAACAATATCCTAACTAATGCTTTTTCAATAATTAATTTACATAAGGGATTGGAAGGAGTCGCCTGCTGGAGCAACTTCAAACCAAATAAACCCCATTTTTCTTGTAAACTGAGACTTCGTGTTTCGGAAGTTGACAAGAAGGCAGACCCGCTACCACTCAAGATGGCCGCATATTTTAAGAACCGAGAGGAAGATACAAAGAATCGTTTTACAGAACGGGGAGATATGACTCATGCTTTCTCTAACGTGGTACCCAAAAGAGAAGATTTACGTTCTAAATTCATGAAATTGGAAAGAATATCTAAAAAGGAAATAGATAAATATTGGGAAAAGGTTTCCCTGGAGAATTATGTGCAGAATGATCGAATACCAAGGGGAGTGAGAATCCTTATTTTTCCCACCTTCAATAATGATCAAGACAAAGACTTAGCAGAAGCTTGGGAAGCAAATTTGAGTAACAGTTCTATGAAAATGATGGATCTTTTGATTGAACATGCTAATAGAGAACACAAGAGAGCAGTGGAAGGAATTGAGACCATTAAGAAAGAAATTACTGAGATGCAATCAAGTGAAACAACTAAAGCAAAAAATTATGAAAAAATGAACGACCTTTTACAAGTATATCAGGATGAGGTCAAACTTAGAAAACTAAGGAAGTGCTATCGTGATGATCGGGATTACAAAGAAGATCGAGTGTATACCTTCCAGACTAAATACGATGCTAGCATTAAAATATCTTCAAAGAATTCAACACCCAATACATCATCAGCAAGTTCTGATGCAGATTCAGAACCGGAAACCCTAGAGGTTAGAGGTGAGAATGTTCGTATAGAGGGTGGCTATATGAACCAAATTAGAAGGTACAAGAAAGGGAATCGCAATCTTCCCAAGAAGACAGTCCGTTTTCAAATACCAGCTATCAGCAACACCCCACTGTTGGGGCAAGGAGGAGAGGCAGGAGGGGGGGCAAGAAGCAGCGTGAACTTAGATACTGTCAACATGGACAAAAGATTAACGAGGGCCAGCTATAAGGAGGCAAGCAGTTCCAGGTAATGGATGATTTAGTATTTAACTTATCGAGTAAAAATTTAACTGCAGATGAAAGAGGTCTTCTTAACAGGGGCTTATCTTTCGCGCCCACCTATGAATCTAACCGAGTGGAGGTACATATAGACCTATTCAAGTTCATACGGAAGCTAAAGCTAAAAATGTTCTTTGCCACCAGAGCATCAGGTAACTACCGTAATCGAGAGCCGGCGATTCCAATTAGTGGGCATTCTATTCAAGAAGTGGAGGACACTTTCTTGATCAGATCCTTAACAGAAGACGAACAATTTGCTCCGTTTAATCTTTTGGATGAACTGAGGGTGAAATCCAGTAGTATTCCCATTCAATCTTTGAAACCAACATCAAAATTTTTGCCACAGTTACCGGCAGACAACTTAATTGATACCTTCTACAAAGCAGTGTCTCAGGACCTGTATGAGATGGATGCACGGAGAAACAAACATCGTAATTCGAACAAGGATAAATCTGTCAATCTAACCCAAGGGGAATTAACAGCACTCAAAGGCCTAATGGCCGATGGACATATTGTAATTAAGGAAGCTGACAAAGGGGGGAGCATTGTTGTTATGGGCAGGGTGGATTATCTCAAGATGGCCAATAATCATTTGTCAACCCCCGACTGTTATCGAATAAGAACTGACAATGTAAAGAAAAAGGCTGTTGAGCAACTCAGAGAAAACATTCTGATTTGGCACAGGAAAGGCCTCATCACTGATGAGGAGAGATCCTTCCTAACAGTGAAAGAACCAGTATTTCCCAATATGTATTTCCTACCTAAAATACATAAAGAATTCAACTCGATACCAGAAGGCCGCCCGATTATGAGTGGGATAGGGTGGATAACTGAAAGGGTTTCGGAGTACCTGGATACCATCCTCAGACCTAGAGCAGCGGTACTCAAGTCTTATCTTCAAGATTCTACTAGTCTCATACGCAAACTGCACGACTTTGAATGGCAAAGCACCTACTATCTTGCCACTTTAGATGTAAAGGCCCTCTATATCTCTATTCATCATAAATGGGCAACTGCCTCCATCGATTATACCTATAGGAATGACTCAGCATCACACTATAACCAGATTCAAATGCTCAAGGAAATGTTGCAATTGACTTTTGATTAAAACTTTTTCATGTTCAATAATCAAATATACCAACAAACGAAAGGGGTGGCTATGGGCACCAAATATGCTCCAGCACTAGCCAACCTTGTTATGGGCATGCTAGAAGACAAAATCGTGTATACAGCCCCATTCTTCATTGATAAGGTTAAAATGTGGACACGATACATTGACGGTGTATTTTGCATAGTTGATGGAAGTACTGATGAGTTTCAAGATTTTGTGAATCATTTGAACCACAATTGTTTTGACATCCAGTTTGTGGGAGAATGTAATGAATGGAGCATAGACTTTCTCAATCTAACGATACTAATAGAAGAAAATCAGCTATTTACTAGACTTTTAGAAAAAAGACGGAGGTCAACTCCACGCTTCATGCAAGTAGTTGTCATTATCACTCCACAATTCGAAACATACCGTTAGGCGAGTACATCCGCGCCAGACGGAATTGTCAACGGAACATGGATTTTGAAAAAGAATGCTTACTCTTAAGACATCGTTTCAAGAATATAGGTTACTCTGAAAAATGTATTAAATTGGCTTATAAGAGAACAAAGGACATGCACCAACAAGATACTCTTCAACCTAAAATGGGTAAGGTTACCGATGAAAAATTTGGACCTAGTTTCATTACACAGTATTGTAAAGACCACCAGCAGATTCGGCGAATACCAGGGAAACACTGGTATCTGCTGAAACTAGATGACCACATCAGCAAATTGATAGATGAGAAACCACGAATGATCTTCAAGAGAGCAGGAACTCTCAAAACAATGCTCAGTCCATCTTTGTTGCCGGAGATCGAGCAAATTAATCGCACAACCTGGCTGTCTAACAATTCAATTGGTTTCAGGAAATGTGGTGGGTGCACCCAATGCAAATATGCGCACAACTCTACAAACAAGTTCATTGACTCTAATGGCAAACAATGGCTCATACAACAAGGGATCAATTGTAAAACTAAATTTGTAGTGTACTGTATCATTTGTATATGTAAGAAGATTTATGTTCGTAGCACCAAAACAGAGTTACGAGTCCGTATTCGTGAGCACCTGGCAAAGATTGGCAGCCAAGATACTTTGTTGCCACTATCGGATCATTGGCAGAACTGTCATCAGTTGCATAATAAATCTGGTATTAGATTCATTGGTTTAAAACAAGTTACCTTGAGCAAACGAGGAGGAGATAGATTGAAGGCATTGCGGCAGTCGGAAGCACGCATCATTTGTTTTTTTTAATTCTACCAAAACAGGTTTGAACAATCACAATGAGATGGCCTCATTCCTATAGAATTCTGGTTACTCAGTGTTTTAGTGTTTTTTTACTGTTTGGAATCATGTCCAGTATCTTTGGCCAATGTATTTTGGGATATAGAAGGCCAAGGGGTTTTCTGTTACATGTATTTACGAATAATGTGTCTTCAATCATTCCAGTGTTTTTTAGGGATGGTTTCTTGTCTTATACATGGTTTCCGCTCTTTAGGTATAATGTAAATAATTCTTTTTCTCTCTATATTGATATCTTAGGATGTCATTCTAGCAATATATGTACTTAATAAAAGTAGTAATGCATTTCCCCAATTTTTCGAGCTGAAAGGCATTAGAATGAATTTGTATAAAGGCATTTCTTTGCTGTCCAAGCGTTTTAGGGTAACTTCCCCTTTGATTTGGATCATTGCAAGGCACTGAGCCAGGTTGCCGCAGCAACGGGTGCTAATGGTGCCGTGACAACGATGAATACTATTTAGATCTTTCAAGATGGCGCCGGCTGCATCTAACATTCGAGCAACCGACGCGAGAGACTACAGAGCAGAACAGTGAGTTTCTTCTTACTCTAAAACACTCACGTATGCGAGGAGTGCTTTATAATGAGCATGGTTTCTTCGTGAGAATGCAGTGCGACGAAGCGGCACGCGTTCGTATTGTAATTAAATACTCGCGAAGGCGAGATTCATCTTCAATATATGTTTGTGCATGAATTAGATATAACGGCATAGTGCGATTTTACATTTTTAACACCTGTGAAGGTGAGGTCTATTTTTTGGTAAAGGATAAGAGTATACCATGAAATGTAACTTTATACTTTGTTAGTCATACAATCGCGAGGTCGGTTCTTGTTGTGAAAGAAAGGCGCAATAGAGGTTAGAAAATTTGTGAAAGCGCAACTAGATGTTGCTATGTAAGAACCTATAATGGCCTTCCCAAAATCCCACTAATACAGGTCATTTTTAATTTTTGTGTTTACAGAATTTCGACTTTGGGATTTGTCCCTGTAACTGTTTCAGACAATGTTCCTATGGACCTTTTTGCTACTGGGTAAGCCCCAGGCGTGTACCTTATTTGAATTACAGCATTATACTCAGTGATTCGTCTTTGTAGTAACCGGAACTAATGGGCTTTTCTTTTTCTTTTTCTTTTTTCCGTTTCCCCCTTTTTTTCATTTTTTCGTTTTTTGAAACAATTGTATTTTGTTTTTCTTTTGATTATTAATTGAACACGATATGACTATGGTTGATATGATGACTTTGTTTTTGAATATTCTCAACCCACTCAATCCTTCCTTTCACCAACCCCTGTTTCTCTGTCGAATAACAATGTGCTATATGTTTTGTGACAAATCAATGTATATACAATGTGTGCAATTGAATCATGCATTTGCCTATTATATTGTGTGTTTTATGAACAAAACATTTTTTTGGTTTGTATAATGAATGTAGCCCTGATTTGATAAAGGCTCGTGGGAGCCGAAACGCGTAATCGAGTAGAGGGCTCGCAAATTAGATTGTGCAAACAGATTGTGCCATTAAACAATCCAACTCTACACTGGCGCTGAGTCCTGGAGTTTTTTCATCTTTTCTGTTATTTGTGTGGACGGTATGGGCTTAGTATCCGTCCAAATCCAGTGACCTGCGACTATTTGGATGACAACAATATCCTAACAAATGCTTTTTCAATAATTAATTTACATAAGGAATTGGAAGGATAAGCCCCATTTTTCTTGTAGACCAATGAAAAAGTGACTGAACCTGTGTGCACTGCAGACGCCACAAAACCTAAACAGAGTGCGCCTAGCAGCAAGTATTTAGTACATTATATGAAGCGCACAGTGTGACCTAACCAACAACAGCTTTGAGTGTACAAAACATTTACCAATTAAAATAATATATCACAATCCATAATAATCAAATGCTCACGATTTAGGAACTGAAATCATAATTCATAAAAGTGTATCATAAGAAAAAGATACAAAAAAAGTCTGCATACGTTTATAAAAACAAAAAGATTTCCATTGAAACATAACTAAAAAACATTTTTTTAGGCGTTGATAACCCATGCCCTATACAGACAGCCATGATCGTACGCATTTGGCAATGAAGTAAACTGTGTTAACACCTCCTGATGGAGGGGCAGGAACAGATGGCAGGTGTTTTACTGGCCCCCACAAACAGTTGCCTCTCATCCTCTCAGAAGATTAATCATGAACACCTGGAAAATAGCCCAGTTTCTTATAATGTTGTCAGCAAAGTACAAAACGTGCACACCTTTGAAATCTAACAAATAAAGTACATGAATATTTCTGGGGAGCGCAATATCAACAAGGGATTTCACAGGGCTCCTGCTTAGACCAGGGGCGGAATGGCATATAGGGAACTCTGGAGATTTCCTGGTAGGCCTCTGCAACTTGGCGTTCTTGTGTGGTGATTTATTTTATTTCCAAATGTTCCCATTGCTTAAATTCAGTAGTTTAAACCGAGCGCGTGAACATTCTAAAACAAATGCAGAGTGCACACGCATGTCCACGGGTAGGTCCAGGGAGACATGTGTTGCCGGATCCGGCCCAATGGTAGTACTTTCGCATGTGCCCCGACGGTCCTCGCAGGGGACCTTGCACTTCCGTAATGTCTTCAATGTGATAAAACAGCAGCATTTCATACGAAGCACCGTTTAAAAAAGATTATCACTGCTATTATTGTTATTATTTATGTGTGATTTTTGTATACAGCCTATTTCCCCATCAGGCTGAGATCCCTCTGATAGTCATCTGTCAGGGCTATCTCCTTCAGCCGCTCCTCCATTGCTATAGGTGTAGTTTTGCTTGTCCCACTAAATAAACACAGCACACGTCACTTTTGCAGAGAAGGAAACAAGGACTAGGTGAGCTACTGACACCTGTCCTGGGCAACGTTATGTGAGATGGTTCCGTGCAATACTGAGGTTTTACATGCAGATTTGGGTTTGAAACTCACATGGAACTTCTCAGTTTTCAGTCCTTCCGAAGTGGATGAAATGAGTGTCCCGAGTTGGCTAAGAGTAACTTGGAGTTTACGCCCCCAACGTCCCTAATATTATCTGTTACGCTGCTAGGCAGCTGAGTTGCTAACAGTACCATAACAATACTACTCATTCGCACATGCTGTATAGACGGCGGGCTGTCAATAGGAATGCACGGCCGTCCCGTTCTACAGAAAGCACCAGTCTGATGCGGAAAAGTGTGATCTAAACGCGGGTTATTGATGAGCTCTCGGTTTTGTTCTGCCTACTCGCGTAAATGCAGCGACTCGCCTTAAACATACCAAAAGGCGATCATTAATACAATCTACCATGTACACACGTCCCACACGGTGGAGTATTCATTTGAGTGCCGCCGCTGAGTGGTAGTGAGACACTGCTCAAATGTGAGCTTCGCAGACGTGACTGACAGATCCCTAGAGCTAGCGCTGAACCTGCTGAGCTGCCCAGGCTGCACATCTGTATAGCTAGGTGGACGTTGCACATTTCCTCTACTGCGAGTTATACATATCAATTACAGTTGCCTTTGGCATCCCAAAGCTGCCCTTGCTTCCGTGTGTATTTAATGTGGGTAATGTATGCTCGCCTACGGGCATGTTAAGTACACTCCTCGTAGTGGGTGTATAGTATATGTGCGCTAAAAAAAAAAGAATACAGTCGCAGGTTTTAAAACTATTGACACACAGCAATAATTGGTGGCCCGCAGAGGCCTTGCACTTCATGGCTGTGCATTCTGCAAGGTTTGGAACCCAAACGCAGACATTTTGTGATGTCAGATTTTGACAGATACTGTTCCCATAACCCCTTCCCAACACTCCCCCTTTCCCACCCCTAATGCTGCAGCCTCTGTTCCCCATAAGGGGACATACTGGCACTGTATATGTACAGAAGAGGGGCTGCGCAGCTCCCCGAGCATAGCTTGAATCGAGGAAACGCATTCAGGGGCAAAGCAAAAGTCAAACTGGGCATTTGATAGATCTCGATTGAGTGAATAACCCCTGCGATCATGTTCTGCTTTGTGGACCATCTCTCCAGGGCAGGAGTGGTTTGCAGTGACCGATACATACATGCTATTTGCATGGGCACAGGACTCTCTGCGTTTGAGGATCCGTCTCTCCCGGTTGGGCTGCTCATAGTAGGAGCCAGAGTTGGGGGCTGTCTTGGCAGAACCCCCAACCCCACGGGCAGGGACCTCTAGAGCTAGGGCTCATGAGACTCGCCGGCTGCAGGCTTACATGTTTCCGTTTACACTTGTAGTGTGAGGAAAAAGCCGTCTCTGTCCGAATGCACAGAGACTTAGATCTTTTAGCAGCTCCTCCTTAAAACCATGTCTCGGTTTCCTGTGCTATTCGGGGTGCTACTGCAGTTCGAGCACTATCCCCTGGGCTACAACTGACCAGGGCCATCCCAAAGCCCAGTGCAGTGCTCCAGGACGGTCCTGGAGCACTGCCCGAGCCCCAGGGAAAGGGCTGCTGCCCGGCCTGGCTGCCGCAGTACTGTGTTGATGTCTTGACGAAATAGATAGATGATTTTTATTCAATTAAGTAACTTTAAATTAAGTTACCTAACTGAACAAAAAAAATCTTCCATTAGTTTCATCAACAATGCATTCACAACGCCAAGCAAGCCGATGCAGCAGGCCCATGGGCCTACTACCCAGCCTCAGCCTGTGCACCACGGTCCCCCTGGAGCACACTGTACTGGCCTGGAAAGGCCAAGATGCCGTGCTAATACACGGTGACGGCCCCAACGACGGCCCCAACAGTCACTCAGTACTTACTGTTACCGGCAAACTTCTTTGGCCTGCTGTTCGTGGTCACGGGCAGCTCAGCATCGACACAGCCTCTTACACAACGATAAGCCAAGAAGAAGAGAAGTGTGAAGGTGGCTCAGGCGCACTCTCTGGACCATCACCCCACTCCCATACTCAAATGTCATTGGGTGGCAAGCAGCCAATGACATTACTGTATCTATGCAGGGAATCTTCGGTGCGCTGTTTGCGCAGATATTTCGGTGGCGGGGCTACCCCACAAGCGCCCCACCAGCTTCCTAGTGAAAAGGTTTATGTAGAGTGAGTGGAGCTATGAGCTCCACACACATTACCATGGGGAAAAGGTGAGTAAAATGGGACGTGCCCCGCTGTGGCAGCCAGCCCAGGCCCAATACTATTACTGTATTCTTTGTCACCCAGCGCCCCTGCATTGCTCAAATGGGTACTGCAGCAGCAACCTGCATCAACTACTGCAGAGCAGCAACACTTACACCAAGGTGGGTGCTTCCTAGGTGGGGGGGGGTGGCGCCCTGCCGCCCTATGATAGCGGCCGCCACTGTGTTCAGGTTTATTCTAGAACCCTCCTGCCTTAACGAGGATCGGAGTCACCATTTCCAATCTCGCACATGCTAGTAATTTTCCACCCGTTCCTTTACTAGTTCCCAGTTTGCACTACCCCACATTGTGTGACAAGGGTGGTGTCTCCGGGACAAGGACTGAGTTAACAATTTTAATCTTCCGATCAAACAATGTAAATATTCCCACAGATAAGATTGAAAACATGAACAGCAACGACATGTTAATCAAGCAAGCATTGCAGTAAGTCTGTGCGGATTAGCTGAATGGAAATAGGTTATATCAGCTGTTAAGAACTAGGGTTATATGTACACTACTACTACATTAAATAACTCGCACAATGTCAAACTCTGTCAACAATTTAATTTCCAAAATATTCACAGAGGTAACCAACTCACTAGAGATGCAGAAAAAGGATACAGAATGGTACTGACGCTTCGATGTTCTGTACTTCGGAAATTTATTCGAAGCAAAATACCTTCCTAATGATGTACCTCCCTAGCTGATATTTGAATCACAGCTAGAGGAGTGAATCAATGGAAAGGACACATTACACACAATAAACAGGAATACACCAAGCTGGAAAACAATGAGGAGCTATTTAGTCTATTCCCTGTTGAACACCAAATACTCTCCCTGAGATTCTAGACTAACCTGAGAGTATGACTCTAAGTAGCCTCGGAGACTCTTCTTTCTTCTCAATATGAAGTATGAGGCAGTCCAAACATCTAAGGTGAAAGGAGAATACCAAAAGAAACAGGCAACGAGGAAGGGAATTGTTAATAAGGAACTGATACCCGTATGGCACGCGGGACGCACTTGTGTCGGGTTGGTGCGCGTCAGTCCTCTGGATAGCGTCCAATAATGTCCAATGCACGTGTTAACGGAATTAAAGGACTGAAGAAAGGTAAGAGCACTCAATTGGTGATGTCCTTAAAGGTGTGCGGAAAACAAAATGAAAACAGTATAGTCTTGGTTCACCAGTGGCTCAGAAAGTAGGCAAGATCCAGGACATAGCATGAGCAGAAACGCAGGATGCGAAGGTATTATAAGTAATTGCCTTTGGTTTGCAAGCAAGAATAAGTGTATGAAGTCTGGGAACGGTCCGTAGAATGGACCCGGAGATCTCATGTAACAGTGGGCGGAGACAAAGACAAAAACAATCCTCTGTACAAGCCAAGGTCAAGTACTGGGAAATAGCAGCTCTGGCGGAGAAAATCAATCCAAGGAAACAGAGCGTGGTCGTAAACCAGGGAAGTAGAATTAGTGGGCGGAGACAAAAGGCAGTCCGTGGGAAATCCAAAGTCAGGAAACCAGAAAGTAATGAGCCAGGCTGGAAAGGAGTCCACAAGTTCACGGGCTGATGACTCAGGCTGGAATGGAGTCCACAAGTTCACGGGCTGAAGCGCAAAAAGAACAGAGCACAAACAGACAGAGCTTCGGGAGAAAAACCCAATCAGAAGCGCTGAACCACTGTCTGGCAGGGTTTAAATAACCACTAATAGTCGTAACCTGTCACATGACAGCATCAGCGTTTGGAAGCAATGAACGGCATCGCCTGAACGTGTGCCATCTCCATGGGAACCGTCCCGTGAGCGGCCACATCGTAAAGAACGGCCTGGCTGCCATTCTGTATGCAAGCTGCTTATTTCCATGAGGCAGAAAGGCAGACAATGTGTTTTTTACACTGCCAGGTGTTTTGTGGCTAACAGGTATAGAGGCAGGCATGACACACAATAAAACATTAGGACTTAATAAAAAAGAAATAAATCTGCACACACAGGCTTGATGAGTTTGATAGGTGAGAGGATGGTTAATTTCTATTTAGTGGGCTCTTCCAATGGTTATAGTATGGCTCTTCCAATGGCCTCCCAACATGGCCGCCCGCGTCTTCCCTGACAATGGAGAATCTCACCACTGCTGGTCCGGATTGGCCCTGCACCAGCAACCAATAAGAGTATGGCACAGGAGCCGGCAGGCGAAGCCGGCGTGCAATGAAGGCGCAAAGTAGAGGACAGCTGCACCCTCTGCCGCTCTCCGCTGTGAGCGAATCACCTCTCTCTCTCCTAAGGGGCACAGGAGTGCTCCCCTGCATCCAGGAACACAAGCACTGTGCAGGAGAACTGAAGCCATCCTAAGCCTCCTGAAAGGAGGTGGTGTAGCCCTCATAGCTAAAGAATCCATCCTCATCAGGGAGGTTGACAGGAAAACTGAGAACAACAATGACTACCCACCTCTCAAACTCAACCTCTCTCCTAACTGCACCATCACCCTCCATATTGTATATCACCCACCCAGTCCCATAGCTGACTTCCAGGCAATCCTGATGCACCTCCTCTCAGACAATCTAAAAAAATCCACAAAGGCCATCCAACTAGGAGACCTCAACCTTGGCCTGAAGGACCCCAAAGACTCCCCCATCCAAATGGCTGGCTAATCCGCTTGGAACCGTGGGATTTTAAAACGCCATCTCTGACCCACACATATCAAGGGTCATACCCTTGATTGGATTGCATCCCACAATTGCCCACTCACCATCAAGGCTAACACACCCCTCCCATGGACTGACCACCACCTCATCCCATTCGACCTCTCAACGCCCAAGATAAAGCACCAGCCCGTAACACCTCTCCCCTATGCTCTCACCAGGAGCTCACGCCAACATACCGAAGAAAGGCTCCGACCACACCTTGCAGTGCCTGCCTTCAAACCACCTTTCTCCAAAGGCCCTGAAGCACTAGCACAAACTTTCAACATCACTCTAAAACAAGCCCTCAACACCATTGCCCCGCTCTCAGCCCGGAAAGCGAAACACACCAAGCACACTAACACCTTGTTCTCCCCTGAGCTACTTGAACTACGCACCAAATATCGGGCAGCACTATCAACCTGGAAAGACAATCGCTGCGACTCTGCCAAGTTAGAGTTTAACAAACTCACTAAAGACTACAAACAAGCTATTATCAAGGTGAAAGCCACATCCTTCAACACTTGGATCGCGAACGCCAAATCAGATTCCAAAGAGATCTTCTCAATTTTTAGGGAACTAGAATCACCTACACCCCTCCCCCCCACAGGCCATCACCAAAGATGAATCCTGGTGCAACAGCGTTCCATCAGCAATGCATTGCAAACTCGACACCTTGAACAACAAAATCTAAGCCAACCAACAGACACCAAACCACCTTGCACCAAACCTCCCACACCACAACACCAGCAATACACCCCTGTTCTCCTTCAAGGATGTTAACTAACAGGATTTCATCACCATCGTGAACACTATTAAACCCTCTCATTGTAAAGGTGACGTATGCCGTCCCCCTTATCAAAGACTGTGCCACTACCCTCGCTCCCTTCCTCACGGCCTTCATTAATGCCTCATTCTCCTCAGGGTCCGTCCCGGCCTGCCTCAAAGAAGCCTGGGTGCGCCCCCTACTCAAGAAACCTACACTTGACCCAACCTCCCCTAACAACTACAGAACCATAATGAATGTCCCATTTCTGCTAAAGATCCTGGACAAAGCAGCCTACCTGCAAGTCCAACAGTTCCTCAAAGCAAACAGCCCCCTCGCCCTCCGCCAGTCAGGCTTATACCCAGGTCATGGAACAGAAACGGCCTTAAACGACCTAAAGAACCAAATGGATGACATCAGAGACTCTGGAAAACCAGCCCATCTCCTCCTCCTTAACTTTTCGGCAGCGTTGGACCTGGTTGACCACAAAACTCTCTGCCACCACCTCTCATCCTCAGCACGCTTCTCCCCCGACGCCATAGCCTGGATCGCCTCATTCCTTCAAGGTAGAGCCATGAGAGTCTTCTCATATCAAGCCTGAGCGCAACCGGACATTATCCAGTGCGGAGTGCCACAAGGCTCTTGCATATCCACGACCCTATACAACATCTTCACTAGGCCACTCTTCAAAATCCTTGACTCACTTGGCATCTCATATACGAACTACGCCAACGACACACAAGTCCTCCTGGCTCTGTCCCGTGACTATGAGATCGACGCCAAAACCCTAAACGACACCTACTCTACCATCCAAACTTGAATGGCTGAGAACTGGCTTTGCCTTAACGGGGACAAAACAGAGCTACTACTAATTGGATCAACTGAAACCCTAAAGAAGCTTGATAACAAATACTGAGACTTCACCATTGACAACACCCAAATCACAGTCTCCAAGCCCACTAAAACCCTTGGAGTTTACCTCGACTGCAACCTCTCCATGACTAGACAGGTTAACGCTATTGCGTCCACCCCAATTTACCATGCAAAGCTTCTTAATGCAACCAGACAATTCCTGACAAAGCAAAACTGCCTCACCATCGCTAGAGCCATAACGGGCACCCGACTTGACTACTGCAATGTCCTATTGCTGGTACTTCTGCAAAAATATCAAAAAGCTCCAAACTGTCCAAAGCAATGCACTCAGGGCTGCCCCTGGAATTCCCAAAAGAGACCACATTTCAGCTGCCAGGAAACAAGCCCACTGGCTGCCCATCAGAGAACGGGTAATCTTCAAAACTCTGGCCATCACATATACATTTATCAACCATGCCACCCCTGAATACCTAACACAAAGGGGGTGATTCATAGATTTCAGCGCACAAGTGGCGCACGCGGCTGGTGCACAGTGTGCGCGTGCGAATCCCTGCGCCAGCCGCGTGCGCTAAAATCCATTTCCGCGCACAGCGTATTCATGGATTCCAGCCACCAAAACCAGCCGTGGCGCACAGTGGCGCAGCGACCCTGCAGCAGCGCAAGTTACGCCCCCAAGAACGCCTCTCGCGCAGGGAAAAGCCATCAATATACCCAATCCAGCGCAAAGGGCTGCGCTAACCCTGTACCAGCACGGAAAGCGGGCTCCGTGTATCACTGGGGTGCACAGGAAGTACCTCACGCGATTGGCCCCGTGCGAGCAGGGTACGCGTATTTCAGGGGTGCACGGGAAGTTCCACACGCCATTTCCGTAGGGTACGCGTATCTCAGGGGTGCGCGGGAATTTCCACACGCGATTGGGCCCGTGCGAGCAGGGTACGCGTATCCCAGGGGTGCGCAGGAAGTGCCACACGCAATTTCAGCAGGGTACGTGTATTTCAGGGGTGCGCGGGAATTTCCACACGCTATTGGGGGTACGCGTATCTCAGGGGGGCGCAGGAAGTGCCACATGCGATTTCAGCGGGTACGTGTATTTCAGGGGTGCGCGGGAATTTCCACACGCGATTGGGGGTTCGCGTATCTCAGGGGTGCGCGGGAAGTGCCACACGCGATTTCCGCAGGCTACGCGTATCTCAGGGGTGCGCGGGAATTTCCACACGTGATTTCAGCAGGGTACGTGTATTCCAGGGGTGCGCGGGAAGTTCCACACGCGATTCCATCAGGGTACGTGTATTACAGGGGTGCGCGGGGAGCACCACACGTGAAATGCACGTGTGGGTCCTCCCAGGTGTTCCCTCTACACCCTCCACGGCCCCTGCAGGTGGCTCACACCACAGGGGCCTACCCTGCACATGTCCTGCAGGCACACCATCCACCATGGCCATGACCCCCAGCCAACCCACATGTCAACTTGCACTACTGCCCACCAACGCATGTACCCCTGCACCCCCACCCCCCCAGTCACCAGGGCAGCCTCCACCAGGCCCCCACCCATGTCTCCCAGCACCCCCACCCCCCAGCACTGTGGGGCACCTGCCAGCAGGCCCCCACCCATGTCCAACTCATGTTCCCCACCACCCCCACCCCCCAGCACTGTGGGGCACCTGCCAGCAGGCCCCCACCCATGTCCAACTCATGTTCCCCACCAACCCCCACCCCCCAGCACTGTGGGGCAACTGCCAGCAGGCCCCCACCCATGTCCAACGCATGTTCCCCACCACCCCCAACCCCCAGCAGTGCAGGGGCAGCCACCACCAGGCCCCCACCCATGTCTCGCAGCACCCCCACCCCCCAGCCACCAGGGGCAGCCTCCACCAGGCCCCCACCCATGTCTCCCTGCACCCCCACCCCCCAGTCACCAGGGGTAGCCTCCACCAGGCCCCCACCCATGTCTCCCACCACCCCCACCCCCCAGCAGTGCAGGGGCACCCACCACCAGGCCCCCACCCATGTCTCCCAGCACCCCCACCCCCCCAGTCACCAGGGGCAGCCTCCACCAGGCCCCCACCCATGTCTCCCAGCAGTGCAGGGGCACCCACCACCAGGCCCCCACCCATGTCTCCCACCACCCCCACCCCCCAGCAGTGCAGGGGCAGCCTCCACCAGGCCCCCACCCATGTCTCCCACCACCCCACCCCCCAGCAGTGCAGGGGCAGCCTCCACCAGGCCCCCACCCATGTCCAACTCATGTTCCCCACCACCCCCACCCCCCAGCACCATGGGGCACCTGCCAGCAGGCCCCCACCCATGTCCAGCTCATGTTCCCCACCACCCCCACCCCCCAGCACTGTGGGGAACCTGCCAGCAGGCCCCCACCCATGTCCAACGCATGTTCCCCACCACCCCCACCCCCAGCAGTGCAGGGGCAGCCACCACCAGGCCCCCACCCATGTCTCCCAGCACCCCCGCCCCCCAGCCACCAGGGGCAGCCTCCACCAGGCCCCAACCCATGTCTCCCTGCACCCCCACCCCCCCAGTCACCAGGGGCAGCCTCCACCAGGCCCCCACCCATGTCTCCCACCACCCCCACCCTCCAGCAGTGCAGGGGCACCCACCACCAGGCCCCCACCCATGTCTCCCAGCACCCCCACCCCCCATCCACCAGGGGCAGCCTCCACCAGGCCCCCACCCATGTCTCCCAGCAGTGCAGGGGCACCCACCACCAGGCCCCCACCCATGTCTCCCACCACCCCCACCCCCCAGCAGTGCAGGGGCAGCCTCCACCAGGCCCCCAACCATGTCTCCCACCACCCCACCCCCCAGCAGTGCAGGGGCAGCCTCCACCAGGCCCCCACCCATGTCCAACTCATGTTCCCCACCACCCCCACCCCCCAGCACCATGGGGCACCTGCCAGCAGGCCCCCACCCATGTCCAACGCATGTTCCCCACCACCCCCACCCCCCAGCACTGTGGGGCACCTGCCAGCAGGCCCCCACCCATGTCCAACGCATGTTCCCCACCACCCCCACCCCCCAGCAGTGCAGGGGCAGCCACCACCAGGCCCCCACCCATGTCTCCCAGCACCCCCGCCCCCCAGCCACCAGGGGCAGCCTCCACCAGGCCCCAACCCATGTCTCCCTGCACCCCCACCCCCCCAGTCACCAGGGGCAGCCTCCACCAGGCCCCCACCCATGTCTCCCACCACCCCCACCCCCCAGCAGTGCAGGGGCACCCACCACCAGGCCCCTACCCATGTCTCCCAGCACCCCCACCCCCCATCCACCAGGGGCAGCCGCCACCAGGCCCCCACCCATGTCCAACTCATGTTCCCCACCACCCCACCCCCCAGCACTGTGGGGCACCTGCCAGCAGGCCCCACCCATGTCCAATGCATGTTCCCCACCACCCCCACCCCCCAGCACTGTGGGGCACCTGCCAGCAGGCCCCCACCCATGTGCAACTCATGTTCCCCAGCCAATATGTCATCACAATCTAGATCCCTGGTCCCTATGGTCAGCCTCCAAATGCAAAACACCCACCCGAGTATTGCATCCACCCACTCATAATTTGCAATTACATCACAGTACACCAATTGCAAGTTCCGAAACAAACACATTTCCCTCACATACACCCAATGGGTGTCAGTGAATCTCAAAACACATATCATGAAATGCATGAAACCAATGAGATACCACACATTAAAGTTCACCAAATAAAATATGTATTAAAGGAAACATAAATAGAATAAAAAATGAAGAAACAGAAACGTGAATGTACAAAAATGAAAAGAAGCTTGTCCGTTAAAAAAAGCAAAACCAAAAATAAAATTCCAAAGTAATGTTGTCCAAAGTCAATGTCCACAAAACAAAATCCAATGGGAAATAAAAAAGAAAGCCATTGCTCCATGGTTAAAAAGTGAAAAGAAAATACTATCCAACTGTGAACTATGTACATGGGAACAAGCCAGGGTCCATTATCCCAACAAAAGAAAGGAAACCTATCTAACTACACTAACTAATAAAATAAACTATATACAAAAATGTGGCCAATGTCCGAAAGGTCCAAATAAAATAAAAACAAAAATGAAACCTAACACTACCTACATAACTATGTACAAGGGCAGCGGGCTAGTTTCACGGCTCACTTGTGGATGTCCCGGTCCAGGGCATCATCAAACTCCTCCTCAATGTCCCGGAGGTGGTCCTCCTCCATGGCCCCAAGGGTCCGCAGGGCCGTCGACGTCTCCACCTCCAAACCCCTGCGGATTGCCTCGAGGCACTCGGCCCGCCTCAGGGCCCTCCGCATGGAGTTCTGCGCCCTGACCATTGTGAGCCATGCCTCTTCCGCCCGCTGCCGCTCCGCATCTATGGCGTGGCCCAACCGCTGCCACACGGAAGACACTCTCTGTCCTGGGTCCTCCTGCCCTCCGGCCGATGCCTGCCCCTCCGATGTTGAAGGCCCCGAGCCTTCATGGCTCCCACCATGTTCCTGCTGCTGCTGTGCCTCTGCCCGTGCACTGCCTCCTGCTGCCTGCACATCCTCCGCCGGCTGGGGTGCAGTCGTTGATGTGGCCACCCCTGCTGGACGTCCGACTCCCGACTGTGGCAGGGATGCCTCCTCCACCAGCCTGGCCGCACCGTCAGAGGCAGCTCCACAGGGCACCCAGGTGACTGATGGATGGGAAGATGGCACAGAGGACGACTGGCGCGTAGGGGGTCCAGTTGAGGAGGGGGTCGGAGCAAGCCCCATCAGACGGAGGAATCTGGCCTGGGTGACCTGTCCCAGCAGGCTGACATGGTCAACGAGCCATTCGAGATGACTTGCAGTCTCTTCATGAAAAGACTGCAGGTCACCTCGCATGCCCCGTTGACGCAACGCCACACCAGCCAGGACAGGCTCAACCCGGACCTGGATAGCCACGTCCGCAGGCAGAGGAAGGCCAGTTGACGTGAGCTCATCTCCTGCCTGAAAACGGGTCTGGACGTAGGCATCCCTGCTGGTGCAAGATGATGCAGGGACAGGATCAGGGACAGGATTGCACACAGGCACCTCTGCGGCGGCCTGTGCTGCCTCCTGTCCCTGGTCCTGCACTGCACCACTAGCACCAGTGGGATCCCCACCTCCAGACCCCGTCTCTGGTGCTTGCACGGCCTCCTCCTCCACCAAACCCCCCACCAACCTGGATGACTCCGTGCCATCTTCCCCTGTTGGGCCCTGTGGGGTCCCAGCTGCCCCTTCTGGTCAGGGAGTGGGAAGATTACCTCACATCCCCCACCCTTTGCTCCCAAGCATTGAGCCCCTTGGAGAAGCTGCTCAATGTCCTGCATTTTTTGGCCACTGGATCATTTCAGCGGACCACTGCCATAGTGGGGGGGGGTCTCACAGGCCACACAGTCACGCTACCTACACCAGGTACTGGCAATCATGACAGCGCGCCCCTCAGTCCGCAGGCACATATACATGCCCAGAACACCCGCAGAAAGGCAGGCCGTTGTCCTGGATTTTTTCAGGGTGGCACACTTCCCCAAAGTGCTCGGTGCCATAGATTGCACCCATGTGGCCCTGCATCCACCTAGGGCCATTGAGCACATCTACCGAAACCGCAAGCACTGGCATTCCATCAATGTACAGGTGGTATGTGATGCAAAGGGAATCATCACCTCTGTCTATGCAAACTACCCTGGCTCCACCCATGACAGTTTCATATACAGAATGTCCGCCCTGAGCCGGGCCCTGGAAGCTGGGCAGCATGGCGACACATGGCTCCTAGGTCAGTACAAATGCCCTTGCACATGCATGCAAGTCACACACAGACAAATATCCAAACCCTAATAATCTCAACTATTATCACCTCCCCAGGGGACAGTGCCTACCCTCTGAGCAACCACATGATGACGCCAATCCGGAACCCCACCACACCACCCCAGGTAAGATACAACGCCGCCCATATTGCAACCAGGGGCATAGTGGAGCGCACATTCGGAGTGCTCAAGTCACGTTTCCGCTCCCTTGACCGCTCTGGTGGGCAACTACTCTATGCACCACCAGTAGTGTGCAGGATCATTGTGGCAGCATGTGTCCTGCACAATGTTGCAACACGGCAGGGCGTCCCGGTGGACATGGTGGTGCCCCCACATCCCCAACCACAGGCACAGGCGCTGCCCATGGGAGGGGACAGGGCACGTGGCGAGGAAGCCCGGACCCAGCTTGTGGCCACATTTTTCACCTAAACTCCCACCCCTGCGGAGTGCACACAGGCCTGGCACATACCAGGTGACAATCGATGATGACAAAGAGACAGTCAACTGTCACAACCCTACCACCCTGAGATAGTTGCCATGGAAGTGCCACATCGTCTGCATCCCTAGCTACTTAAACACAAGCTATCCAGTGTGACCAAAAGGCACACATATGACTTATGACATGATATGGGCCATACACAAGTATTCCAAAGCGCAATGAGGCAGGGAGGGGGGAACAGAGCACGGTACTACTAGGCCAGGTGTCATTGAGATCGTGCAAGTGCAGGGGTAGGGGGAATGGGAAAAGTGCAAGGGGAAGGGTGGGGGGGAGTCCAGTACAGGGGAAGTAGCCCAAAAAAATAATACATAGGTCGCCTGGTGGCAACTACAAAGGTAAGTGCAGACGAGGGCTGTAGGGATAGAGAGACAGTACTGCAGTGCAGGGGTTGCCAGGGAGGCAGTGCAAGTGGAGAGTGGCTGGGCCAGGGACCGAGGTCGGTGAGAGTGGCCCAGTTGCAGCTCCTGTGCAGTTCCAGTGGAGAATTCTGCAAGGGAGAGGCAGACAGTAAGCAGAAGCAAAGAGGAAGGTCTTGAGGTGCTTCCAGAACTGGAGATGGTTCCCCTCAAGTTCAAGTCAGGCCGGAAGTCTGTTCCAGGGGGAGGGCCCTGCTGCGGAGAGAAAGCTACCCCCAGCTAGTTGCTCTGAGAAGCGGATGACCCGGACATGCAAGGTGTGCATCACAAACACCTGCAAAACAGGCCATGGCCATCACTGTCATGTCACTCAAACCCTCCCAAACATCAACATGACATGGCAAGCAATACCCATACACCAATGCAGTAACGATAAGATACACATTGCCATGTCCTAAATGTACAGTGGCATCGGACACTGCTGCCTGACCCGGAATCAGATGAAATGACAGATCAACAAAATCTCCCACCCAAAATAAGTCATTTCCAAATGCATTACAACAGTCGTAGTCGTAACATCACAATGAATGCCTGTCTACATGCACATTATGCATTGCAAAATCAACACTGCAGCTCATGTGTGCAGTGTCCTACTCCTGCATCACACTGCTCAGCGCACAGCACAGTGAACAGCCATTGTGTGTGATGTACACCCTGAGCATCACATCTAAGTGACAGACCACGTCAAACATCAAATTAGGCATGTACTGGATCCATGATCGGTCACAGAACATGTGCTGCCGGGACACAGTGGGCACCAGAAGGCAAACAGTGTACACGTGGATATGCAAGGGTGGGAGTACATGTAGTGCATCAGAGTGCAAGTATGTGGTTCTGCAAGGACATGCACTCCACATATGCATGTGCACTCAAGTGACCATCAGTGTTCCCTACACATCACATGTGAACATCCACCATGTGTACACCCCAGCATGTCAAACCACAACTATCCCCTCACACCTGAAAGGAAAACACAACACATGAACAGGCATTGATCAGCAGAACACAACATGTACATAGGATACCACCATTACTATGTCAGAGTTCCCATCACACTGCAGGGCAAGGCAACTATCAACAACAACCCCCCCCCTCCCTCACAAATGACCATGACCCACTGAACAACTGCACCTGGGTCATGGAGCCTCCAAACCTCAATTCCACCTGGCCACAGGATCACCTTTACCCTTCGTCACCATCTCCCACCTTGTGTGTAAAAAGATGCCTGAACCCTCAGAATCCACACTCATTTCCAAAATCACAAAATCCAAGGCATAAAAACGAACCCGAACACCCTCCAGTAGATGACTTGACCTAGCAGTACCTCACAAAGGCCAAGTACTACCACAATGATGCAACAACCAAGGTAGCACAGCAAAACAATGTCACGACAGGATGTGAGACATGTGTGGTACATGACATAGGATGATGCACCATGAATGGATGTGTACTGTCACAGGTCCCCTGTACAGGCGCGGGAGTGTCACGAAACAACCACCCCCACCATGTCCCGGGTGCCTGCAAGGTCAAACTCACACAGGCCCCTGAGACCCTGGTGGGGAATGAGGTTCAGGGATATGCAGTCGGGACAGGTGTTGACACACTGGATGACTGGAATGAGTGTCAGGAGAGGGGAGGAGGAATGACACATGAAACTAGGGAATGCACGAAAATGTACAACCTGCATGAACACAAACACAATCCAAACAAACTTGGACATCATTGTCATGGCCTTCTGTAGTCCAGGCTCAGGAGTGGTACGAACCAGGGTCCTCTAGGGTTTTGGCGCCTGCAATTTCGGGGCTTACACAGGCATCCGCAACCCCAGTGGGGAAAGAGGGTCAGGGAACGTTGCTTGGATAGGCACGGGAAGCAGGAACACCGGGTAGAGGGTACAGGTTTCAAAATTGCATAGGATCACGGGTGATTAGGGAGAAAAAAACATACCAAATTGAACCACACAGACATCCATGCATCAGTACACTCCCCAGCAAGCCTATGCAGAGCAGTTCGTAAGAAAAACAACAAGACACTTAACTCTGGTTTTGAGTGCTGGCCTCCTGCCTGCGCACTCTCAGGTCCGGTTACAGGAGCACTGCAATGCTGCAAAGAGAGCCACAGTCAACAACCTGTACGTGCCAATTACACAAAAACACAACACCAAACATGCCCCATAGCAACAAACTACTCTACAAACAGACAATCTGTGGTTGATGCTTCGTACCCATATATAACATTACCCCTGTGATGGGTCATACACAGTCAATGCAGTAAGGCAGCCGCTGGTGGGTGCGTGGCAAATGGAACACCAATGTGTCACAATTCACACAACATGCAATGTTCCCTTGGTAAGCAGACAGACCCATATAGCAAGCCATGACTACAGAGCAAGTTGCGTACCACCATGACCGAAACAAAGTTGGCAGTGCATTTATCATGAAGTACGTGGAAAAGACATGCACTGCACCCGAGTATGTCCCTTGCTGTATGTCCCTGTGAGCTGCCCCTTTCCATGTCTCGGAAGGCTACATGGTTGATACAAGTGCCTCAATGGACCTTGGTGTACCGGAGGGTATGTGCCACTGCCCCTGCATGTGTCCCAGACAACCCTACTATCAACAGCCATCAGTCCACAAACACATCTGAGCTGCATTGTGTGCTTCAACACCAATATTCGTCTAAGCTCACCCTCAGTGCTGTGACTAAGCCTGCATGTGCAACTCGCCTGGTGCAACCTTTGCTGTGTCGTGGCCCCCCTGTGATGCTCACCTTGCCTGGAGTTCCTTGGAACATGTTTGCAGTTCTAGGATGTGGGTCTGCAATCACTGTGCATGTGGGCACCAACAAACGGGTCCAGAATTCCGTCGTCCAATGGGCCATGTCTGCTGGCAAAGGTGCTCTGGAGGCTCATCCCCCTGCAGAAAGGGCATGAAACACATGATTAATGCTTCAAAGTCATCTGTGTGTGTCTCATCAGGCATCTCATTACTTGACCATGTCAGAGAGTCACATCACAAATCACACCATCAGTCCGTCTTTCACCTCCAAAGTGTGGAACACTATCTACAGCATGAATTGCAACAAGCACATGTACAGGAAAGATATGAAACATACTACGCAATGCATAGCAATCAATGTCCACATTAATCATGACACACCCCATCTAGCAAAAGCTGAACAGTGGACAATGACACCTAAATCATCCCCACTAGGGGTGTCAACACAAGTCACACAGCACCAGACATGCCACAGATATGACAGTCCAAAGCCCTTGTGTAAAATGCTATAACACCGAACCATCCTTGCGAGCCCATGGATAAGGGAGGCAGGAGTGGCATATGTGAGTCAAGGACCCCAAGCAGCAAACACATACACAAGACAACCATGAAGGGCCCAGCTGGAACAGACAGTGGATGCCTTCAAAAGCCACAAAGCACCGCACCGTCACATGAAAGCACAATAGACTAGCAATTTTAAACTAAATCAACTATTAACTAATTACACTAACTATGGAAAACCTACATTACCTATTTAAACTAACTATCAAACAGAAACTTAACTAACTAAACTAAAAGAAAAATCAAAAATGGCCACATACGACCCAGGGGGGAGGGGAGGCACCCAGGAGGGGGGAGGTACAGGGTGCTGCTCAACATCCACATGCGATGATGCTGAGCCAAAAAAAAAATCCTCCATGGGCTCAACGCCTGCACAGCACGACCTATGTGGGAGATAGATGGTCGTCCGAGTCTTGCTCATCCTGGAAAGGAGGACGTGGCACAGTAGCCTGGCCACGCCTAGCCACAGCTTGCCCCTCGTCGGCAGCAAGTCTGCCGGACGGGTGAGCCTGGTTCTGTGTGGCGATGTGACGTAGGTCTGCATGCAGAACCTCACGTGATACACGTGCTTCCTCTTGCAAGGTAGCACGTGTAACACGGAGTTCTTCCTGCAAGGCCTGGCTGGACAACCGCTGCACCTCCTGGCAAGCCTGTAGCTCAGCCGAGATGGTACGCTCAAGCTGTGCAAACCTCTCCTCTGCCTGCTGCCTCTGGGACATCATAAGGACACCCAGAGTGGATCTGAGGGAAGCATACTCCTCCCTCAGGGCATCCATGTGCGCCTCTGCGTGAGCAGCAATTGCTTGACGCAGAGACGACATTTCAGCCTGGCGTGCCCTGTCTGAGGCCGCCATGCCCAGCCTGAGCGAGCGGGCTGTGCCGCCTGCTGCTGGAGAAGCACCTGCCTAGCAGTGGGGAGCACAGATCGGGCCACACGCTCCATGCTCTCAGCGTTGTTCTCCATTGCTGCCCCCTGCCGTTCGGAATTGGCAGTCATGTCTTGCTCCCACTCAGTATACAGCGGTTGCGCGCGGGGACCGCGTTGCCGGGCTTGACCCCTGCGGGACCCAAGGACCGGGGGTCCTCGCTGTGTTGGCACCGCCTGCGGCTGCACGACTACATGCCCCTGTCGACGTGATGTCCCAGGCACATCAGTGACTGGTGTGGAGGGTGACCCTGCATCCCGATCCACCACGGGCGGAGGAACCAAGACTGTCTGATCCCTCAGTGCAGGTGTTACAGACAGAGGAGTGTCCACATCAGAATCACTCACCCCTGACACATGGACTTCATGCTCATCCAACTCAACATGGACGTCAGAGTCGTCATCAAGGCTGGACTCATAGGCAGCCAGATACAAGATGGACTGCAGCACTTGGGGGTTTTCGTGGCCTACCACCCCACAACCCCCACTAGTGCTGGGTTGATGTGGTGTTATCAACCCTGTGTCTGGCATGACAACACCATCCTCCGCCTCCATTGCGTCATCACCTGAAAAATAGAGAGAAAAAGGTCAATACACATGTCAGAAGCACACAACACACACACACACCGACAGCAAAGGCATCCGGCAGACATGTGACACACAACATATGACCTGGCATGCATGCTGGGTATACTTTGAATAGCTTCTGTGATCAGACCTGTTGAAAGGTGGCAGTTTCCATGGAAGTGGGTCTATGCAGTGCAGAAAATGTGTACGCCGCTCACTACCTACATGTACAAGCACTACATGGTGTGTGCCAGGAAGTGTGAAGGCAGTGCAATGTCAAATTCAGACATCACGTGCATTGTGCATTCAATGTGTACCATGTCTAGAAGCCAAGCACCCCTCCATCCCAGTACCAGAGCAGGGATGCCTAGCATGGTATCAAAAGGCTGACCATACACCTGTGTATTGACAGGCAGTGTTGACTGGCATCAACAGCTTAATGTGATTCAAATTACAACACTGCAAATGATGCTGGGACAGTGGGCAGGACACATGATGGAAACTCCGGAGGCCGCCCACGTGTGAAGAAGACACAACAAGAGTTGGACAGAGTCATTGGCCATTGAACAGGCTGAGGCCTGTGAGCCACACAGATTGTCAGAGCCTAAACATGTGTGCAACGCAGGACTGAGCCACAGTTGACATGGGAAGGCTGATGAGATGGCAGGCAATGTATGTAACCAAGGATTTATATTACAGTGATCATCCAGTCAAGGACACATAGGGGCATGCGTGCAATGCACATGGAGCATGAATGGGCACTCATGTCCCTGCGGGACATCTGACCCATGCACAGTACAAGTGAGATACCCTGCATCGAGTACTAAGGCTGTACCACACGGCATATGTCTGGCAGATTCTACGCTGGAAGTTTGCATCTACACAGGACACATGAACAAGAAAGTACACATTGGCAAGATTGAAGCAGACCAGTGCAAAGGTGGAACTGGGGTGCAGAGTGGCGGAGGAGGGGCAAGGGAGCATGCCTACATGGAGTCCCGCATGCAGGTAGAGGAGACATGCATGACGGTAGCATTGCATTACTTACACATCAGAACCATGTACACGTCACATGTAGCAGCAATCATGCACAACACATCCCACAAGTGAAACACACACGTCCTCAACAAACACGCATCAACACTCACTGGACTGGGCATCAAAGTCCAGCTTCTCTCCCACTCCTTCGACCAATTCAGGTGGTATGAACTCCGCAACGAGAGCCTCATGGGGAGTGAGTTCTTCCTCCTCTGGTGCAGGCCCACCGCCAGTCACCAGAGTCAAGTTGTAATTTGAGGCACGCTTGGCCTTAGTGCTGCGTTTGATGTCATTCCAACGCTTTTTGCACTCCTGCGCCGTGCGCACCTCATGGCCGAATGAACTGACATGTTCCGCAACATGCTTCCAGTGGGTGTCACGTTGGGCAGCCGTAGTCTGACTATTGGCACCCACTAGCATGTCACAGCTGTGGCCCCGCACGTAGTCCACGAGGAAGTCCAGTTCCTGCTTACAGAAAGGCTTCTTCCTCGACGTGCAGGAGGTCGTGGCTGTGTGTGGGGTCCCAGCCTGTGCTGCAGGTGCAACCTTCCTCCTCTTGGACTGTGGCGCAGACCCTGGCTGGCTAATGCCGCCCTGACCAGTATGGCCTGTGGGTTCGGTGGATTGAGCCAATGGAGTGGCATGTGGAGGGATGACCAAAGGCCTGACTTGTGTCAGTGGCAGCTGGGTGCCCACTAATGGACCCTGCGCAGCAACATCAGCTGTGGCAGGGTCATTGACCGCAACGGTCCTGGTTGGCAGACTCACAACCGGGGTGCTGTTGGGTGCATCTGCCCCTGAACTTGCCAACACCCGGCTGTTCGGGGCAGCAGATGACATGACTGCCCCAGGGACACGTGTCTTGGTCTGAGCAGCCCGGCCTGCCCCTATGGTTTCCCCCCTGGCCTGTTGGAAATCTACCAAGGGCTCTTCAAGTGCCAACGCAGCCTGCGCTGGCAGACCCTGAGCCTGGGTGGCGGTGTCCACAGCTGCACCTGCAGCTACCACTACCCTTGGGCCCGTGGCAGTCGATGGAACGGACTGCCGGGTCATATGGGTGCCAGTGCCAGATGCAGGAGCTGCATCCCCCGGAACCACAGGGGGTGGTGGCATGGCTGCACCGACACATGGCACAACATTGTGCTCAAGTGGCGCACCCCTGCCTCTTCCCCCTCTGTGGCTGCCCTGGGCACCCTGGAGTCCCCCTACTCCCTGGTCACCACGGCCACGTCCCCGACCACGCCCGCCACGAGGAGTACGCCCAGCTGAGGCGCCCCTCACCTTTGGTGGCCTCCCAACCATGTCACAGATGTAGTAGTGCTGGCACAGATGGAGTGATGCCAATGGGAGGTGTACACCACAATTGACCTGGGCAATTGGGGTGAAGGGGGTGGGAAGCAAGATGTTAACAGCCCCCCTGCACCTGCAAGGCTGTATGTGACCCCGGTGATGTGGTGACGGGTCACGCAACGCTCAGGCACCCCAAAACTGCAGTTAAACCGTGCACGCAACCCTGCAGCCTACGTGCGTGGATTCAACCTCCCGCAGTACGCGTTGGCACCCAGTAACACGAATAACGCGTACGCGTGGGACACGCAGGCTACTATGACATCGAAAATGGGTGCGATACACAGGGGCACCCGCAGTGGGAAAAAGAGCGTGTGCGACTCACCGTCTGACTAGCGCGATGCAGAAAAAAACACGTAGCCAATACCCCCGCCAAAAGAAGAGATATGTCCTTGATAGCTGTGAAGTTGTGATGGCGCGCGAAACAATAGGAAGCAGCAACACACGTCAGTCTCCACGAAAGGCACGTACAGCGAACTGCTGGGCCCGCTCACCTTTAACCATTGCTGAGGGAACGCACGCGCGCGTCACGTCACTTACGCGCATGGGGCCTTTCCTCGTATTACATGCGGACGTGCAGTATTTCACGCGCGCTTACGCGCATGGGCCCTTTCCTCGTATTACACGCGGACGTGCAGTTTCCACAAGCGCTTACGCGCATGGGCCCTTTCCTCGTATTACACGCGGACGTGCAGTTTTTCACGTGCGCTGTAATGCCCATGCACGTCTGTACGCGTCACGTCACAGGGGCGCTTGCGCTTGAGGGGCCTTCTGTCCAATGAAAATGCGTATGCGTGCAGACGCGCTTACACGCTAAGGGCCTTTCCTCGAATTACACGCTGACGTGCAGATTTTTCACGTGCCAAATCACTCCGTATCAAGCTGGCCACGAGTAAGCACACGGAAGACCACGCTCCTGCCCAGAAGGCCGAACTACTGCCCCCCAGAGCCCCGAGCACGCTCCCACCTGCCATCTGCTGCTGCCTGACTGCCTGCTGCCCACGTGCCCTGCCATTTGCTGCCTGCACATCAGCCAGGGGTGCTGTTGCTGTGACCACCCCTGCTGGAACCGAAGACTCCCGACTGAGATTCCATCGCTCCACAGCCCAGCCCCAGGACCCAGTTGCCCACCCACTCCTGCCTCTGGGGTTGTCATGTCGGGGCAAACACCATCTGGGACCACTGACAACCCCCGGCCAGAGAGGCAGAGGGGCACCAGCTTCAGTGCCACCGAAGTTGGTGTCCTGGTGGAGCAAGTCCTGGGGCAGTATGATGCCCTCTTCGGAAGTTCCCGCGCCAACAAGGAAGGACGGACTCGGATCTGGACTGACATCGTGACTGCCATCAACGCGGAGGGGGTGGCAGTCCGCGACTTACAACATGTCAAGAAGCGCTGTGAAGACTTCAGGTCCAGGACCCTGAACAAGGCCCGGCGCCTCTTGAAGGCAGCGGATGCCAAGGGGCGCCGGGGCCACTTGTCGGAAGAACAGATGAGGGTCCTGGAACGCATATCCCCAGCGCTCCACATCCAGGTCCTTGAGAAGCAGACCCGTCTGGAGTCGAGCGGTGAGTGTACATGCATCCTGATTGTGAGCAGTGCGTGTGGTGATTATTCAGTAGTGTGCAGGTTGCACATCTGTTTGTATGGGGTCGAGTATGGGTGGGGGTGTACAGGGCCGTGGGGCTGACACATGCGAGGGCTGTAATATGTGTGAGACATGGATGTGCTTGTGTGTGTAGGCTTGCATGCCAAATGCAGTTGTGTGGGCACACATGTTTGGATGAATGTGTATGTAAGTAGACATGTCCGTGATGTCACGCATGTATGTTGTTTTTGGCTGCATGTATCAGCACTGTGTACATGTGCATGTGTGTGTATTTGACAAAAGTGCAACAGTGATGCAACATGGATGCATGTGACGGCGGTATGTGGAAGCCTGATTGGCAGATGTGACATGGATGCCCGTCTGAACACTGCGACACTTGGCAGAGGTGTACACATGCATGCAAGTGTGGTGGTGTGTGTACATGTGTGGTGCACTTCCTGTGTTGCATGTGATGTCTGGCTCACCTTTGGCTGCTCATGCTGTTGTATGTGTATGGATGGTGGTGGCAGTTGCGATATGGCTGTGGTATGGCTCATGTGTGCGAGTTGTGATGACATGTGTGTTGGGGATTGTGATGACATGTCTGAGGTTTGCCAATGCCACTCATGTACAACTGTCATGTGTGTATGTGTCCATTGTACAGTACCCTGATGCCTGTGTTTTGTTTCTCCCTGTCTGCAGCGTCAACTGATGAAGAAGGAGGAGAAGGTGCTGTGGAGCACAGCGGCGGGGATCCCACCGCCAGCCGGAGATGCAAGGCCCGGCACCCCTCCGATCTTGTGATCTCGTCGGGGAGTGAGGAGTCCGGTGCCGTGTCCCAGGCCGCAGCTGCCGGGGGGAGGTCCAAGAGGCGGAGGTTGGAGTTGAACTCCTCGGCAGCAGAAGGGGCAGCTGGGACCTCACAGGGCCCAACAGGGGAAGATGGCACGGAGTCATCCAGGTTGGTGGGGGGTTTGGTGGAGGAGGAGGCCGTGCAAGCAGCAGAGACGGGGTCTGGAGGTGGGGATCCCACTGGTGCTAGTGGTGCAGTGCAGGACCAGGGACAGGAGGCAGCACAGGCCGCCGCGGAGGTGCCTGTGTGCAATCCTGTCCCTGATCCTGTCCCTGCATCATCTTGCACCAGCAGGGATGCCTACGTCCAGACCCGTTTTCAGGCAGGGGATGAGCTCACATCAACTGGCCTTCCTCTGCCTGCGGACGTGGCTATCCAGGTCCGGGTTGAGCCTGTCCTGGCTGGTGTGGCGTTGCGTCAACGGGCCATGCGAGGTGACCTGCAGTCTTTTCATGAAGAGACTGCAAGTCATCTCGAATGGCCCGTTGACCATGTCAGCCTGCTGGGACAGGTCACCCAGGCCGGATTCCTCTGTCTGATGGGGCTTGCTCCGACCCCCTCCTCAACTGGACCCCCTACGCGCCAGTCGTCCTCTGTTCCATCTTCCCACCCATCAGTCACCTCGGTGCCCTGTGGAGCTGCCTCTGATGGTGCGGCCAGGCTGGTGGAGGAGGCATCCCTGCCACAGTCGGGAGTCAGACGTCCAGCAGGGGTGGCCACATCAACGACTGCACCCCAGCCGGCGCAGGATGTGCAGGCAGCAGGAGGCAGTGCACGGGCAGAGGCACAGCAGCAGCAGCAACGTGGTGGGAGCCATGAAGGCTCGGGGCCTTCAACATCGGAGGGGCAGGCATTGGCCGGAGGGCAGGAGGACCCAGGACAGAGAGTGTCTTCCATGTGGCAGCGGTTGGGCCACGCCATAGATGCGGAGCGGCAGCAGGCGGAAGAGGCACGGCTCACAATGGTCAGGGCGCAGAACTCCATGCGGAGGTCCCTGAGGCGGGCTGAGTGCCTCGAGGCAATCCGCAGGGGTTTGGAGGTGGAGACGTCGACGGCCCTGCGGACCCTCGGGGCCATGGTGGAGGACCGCCTCCGGGACATTGAGGAGGAGTTCGATGATGCCCTGGCCCGGGACATCCACAAGTGAGCCGTGAAACTAGCCCGCTGCCCTTGTACATAGTTATGTAGGTAGTGTTAGGTTTCATTTTTGTTTTTATTTTATTTGGACCTTTCGGACATTGGCCACATTTTTGTATATAGTTTATTTTATTAGTTAGTGTAGTTAGATAGGTTTCCTTTATTTTGTTGGGATAATGAACCCTGGCTTGTTCCCATGTACAATGTACATAGTTCACAGTTGGATTGTATTTATTTTTCACTTTTTAACCATGGAGTAATGGCTTTCTTTTTTATTTCCCATTGGATTTTGTTTTGTGGACATTGACTTTGGACAACATTACTTTGGAATTTTATTTTTGGTTTTGCTTTTTTTAACAGACATGCTTCTTTTCATTTTTGTACATTCACGTTTCTGTTCATTTTTTATTCTATTTATGTTTCCTTTAATACATATTTTTTTTGGTGAACTTCAATGTGTGGTATCTCATTGGTTTCATGCATTTCATGATATGTGTTTTGAGATTCACTGACACCCATTGGGTGTATGTGAGGGAAATGTGTTTGTTTCGGAACTTGCAATTGGTGTTCTGTGATGTAATTGCAAATTATGAGTGGGTGGATGCAATACTCGGGTGGGTGTTTTGCATTTGGAGGCTGACCATAGGGACCAGGGATCTAGATTGTGATGACATATTGGCTGGGGAACATGAGTTGCACATGGGTGGGGGCCTGCTGGCAGGTGCCCCACAGTGCTGGGGGGTGGGGGTAGTGGGGAACATGCGTTGGACATGGGTGGGGGCCTGGTGGAGGCTGCCCCTGGTGGCTGGGGGGTGGGGGTGCTGGGAGACATGGGTGGGGGCCTGGTGGAGGCTGCCCCTGCACTGCTGGGGGGTGGGGGGAGACATGGGTGGGGGCCTGGTGGAGGCTGCCCCTGGTGACTGGGGGGTGGGGGTGGTGGGAGACATGGGTGGGGGCCTGGTGGAGGCTGCCCCTGGTGACTGGGGGGTTGGGGGTGCTGGGAGACATGGGTGGGGGCCTGGTGGAGGCTGCCCCTGCACTGCTGGGGGGTGGGGGTGGTGGGAGACATGGGTGGGGGCCTGGTGGAGGCTGCCCCTGGTGACTGGGGGGGTGGTGGGAGACATGGGTGGGGGCCTGGTGGAGGCTGCCCCTGGTGACTGGGGGGGTGGGGGTGCTGGGAGACATGGGTGGGGGCCTGGTGGAGGCTGCCCCTGGTGGCAGGGGGGTGGGGGTGGTGGGAGACATGGGTGGGGGCCTGGTGGAGGCTGCCCCTGGTGACTGGGGGGTTTGGGGTGCTGGGAGACATGGGTGGGGGCCTGGTGGAGGCTGCCCCTGGTGGCTGGGGGGTGGGGGTTCTGGGAGACATGGGTGGGGGCCTGGTGGAGGCTGCCCCTGGTGACCTGGGGGGTGGGTATGCTGGGAGACATGGGTGGGGGCCTGGTGGAGGCTGCCCCTGGTGGCTGGGGGGTGGGGGTGCTGAGAGACATGGGTGGGGGCCTGGTGGTGGGTGCCCCTGGTGGCTGGGGGGTGGGGGTGGTGTGAGACATGGGTGGGGGCCTGGTAGAGGCTGCCCCTGCACTGCTGGGGGGTGGGGGTGGTGGGAGACATGGGTGGGGGCCTGGTGGAGGCTGCTCCTGGTGACTGGGGGGGTGGGGGTGGTGGGAGACATGGGTGGGGGCCTGGTGGAGGCTGCCCCTGGTGGCTGGGGGGTGGGTGTGCTGGGAGACATGGGTGGCGGCCTGGTGGTGGGTGCCCCACAGTGCTGGGGAGTGGGGGTGGTGGGGAACATGAGTTGGACATGGGTGGGGGCCTGCTGGCAGGTGCCCCACAGTGCTGAGGGGTGGGGGTGGTGGGGAACATGAGTTGGACATGGGTGGGGGCCTGCTGGCAGGTGCCCCACAGTGCTGGGGGGTGGGGGTGGTGGGAGACATGGCTGGGGGCCTGCTGGCAGGTGCCCTACAGTGCTGGGGGGTGGGGGTGGTGGGGAACATGAGTTGGACATGAGTGGGGGCCTGCTGGCAGGTGCCCCACAGTGCTGGGGGGTGGGGTGGTGGGGAACATGAGTTGGACATGGGTGGGGGCCTGCTGGCAGGTGCCCCACAGTGCTGGGGGGTGGGGGTGGTGGGGAACATGAGTTGGACATGGGTGGGGGCCTGCTGGCATTTGCCCCACAGTGCTGGGGGGTGGGGTGGTGGGGAACATGAGTTGGACATGGGTGGGGGCCTGCTGGCAGGTGCCCCACAGTGCCTGGGGGTGGGGGTGGTGGGGAACATGAGTTGGACATGGGTGGGGGCCTGCTGGCAGGTGCCCCACAGTGCCTGGGGGTGGGGGTGGTGGGGAACATGAGTTGGACATGGGTGGGGGCCTGCTGGCAGGTGCCCCACAGTGCTGGGTGGTGGGGGTGGTGGGAGACATGGGTGGGGGGGCTGGTGGTGGGTGCCCCTGCACTGCTGGGGGGTGGGGGTGGTGGGGAACATGAGTTGGACATGGGTGGGGGCCTGCTGGCAGGTGCCCCACAGTGCTGGGGGGTGGGGGTGGTGGGGAACATGCGTTGGACATGGGTGGGGGCCTGCTGGCAGGTGCCCCACAGTGCTGGGGGTGGGGGTGGTGGGGAACATGAGTTGGACATGGGTGGAGGTCTGCTGGCAGGTGCCCCACAGTGCTGGGGGGTGGGGGTGGTGGGAGACATGGGTGGGGGCCTGGTGGAGGCTGCCCCTGCACTGCTGGGGGTGGGGGTGGTGGGAGACATGTGTGGGGGCCTGGTGGTGGGTGCCCCTACACTGCTGGGGGGTGGGGGTGGTGGGAGACATGGGTGGGGGCCTGGTGGAGGCTGCCCCCGGTGACTGGGGGGGGTGGGGGTGGTGGGAGACATGGGTGGGGGCCTGGTGGAGGCTGCCCCTGGTGGCTGGGGGTGCTGGGACACATGGGTGGGGGCCTGCTGGCAGGTGCCCCACAGTGCTGGGGGGTGGGGGTGGTGGGGAACATGAGTTGCACATGGGTGGGGGCCTGCTGGCAGGTGCCCCACAGTGCTGGGGGGTGGGGTGGTGGGGAACATGAGTTGGACATGGGTGGGGGCCTGCTGGCAGGTGCCCCACAGTGCTGGGGGGTGGGGGTGGTGGGGAACATGAGTTGGACATGGGTGGGGGCCTGCTGGCATTTGCCCCACAGTGCTGGGGGGTGGGGTGGTGGGGAACATGAGTTGGACATGGGTGGGGGCCTGCTGGCAGGTGCCCCACAGTGCCTGGGGGTGGGGGTGGTGGGGAACATGAGTTGGACATGGGTGGGGGCCTGCTGGCAGGTGCCCCACAGAGCCAGGGGGTGGGGGTGGTGGGGAACATGAGTTGGACATGGGTGGGGGCCTGCTGGCAGGTGCCCCGCACTGCTGGGTGGTGGGGGTGGTGGGAGACATGGGTGGGGGGGCTGGTGGTGGGTGCCCCTGCACTGCTGGGGGGTGGGGGTGGTGGGGAACATGAGTTGGACATGGGTGGGGGCCTGCTGGCAGGTGCCCCACAGTGCTGGGGGGCGGGGGTGGTGGGGAACATGCGTTGGACATGGGTGGGGGCCTGCTGGCAGGTGCCCCACAGTGCTGGGGGGTGGGGGTGGTGGGGAACATGAGTTGGACATGGGTGGAGGCCTGCTGGCAGGTGCCCCACAGTGCTGGGGGGTGGGGGTGGTGGGAGTCATGGGTGGGGCCTGGTGGAGGCTGCCCCTGCACTGCTGGGGGGTGGGGGTGGTGGGAGACATGTGTGGGGGCCTGGTGGTGGGTGCCCCTGCACTGCTGGGGGGTGGGGGTGGTGGGAGACATGGGTGGGGGCCTGGTGGAGGCTGCCCCCGGTGACTGGGGGGGTGGGGGTGGTGGGAGACATGGTTGGGGGCCTGGTGGAGGCTGCCCCTGGTGGCTGGGGGTGCTGGGACACATGGGTGGGGGCCTGCTGGCAGGTGCCCCACAGTGCTGGGGGGTGGGGGTGGTGGGGAACATGAGTTGCACATGGGTGGGGCCTGCTGGCAGGTGCCCCTCAGTGCTGGGGGGTGGGGGTGGTGGGGAACATGAGTTGGACATGGGTGGGGGCCTGCTGGCAGGTGCCCCACAGTGCTGGGGGGTGGGGGTGGTGGGAGACATGGGTGGGGGCCTGGTGGTGGGTGCCCCTGCACTGCTGGGGGGTGGGGGTGGTGGGGAACATGAGTTGGACATGGGTGGGGGCCTGCTGGCAGGTGCCCCACAGTGCTGGGGGGTGGGGGTGGTGGGGAACATGAGTTGGACATGGGTGGGGGCCTGGTGGAGGCTGCCCCTGGTGGCTGGGGGGTGGGGGTGGTGGGAGACATGGGTGGGGGCCTGGTGGAGGCTGCCCCTGCACTGCTGGGGGGTGGGGGTGGTGGGAGACATGGGTGGGGGCCTGGTGGAGGCTGCCCCTGGTGGCTGGGGGGTGGGGGTGCTGGGAGACATGGGTGGGGGCCTGGTGGTGGGTGCCCCTGCACTGCTGGGGGGTGCGGGTGGTGGGGAACATGAGTTGGACATGGGTGGGGGCCTGGTGGTGGGTGCCCCTGGTGCCTGGGGGTGCAGGGGGACATGTGTTGGTGGGCAGTAGTGCAAGTTGACATGTGGGTTGGCTGGTGGGCATGGCCATGGTGGATGGGGTGCCTGCAGGACATGTGTCGGGTAGGCCCCTGTGGTGTGAGCCACCTGCAGGGGCCGTGGAGGGTGTAGAGGGAACACCTGGGAGGACCCACACATGCAATTCACGTGTGCTGCTCCCGGCGCACCCCTGTAATACACGTACCCTGATGAGATCGCTTGTGGAACTTCCCGCACACCCCTGGAATACACGTACCCCGCTCAATCGCGTGTGTAACTTCCCGCGCACCCCCGAAATACACGTACCCCGCTCAATCGCGTGTGTAACTTCCCGCGCGCCCCCGAAATACACGTACCCCGCTCAATCGCGTGCTTGACTTCCCGCGCACCCCTGTTATACACGTACCCCGCTCAATCGCGTGTGTAACTTCCCGCGCGCCCCCGAAATACACGTACCCCGCTCAATCGCGTGTGTGACTTCCCGCGCACCCCTGTTATACACGTACCCCGCTCAATCGCGTTTGTGACTTCCCGCGCACCCCCGAAATACACGTACCCCGCTCAATTGCATGTGTAACTTCCCGCGCGCCCCCGAAATACACGTACCCCGCTCAATCGCCTGTGTAACTTCCCGCGTGCCCCCGATATACACGTACCCCGCTCAATCGCGTGTGTAACTTCCCGCGCACCCCCGAAGTACACATACCCCGCTCAATCGTGTGTGTAACTTCCCGCGCGCCCCCGAAATACACGTACCCCGCTCAATCGCGTGTGTAACTTCCTGCGCACCCCCGAAATACACATACCCCGCTCAATCGCGTGTGAAAATTCCCGCACACCCCGTAATACACATACCCCACTCAATCGCGTGTGAAACTTCCCGCGCACCCCCGAAATACACGTACCCCTCTCAATCGCATGTGAAACTTCCCGCTCACCCCCGAAATACACGTGCCCCACTCGCACAGGCCCAATCGCAGTATGTGACATTCATCATTGCTGTATATTGCCACTTGTGTAATGCGCAGGGACGCTACCGCCTGTCTTCGTGTGGCGGACGTGTTTCGGCTTGTGCGTGTCTTTGGCTGTGCGCAGCTTTGCCCTATTCGATTCCATGAATACGTGTGGTTCGAGTGCGTGTGGGCGTTCCGTCTGCTTCCCTGCAGTACATCCCCAGTTACGCCCTTATTTTCGCGCGTTGTTCCCCAGTCCGCGCGTTACGCCCCGTGTCCCGCCCACTTTCTGGTGTATGCACGAGGTTGTGCGCTTTCACTGTGCCCGTCGCGCACGCCTTTCGGGATGTTGCAGTGACTTGTGCGCCATGCACGGGTTTGGCGCACATCCCGAGGTGTACACGCGCAGGGACTTCCATGAAACGCACGCGTGCGCGTGCGCCTGTTTTTTTCCGCTTGCGCCTGCTTGCGTGAAGATTTTCGGCGCACGTTTGTTCCATGAATCGGCCCCAAAGAATCATCAGATCATCCTCAGCCAGACCAACTAAAACCCCCTATGCCAACTTACAGTTCCTAAGGTCATGCGAGTCAGGGCTGGCAGATCAAGTTTCTCATACATCACCGCCACGCAGTGGAACTCCCTGCCACCCCACCTCAGAGAAGTATCGTCCCATACAGCCTTGCGCAAGGCAATCAAAACTCTGCTATTTGTCTAAAGCCGCTTCGGCTGGACTCTTTTCACTCATTGTCTAGTAATGTATCTCTTATAGCATATGTACTATGCCTCCTGTAACTAAGTCCTGCTGTGTATCACATGCTCGTTCCATGGAACAAAGTCATCTTCATGTAACAGCCCCTCGATGCCCCTGGGCCGTCAGTGCACTTTATAAATGCAAAAATATAAAAATAAATAGTAGAGACTGAGTAGAAGGACGATATTCCTGAATGAGCATCTGATAGCAAGAGACTGTGGCGTTACCAGGGAAATTGCTATCCTATCTTCAGAGGTGTCAGAAAGGAAGGAGGGAGTCGAAGGTCAGGAGGTGACTCCTGAAAGAAAACGACTATCTAGATTGTGTTTACTTTTTTAAAAGTTATTTAGTGTACTTATCTCTATATGCAAATATCAACTTGTCTAACTAATAAAGGATGTTATTATTTCTTTTAATCATGTGTATAATTATGTATTCTGTATTTTACTGAATGTGCAGTGTAAAAGGTTTAAACATAACCAAGCACACTTAATTAAAAAAATATAAATTTACCAACCAAACAACCCCATCACCACTCATTATTTTTATATTTGCATCCGCTCTCTGCTCATCAGATGCTTTACTTACACCTTTGCAGGAGCCTTAACATGCTTCATAAATTATATTGCACCTGTGGATTTAAATAGATGATTTAATGAAACGCTGCACACTTTAGTAAATATGCTCCCCCAGTAGAGAAGGATTATGGAACTTAAATGGCTTTAGAGGGAGGCTTATGTGGAGCGGTGTACCTTAGTCACATTTTCTTGATAAATAATATCTCTTCATAACATCAGGAGCCTACAATATTGCTAATTACTGAAGTGCAGAAATAGCCCACCCTAAGCCTCTCAATCCACTGGTGGCCCAAAGGCAGAGAAGGTCATTGCTGGGTCCAAATGAGCTACCATATTAATAACAAGGGTGCTTTCCCACTCAGCACAAAGAGTTTCGGTTTTTTCCACTGCTGTCTTTCCTTTAGGGCATATTATATTTCTTGGACATTACAGTCATGTTTCTGTTGTCTCCATAACAGTATCTTCGCATTTACAAGGTGGCCTTTTCCCCTGCATTTTATTTTAAATGATTATATTTTTGTGGCATTGAGTGACGCAACTTTAAAACTGCGCCTGAACAGCCGACCCTACACCGAAGTTCGAGTGCAGTGCAGCGGGTTGTAGGGTGCTGCACATGCAGTTTGTCTTAAGGGAGTTCTTGTGTGGCCTACCACTGCCATTAATTATGGAATGGTCCAGGTAGGAAGTAGTGCGCACGGGAAAGAGGAGGCAAGAGAGATATAGGACCTAATTCACAGAACGTTTAGCGCGCATCAAAATGCCTTTGCTTTGCAAAAGCACTCTTTGCACTGTGCTGAATGGGCCGAGTTCACACACAAAAGCACTGAAGCCCATTTAGCTTGCTGCAAAGAGTACAATGACTGCCACTGCCCGTGCTTACTTGCTTCACGGCTCACGCTTATGCTGGGACCAAACCACCGTGCTGCCTCCGCATTCCACCCGCAGGTTCTATATTCCCTATTCAAGGTCATGTTTTACTTGACAGGTCTCTTCCAGTGCCATCAGCCCCGGAAAGTTGAATCCAATGCCAGAGGGTGGAAACTGGCAAACTTTCTGGCGGAAAAGCCATCCCCATGAAATCTTTAAGAAGAAGATGAAAAGCATTTGTGTAAGGGGAAATAAGGGCCTGTGTGGCACTTGTTAGGTGGCGCACACAACCACCAAAACAGCCTCATTGCACTTGATTTTCGAAATCAAGCACTATCTCGATCTGCAGAAGTGTGGCAGTGCTGGTTGCTACGATGTTCCTGCATAGTTACGATGCAAATGACCTATAACCATTGCGTGAATGGCTCTCCACAACATCAGGCTCCATTCACGGTGCAGCTGAAAATCCATGAGCAGGAGCCTTGACCTTCTCACTTAGACTAAGCTGCTGGACTAAAGGCAGGCTCTCTGATGATGTTCCTATAATATTCTGTAGTCCTCTTGTTCCGGAGACCATATTCCAGAGTGTGTATGTTCTTACTAAGAACAACAGACACAATGTTCTTTTGGGCCTCATTAACTTTCCAAAAATAGATTTGGACATGCGAGCAGGCTCTCTCTGAATTGCATATTTCAGGAATGTTTTTTTTTTGAGGGATGGGTTTGAAAAAAATATATCTAGCTTGGTCTGATCAGCAACACATGTTTCCTACAAGCACACAATTTCCCTTTCCTTTTCTACAGAATTTCATATGTGGGGGAGGGAGGTATGTATAGCGCAGCTAGGGAAACCTTTATACTACTGGGCTCGCACGGGGAACAGAATGTATCCATAATTTATATCACAGATTTAAACTGTCCCCAGGGATTTCTTCGAAACATAAGACACTGTTTTCCTGGCCTTGCTTAAAAAGCTGTTTGCATGCTGATTTTGAACGTGTTGTCACAATGGCCCAGCGAAGGTTCCCAACGAGTGCTTCGATTCCATTTTACAGTTCTGTGGCAGATTTTCAAACTCCAATATTGACCTTTTTTGGCGAGTTTATAACTAACTTCTTTGCCATCAGTTTTGCCTTGTCAAAGTGTTCAAAGCAAGAGATCTGTCGAAACATGACGTGATTTTCATAGTGCAATGATTGGGGCATGTCATTGATTCACACAGGACGTACATCGGAGCATGTCGCAAGAGCAATCAAGCACGCTGCTAGAGCGGCGTAGACCGGAGTTTCGCTGCTCATTGTTTTAACCAACAGTCATAGTGAACACTGTTAAACCACAATACCTTTCTGTACACTCCTTTTCATTTTGATTACTTTGAATTATAGTGATAACACCTGAGCCAGTAGGCCCGATCCGGTGGCAGCGCCCGGGCCCAAGTTATAGGCCCAAGTGCAGCAAGGGCATCAACCGTGGGCCACGGTGCAGTTACCAATCGATCCGGTGCACCATAGAGGTTGCAATTGTATTAGCGCCCTGGGTTTTGAATCCGGGGTGTCGATATCAATGTATTTGTTTGTATGAACGGTTTGCACGCCTGCGGCGTCCTGTTCATTCAAATGCCAACCTAAGATAGCTGCTGTAGAAATTAAAGGCACAGCTCCATGCTAGTGGCGGGATAAGGAAGTGGCCACAGTGGTGGCGCCATAAACAGAGTTGGGGGTTTGAGGAGCTAAAACTGGAGGGAGGGGGACAGAGGGGACATAAGATGGAGTGAAATGCTAGGCCAGCGTTAAAAGCTCCAAGCTTCCTCGGATCGTGGGCTTGGATCATGGGATTCACAATTCAAGCAAGCTGATTGGCAGCAACCCCCCACCAGGGTTATAATTAATGATAATTTAGAAAGGACTCATTTAAAAGGGAAATCATTTTTTAATGGGACTCAGGGCCTGATTCATGGATTTTTTGGGAGGGTGAAAAGGGACTTTGCGCATCATTCTGCATGCAAAACCCCCCTTTGTCGATTGCAGGCCTTTTCCATGCTCTGCGGGGACTTCACACTGGTTTGGCATGTCTGTGTGTGCAGTCGAGGATGTTGTGCGAGACTCCATGCAGAGTGTGGGTTGGTCCTCCACAGAGATCTAAATAAGAGCCAGAACATGCAGAATAAGGAAGAACAAAAGAAATTGTGGGTGTATCGAGGGATGGTCCGTGTGAAGAAATCACACACCAATAACTGCGCAAAACCAAGCGTATTCATGGATCTGACCGAACAACGTCACGTCAGGGAGATCAGCATGTAAAGCACACAATCTCACCACCACCTCAAGGCATGCATAAATTCCCAATTGCATAGGATTCACTGCACCAAGGTAAGATCCGATTGGTAATGTAGGTGTGCGCGCATGCAGTTGGGGTGCCGATTGAAGTTAGAGGTGCATGTATGCAGCGTAGTGGAGTGCAGCAACAGTTTATGGGGTTTCACACGCAACCTTACCCTACATTTGTGAGAAATGGTACGCATTGAGCGGGGGTGCTGTGTATAGTTACGGAGGACCCCACACAGTGTCACTGGGGTGCTGCCTTTTTTGGGAGTGTTCGCATGCAGTATTGCCAGAGGTGCATCACTCTGCAGACCAGGAGTGCGCAAAGGTCAGTATACGTGGCTGGAATTGCTATGAGTAGGGGCGTGTTGTGGGCGTTCCTGGCTGGAGTTTGCGCATAGGGTTACTTTGTGGGTAGAATTCCATGATTACGCGGAGCGCGCACAAAAATGTATGCAACCAGGGACTCGCAAAGTCGTTTTAGGCACCCGAACTTTGCGGGATCAATGCACACTTTTCCATGAATCGGGCCCTAAGCGTTTTGCTTCACAGCAAATGTAGGAAATACTAAATTAATTACAAAGGCTGTCATTATGAGAATGCTGGAAATAGTAAAAACAGGCGGTATTTGAAAATATCAACATTTTCTACGTCCCATCTGATTGAGGTCCAGGTGGAATAACTGAATGCGGCATTCCATACAAATAGCACATGTAGTAATTATCACTGTATTTTGAGGTTAAACACATCAATTTTCTACTCCAATTTGCACCTCCAGACTGGAGGTGGAGGAAACATTTAAAAAACGTCTATGAAGTTTGTAACGCTTCTTTTCCTTTAAGAAAGGTTCAAGCACTTCCATTTAATATAGCAAAAATACTTTTTTTACGGCAACAGACAAAAGTGATGAGAAGTGGGCATCTCTGATGCCCACACTCTCACCACCTTTGCCATGCATTGCCCAAAAACATAAGGTTTAACTCTTTTAGGTATTACAAATATGATTTATGAACTGCTACTGTATGCTATCGTTTACATCCTCAAAATGTAATTCAAAAATATTAGAAAAATAATGCATGCCGATTTCCAGAAATACTCCATGTGGTATTAATGAAACGTATCATCTATTACCGCCAATGTAGGGTATGATATCTAAAACAGCAGCTTTCCAGAAACACCTCATTGGATAATGTCAATTAACCCTTTGCAGAATTTCAATTAATTAATGCGCCTAGATGCTTTCATGCAGAAATCCTGTGAATTGGATTATGCTAATTAGCTTTCCTCCTACGCCTACTCTTCCTTGTCACAATCCCTAAAATTTGAGTTGACATCCACCCTATCCCAGCAATAAGATTTCCTCCATGGAGACACGTTTCTGGGAAAAGCCCCTCCCACCTGTGACATGGACCCATTATTAGAAGGGGGCTTGCCAAGTCATCTGCCTGTATAATATCCAAGTCTGCATCTCAGTGAACCCACTCCCGAGAAGGGGAGGGAGGGATGTAAGGACTGTAGAGAGGAAGAGTAGGACTATAAGTAATGACGTTGACGGTACTATACCCAGGTTTTACACAAACCATCCCACTTCCTCATACCACTCCTTAAAATGTGAAGAATACCCAGGCTGGTGGGCACTGGCAACCCAAAATGCACAAAGGACAGTTAGAACAAGCATGATTTATGAAAGAGAACCAGAAACTGAAACAGCTATGTCAAATTAAAACTATTTCCGGAACTCCAGCACCAAGAAGGCAGTGGGAAAGAAAAATTTGATGAAGAGCCAATATAACTCCCTTCCTAATTATCAGTCAATGGACCCTTGGAGCGTGGTCCCAAGAAGTTTCCATAGAACTGGTGTGGATCACCCATTTACCTGCCTGGGAGATTAAATTCATTTGACAAGAATAGGCCAGAGAGATTACCCACAGGATGTCAGTTTGTTGCAGAACACCTTTACTAGTGATCATGCCAGAAGCCTTGACCTGCCGCCTAATACTGACTTCAAGCCCAACATGTTTCCTAAATTCATATCATTGAGGAGACTATTCTTTCAAGTTCTCCACCCTCTCCATTTTTTCCCGATGATGAAAGTCTTCATCTTGTTGACGTAAGGAGAGCAGTTTTGATTGATTTGAAATTGCCTACATGCTTTCACAGTCATGATCATCTTGTTGTTACCTTTAGGCTGCATGATCAAGGAAAGATCTGCACCCTCCATTATAAGGTGAATAATATGGGCCTTCTCTCTCATGTATTACACATTTGTTCTATTTCCCCTGAAGGTGTAGGGCGGTCTGCGGTCCTCTGAGAAACAGAGCTCTGCACTCTGTGAACATACCTCTGAATATTTTTGTTAACCCGGAAGCCTCAGACTGGTTTGCACTGTTTGACCAAATAAAGGCCTTTGTTAAAACCTCATATGAGTCTTAGCGACTTTGTTGATCCATTGGTCTGTGCCATAGGGAACAGAAGTGGAACCACAGAGCCCCAATTCACTTGAAAAAGGTCAACAAACACTGTAAAGTGAATGAAACAGTCCTACTTAATTTTCTGGCCAGACGGCCACCGTGACAATAATTAGAACCCTTCAGCAGCCGTGTAAGGGATTACCTTCTGGCCAGGCCCACCCTGAGCCTGGCTTCAGCAACACCCAGGTATCATCTTCTATGCCTAGTACAGGATAAGTATGTGGGCTCAGGACAAGGGATCCCCTCATAGACCCACCCGTCCATTTGAAGCACACATCCGGCATACAAGGAAGTCAAGCAAACCAGTGTGTGACTAGAAAAGTGGCATGCAATGTGATGGACAGCCGTAAGAGAACAAAAGTATGTGTTCCACAAAAGGTGTGAGAAGATAGAAGCTGCATCTTAGCAATGTTTCTCCTTAAATGAGAAAGTTGTTACAAATCAGCAGTCTTTATTGGTTCTTCAATATACAACTTGGGGCATCTTAAGGGCGCATTCTTCCACTACATCCCTCCAGAGAACTTGTGCATACAGGACTTTTGGTCACACCTGCATTCTCAAAGCAAGTGACCATTGCACCACTCCCATCCTGCCACCTCCACTCTCCGACCTTTACAATAAATCAAGCATTTCCTGAGCTAAAACTAGGAAGAATCTTCATGAGAAATCCACTTCCTTTACCAGAACCCGTGGATGTACAGAACCAACCCATGAGAATGTTATTCATCAGATTCGACACACAACTATAGTCCTGGTAAGCACGTGTTTATAGGGGAGAACTGGTGGCAGAAGGGCTGGTTTTTACAGATTCTCAAACTATGCTTGTTTGCCATTCAGGTCCTTCTTGTCCACTGCTGCTGTGCAGTCCAAAGGAGTAGGGGGATTTTTATTTGAAGGGGCGCCTTTCAAATGCATCTGTTTGGCGGTGATCTTTTTCTCTCCAGTATATTACAAACGGGGAGAAACTGGTGCCTGTTTTTTTTTTGTTGTTGACTATTGTTCATCGGGACTCATTGATATACTCAAGTGAGGCTTAACAATCCAAGGGCGTCCTGTGGGAACTGGCCCGTTTCCTTGCAGGCCCATTCGTTTGAGGCCCACTTGTTTGCCCATTGTTTTAGCATATTTCACTGCAAATGTAGCTGTGAGGTAAGGTTTAGGTATTTATTAAGACAGGGGAATGTGGGAGGCGGGTGGTCTCTTCCCGCATTATTGTTGCAGTCAAATGTGTTTAAAAAAAACATTCGGGAAAATGGGGCTTATACACATTTTCTCGAGGAAACATCGTAGATCCTTCCTGCAAAGTTCTGTCCTGCCTCTAAGATAATCCTACTCTCAAGAGGGCAGGTGAAGCCTCAAACATTCATAAGTTGTAGTCAGGAAGAGGCCAGTGACACAAAAGCCCACTGGAGATGATCAAGAATGAATCCGGCAATCATCCTGACAGGGCTGACTGAATCCTAAATGGCTGCCCCAATGTTTATAGATTAGCCCAGCAGAGCAGTAGTCAGGGGCTCAACATCAGCAAGCACAAATGGTTTGGAGGCAGGAATTAGGATGCACATCAGATCTTGTGTTTCACTGAAACCCTCATTCCTTCAATCCACAATAGAACTTGGAATAAAAGTGGTCAGGCCCACATCAGTGTGTGGGATTTTGGAGACGAAGAATCAATGCATAGGACTGTGGAGAAAGATTGAAGAGATGAGAAGAGGAAGGGGCATCAAAAGATTAAGGAATTTACCAGAGGATGGAAAGATCCACTAGACGAAAGAAACAAATGTAAGTTCAAGAAAGGAAAAGGACAAGGGAAATATAAAGGAGGACAACAAAGGAACAGCTTTAAGGGAGAGGAAGATATTGGAGGAGGGAAAGATAAGGCGGTGGGCTGAATGGCAGCAGAGGATAAAAGTCAAAGAGAGAAACAAACAGGAAGCAGGAGGAGGTACATTTGAGGCAGATATTTCCGTTCATAGGGAAAGTGGAGGAGGAAGGAGAAGAAAAGGTAACACCAGAGGTTATAGAAGCAGGGAGATGTAGAGAGAAAGGGGAAGAATATCAGAAGAAGTAAGAGACTAGACACCAAGATGGGTCAGAGAGGCACAGGAGGACATGGATGGAGAGGTCCAGAGGAAAGCACACACACTGGCAAAGTCAAGAAGGCTAAAGACTAGAATCGGTGCTGAAAGGCAGGTGGTGAAACCAGTGGGCCCTATGCTGGGGTGCAGTCAACGTACAAGCGCTGCAGATGTTCAGAGCTTTGTTGACCTGGGCCTATAAATGGGTATGGCTAAAAGCCTAAGACCCAAAGAGAACCATAAGGAGAAAGAAAGAGTGCGATTGGTAGAGTCTAGCTGGGAGCCATTGAATGGACCCTGTTCGGAGTGGCAAGCCCACAAAACAAGCACTTGTTCATGAATGAAACAAGGCAGAAAGCCTCAATGAGAAACTGGATCCGGTGAGCTCATCTAGAATCTGCACCTTGTGTTCCCATCACTCCTTTAATTTCCCTCATTTGAAGGACCATGCTTTTCATATGACTGTAGAGTTATTTGTTGGGCATTGCAACGTGTGAGCTAATTCACCTACTGTTCCTGCTTTGCTTGCTGTAGGCTCTACGTTCATTGTGCTGCAGAATACCTATAATTGACCCAGAGCTCAGAGCAGAACCCTCCTTCCTGAGATTCAAACACTTTACCAAAACTTGGTTGTCCTCCCAAGACATCTAACACTGGACTCACTGCTTAACCTGTACTCTGACTTACCTTGTATATACCGGATTGCCCTCTTATTTTTATTATCTTTGCTTGCATATTTTGTAATATACCTGTCATTCTGTAAGTACTGCCTGTTTGTATTGATCTTGCTGTAACTAAGTGATGCGCCCGGTAGCCCCTGGGCCTGGTGCACTATATAAATAAATCAAATACAAATACAAATACAGAGTTGAGTGCCAACCGAACACAGCTTTTTGCCCCTATGTATTTTACATTATGAAAATCCAACTATGGCCATCAACTCTGAGGATTTCTCTGAAGCTGCCTGCAATCTACTTCTATTACTACTGCAACTACTACACCAGTGGTAAAGCTCACCAACAGAAATGAATTAAGCATGAGGACGAGAATGCATTGGACAGAACTGTCAAATGTAGGAAGTGGGGTGCTCATACCATATATGCGAACACACCTATTTAGAAAGGTAGACTCACAATTTGTGTTTTCCTTTTCCTTTCTGCCTCTTAAATATCCTCATCTCAAGGCAAGTCAATGGGCACGTTCAAATTCCCATATTGTCCCTCTGTAAATTGCAAAAATAAAGTTAGTATTCTTCTGAACAGCAACATTCCTGTACATTACAGTTTTGCAGTACTTTAGGTGCCTGAATGACATAATTAACTGGGTGATGAGGAAGATGGAGCGAGAACTAAGACCTTGCTGAAATCTCTATTGTCCTCTAATCACAGAATCAAAGTTATACGCAGGGTCACATACCGTTCTTGGTGAGCTTGTTGAGGTGGTCAGGAAGGGTCCCCATGATTGTGAGGGGTTCATGTAGCGTGCACCGTATTAATGATGGGATGATGGCAGCGAACTGGGCGCAATGTCGCAAATTCATATGTATCGAGTGCAGTTAATTATGGATGGGATATGTTACTTTTAGTGTTACTGTTTAGAATGTATGCATATTGGATCTGCACACACATAGAAAGATACAATATTTAAACTGTGAATGCAACATAAATACAATCTACACATTCAGTGCTTTGCAAAAACCATGGTAGTTGGGACTCTCTTCCAAAATACATGCTGACTTTTAAACTGAATTTCTTAGGTTTTTAGATGGCAGAAAGTGAGAAATCAGTAACTTTAACCTTTGCGTTTAGCTGCTGCACATGAATTTTAAGTAGCAGGGAGATTTGTTGACAGAAAGAAACATGAGTCATCTAGTAAGGTCATTTTGCAAACAGGGAATGCTTTATGATTTAGCAGTCCCGCAAGTTAACAGATGTTATCTCGCTCATTGTATTGAAGTTGGTTAGAGAGGGTTGATCATTTGTTGGGCTGGTAATACTAATCAGCTCCGAGGACAGGTTATCCAGTGGCTAATTGTTTTTACAGGTCACTAGACGCTGTATGTTCTGGAGTAGTGGCTGCATAAATGAGTGTGTCTTCAGAAGCGCAGAAGTCTGCAGTTGTTGAGATCGCAATCAGTAGTTCAAGAAGTTCTTGTTATTCAGGCCTTCCTCCCATTTGCTAAAATATGCAAGCAGACCATGTTCAATCACACTTAAAGGTAAAGGCCCTAGGCCAGTTATTGCTAGTAATGAATTATGTTTCAATACCAATGGTTAACCATGTACTGATGTCATGACCTACTACGGACGGATCCTAAGAAGAGGTGTGTTCTGAATATGATTTGAAGATGAGTACCAAGATAAGAATGGCCAATGAAAATAGAAGAATTGGGAAAAGATGGGATTTCTTTGAAGAGGTTTCTGTCCAATCATGTTTGGGGGATGGACTGAAATAAAGTATTTGGGAGTATTTTAACTGTTGCAAAACTGTACAAAAGATGTGAACTGATGTGGTATTGTTGAGACTTGGGTTAGTTTGGTCCTGCAACGCCATCTAACCGCATCCATAACTTTGTACAATAAACATGCTTTATGTACAACTGTGTACTCGCTTCTTAAGTGGTGGCCCACTTTGGGGTGAGGTGATTAAAGGCCCATCCACACAAGCTCTCAGTTGCAAATGTCAAACTGCAACATGAGTTAAACTTTACTGTTGCCCCTAGCTGAGTAGTGAGGTTGAGGTGATGGGGCAGTTTGTGCTATCTTTATGTCAAGTATTTCTATGGTACACATAATGTAGTTGCCAACAGGATTCATTTATTTCCAATCTATAGGTGTTTAGCGACTCCTGATTTTTGTTTTGCATTCTGGGGCTTGTGGTCCTGGTTTTATAGTAGGGAACATCAGACTGGGATTGGTTTTCTAAAGGTATACAGCAGGTTAGATCTGGTTTTGTAATGTCAAAATCAGACTGGATAGACGTCTGTGATATCCTGCTGAAGTAGTGTAACCTGTGTAATGGGACTATAATAGGGCTGTGTGCTGAGAGTGTAAAAATAAGCCTTACATTTCAGGCAGTGTTGGTATTGTTTGTGTGTGTTTATAGTACAGTAATAGTGTGTTTCTATTAGGTTCTAGGCCACTTCCTATGATCTGTGACATTAACAAGGAGAAATAGGTCCTGAGCACAAAACAGTGGGTTGAGATGTGTGAGGACTTTGAAGACACATTCATCACAGATGAAGCCTCATATATGTGTGAACATTTGAAAAAGAAGGCATTTAGGAGGACAGGGCACTTGCCCAGTGAACCAGATCTAAACAAAAAAAAAACAGCAAACGTAAATATGTGGGGACCTATTTACGAATGCTCCAGGTCTCATGGGTATCCTTTAATATATAACAGATACAGCCGCCTTGAAGGAAGAAATTGTTGGTGGTGCATTGTTCCCACATGTGTAAAGGTTTTATCCCCAGGACAGCTGAAAACTAAGACTAACACAGAACAAGAATCCAAAACATGAATCAGCTGTAAACCAGTGTCTTTCTTGGGTCTGGAGTGTGCCTGAGTCCCAGCACTTAAATGATGTGGGTGTATCTCAATGGATATTTGAAGCACCTTCATAAATCCATGGACAAGCTAGAGAAAATCAGTGGCAACAACACGTTGTGATTTCAAGTATTTACAGAAGACACAAATGCTACCAGACATTTGTCCACATGAAGAAGATCCTATCAGTGGTCATCAAAATGAATGGTGTAGTAACACATATGTAATGTATGACTGTGTGTGCATATGATTGTATTTTAATACATGATTTGAAATGCTTCTCAAAGCTAAAACAAAAAAAGGCCATGGCTTTACGTCTGCCCTAGTGCTAATACCGTGAAACTTTACACTTGCACTGGTGCAAAGTTTCTGTAATCTGGCCCCAGTTGTTCAAGCCCAAACCTCTCCATTCTTTGATCGCATGCCATGTGCCTCTGAATCTTCTTGAGGCGCCACACCACACCTAGTGGCTGCTCATGGCCATCTTATCACCTTTGCTGGATGCTAGGATGGCACCCTAGTTGCTTGTGGATGCTCCAAGATTGCCTGGGTTAACAGCTAATTTCCAATGCGACACCCACCACCTAGCATACCACTACCCCTTCTGGCCCCTACCTACATCTTTATGGGACCTTTGCCCCCCTCAAGAGGTTCAGCATTCACCCCTTGTGTTCTACCAGCTCACACCTCGGAGGCGCTCTTCACAGGGGTCCCAAGCCATTGGGCTGCGCTATATGTACTCAAACCCCCCCCCTCTCTCCCAAAAAACCTGTCTCTGTGTCTGCCTGACACTGCCCTCAACCACCCTCTGCTTGTGATGCCCCAGAGTCCATATATCCAGGAGGCTCAGTGTTTGCATGTAGTGTGTAAAAAAAAAATCCAAGATGAACATATGCACAGTCTCTCTCTCTCTCTCTCTCTCTCCCCTCTCCTTCTCCACCCCCCACTCTCATTCTTTTCCCAACTTTTCAGTTACCCTATGGCAAATTGCGTCGCCTCCCAGTGCACTTACTCCTGTTTGAACCTGAAGCACTGGAGGGGTTCTCAATCTCCGAGTGTTATTTCAAAACTGTCACAGTTGACATGTTTTCATTTTTTTTAGTGCGCACTGCCTACGGCCCCTTGAATGATTGAGCACCCTCCAGATGGGCAAGTAAACTTTATAACATGGTCGGCTTTAGAACATGGGTGTCAGCTACGCACCTCATATCTATGCACTATAGTTATCATTGCAATTCTATAATTAGCCCATAGCGCACATGTGCATGTGAGTAAGTTATGAAGGAGCAGGGGCCTGTCATCTGCGCAGCATGTACAGTAGTTAAAGACTACACAAGGGTCTTCTGTATACACCTCAGCACAACTGTATTTACTTTTTTGGGATCATTTACTGAAAGAAACACAAAGCCCTGTCATTACTTATTTACCACCGAACTCCTCAACACAGAGACATAATATCTGAAAGACACAGTACTTTGGAACTCAAATATACACTATCAGTCCTAGAACAGAGTTGTCAATGAGCCCAAAAAAAAAAGTCACCACAAAACTAGAAAACAGATGCAATACAATTCCCTGTGCAGGCAGAATCCGCAATTGGAATTTGACCTCCCCTGCGAATGAAACTATTTCAACCCTATCGCCCCCCCCACGGCTGAATCTCGCTTGGATGCACTCTCGTCCTGCAGCTTCCCTGGTGTAATGAGATAGCGGGAGCCCAGGGCCTCGGCATTGCAAAGCAGGAAGACTGTGATTAAACGTCCTGCTCTAAGGGCAACGAAGGATCTTTTCCAGCACACACACATCGATGTGAATCCTGTCCACAAAGACAGGACAGATGTGCCAAGCCAATGCGGCTGTTGTGGCCTGAATAGATGACAGGACGCAGTAGGGTTTCTGACAGTCTTTATTGACTGAGAACAAGGGAGAATGTCTTAAGGCGGACTGGTGGCGCAGGGCGCTTACTCACTGTTAAACTGACCAGGTCCTGTGCTTCCCCAGTTACTTCACTGTGGAAGGGTTGTGCTCACCGGTGGCACGCCGTAAACTGATAGGGCCCCCATGAAGCCTCCTATGGCTGTGGCGTTATGCCCTATGAGCTGTAGTGATGGTTCTGGAGTTGATTCTCCTTTTTGTGTAATCAGGAGCAGCGCTCCTGTACGACCGCTCTAGCTGGCAGGGCGCCAACTCTGAAGCGGGAACGTTTTCCCGCGGAGCGTGGGCTCGCGAGATCCCGTGTATCGAGATCTCGCGAGAACACGCTCCCGCGATCACGTGATGTCCCCACACACCTCCTCTGCTGGGAAAAAGGAATGGGAGGTCACTCCATGATGAAGTCCGCATATTTCCCGGGCTTCCTTCTCTCTCTCTGGGGCCTGCCGGGATCCGGGTATGTAGCGGGATCGATGAAGTGTCCTTGGGAGGGTGCTGGTGAATCGGGATCTCTTTGTCCAGCTCCTTGCTGTGATCCCCTGGGTGTGGTTGGGAAAAGGGAGCTTGCGAAGTCGTTGCGATGTTGCGGCTCTATGATGTCTCCACTCGGGAGATGATGGTTCTCGTATGGCTCTTGGCAGACCTGATCTCCTCCAGTGTCTCCAGGGGAGTGTACAGTATCATCTTTCCTGCGGTACATGGCTACCCTCTCTAGATTCCATCTCCTGCCATTGCTGGTGCGGATGTGGTTTGTCCCTCTCTCCATGACTTCTATGGGACTGCTGTATCTGGAACCTGTGGTGGTGTCCGTGTGGGGAAGTCGTATCTTCACCAGATCCCCTTTGTTGACTTGTGTGTGTCGAGCGGCTCGGCGCAAGTCCCCCTGTGCTTTCATTGCTTCTTTGTTGCGCTGCATACGGCACGTTACGTCAGCCATGTCGACGTCTTCGTCGGCCCTCACTTGCTGAAGCCATGGTGGTACCAGTGAGGATGCCGCCCTTCTCCCCCTCAGCAGATGGAACTGAGAGACACTTGTGACGGCGTTGGGGGTGAGACGGTGAGCCGCTACGGCTTCTTTGACTGTCTTGTATGGGTCTAGGCCCGAGGCGTGGGCCAGTTGCAGCGCCCCTTTGATGAAGCGGTTGGCCCGCTCGACTAGGCCATTTGCCTGTGGGTGGTATAGACTTGCTTTCCGCTGTTTGATGTTGTTAAGCTTGAGAAATTTTTCCATTTCCCTGGATACTAGTTGGACTCCGTTGTCCGTGACGAGTTCTTCGGGCAGGCCCTCCCGCTGAAATATGGCGGTGAGAGTTTCAATGACTGTTCCCGTAGTGATGTCCGGGGTGAAGTCAGCTTCCACCCATTTGGAAAAGTAGTCGACCAAGACTATCCCGTATCTGTGCTCAGGGGGCATGTTGTCCAGCGGCCCTATGAAATCCAGCCCCAGTTTTCGCCACACCCCTTTGGGGACTTCGGTGGGCAGCATGGGGGCTTGCCTCACGGCTAGGCGCTTGTCGCTGTTGGAGCATTCGTGGCACCTATCGACCATCTGCCGAACGTCCTGGTCCATACCTGGCCACCAGTATGCGTCGCGTATCCTTCTTCTGGTCATGTTGCACCCTAAGTGGCCCGAGTGTGCTCTGCACAGTATGACTTTACGGATTCCGCTGGGTGGGATGATTTGATCACCTCTGAGAATGAGACCGTTCATGGCGGTAATTTCCTCATTCACCTTCCAGTAGGGACGAAGGCCTTCAGGGATCGCTCTCTCGTTGGGCCATCCATTTCGAACCCAGGTGCTTACGTGCCTTAGAGCGAAGTCCTGCTCGAACTCTTCTTGCCAGTGGCGCTCGCTCATTTCCATGTACTCGACGTTCCTCAGGTCGCCGATGGACGCAACGACACATTCGTCTTCCAGGAATGTGGTGCCGGGGGCGCTTTGGTTGAGGAGCCTGGACATGCAGTCCGCTTGTGCGTTTTTCCAGCCCGCAATGTGTTGTATCTCGTAGGTATACTCTTCGAGCTTCGCGGCGATCCTGGCCAGTCTGGGGGTGGCCGTCTTGGTGCTGCCCGGGCTCAGCATGTGGATTAGCGGCTTGTGATCGGTGATCAACTTGAATCTTGTCCCCCATACGTATGATCTGAAGTAGTCGACGGCCCAAGCGCATGCCAACATCTCTTTCTCTACCGTAGAGTAATTCTTCTCGGATGAGGATAATGCCTTGGATGCAAACGCCACAATGTTCTCTGTGTCGCCCTTTTTCTGGGTCAAGGTGGCCCCTAGGCCGTATGCGCTGGCGTCAGTGGTGATGTAGGTGTCCCATTCAGGGTTGTATGGTTTAAGGCACGGCGCGTGTAGAATCCTATTCTTGATTTCGCCGAAAGCCTCATCTTGTTCTGGGCCCCAAGAGTACGCTGCCCCCTTCTTCAGAAGCTCCCTCATGGGAGACGTGGTCTCAGAGAACCTGGGGACGAATTTGGCATAATACTCAGCTAGGCCTAAGAATGAGCGCAGTTCCTCTTTAGACATCGGCGCCGGCGCCTCAGTAATGGCCTCCATGAGGTTCCTTTTGGGGCTCACCCCATCACTCGAGATGCAGTACCCAAGATACTCTACTTTGTTCACCCCGAAGACACACTTTTCATGGGTAAGGGGAATGCCTTCCTCCTGAAGTCTGCTTAGGACTGACTTGAGCGCCTTGTCATGGGTCTCGCTGTCCTTGGCATATACCAGAATGTCGTCTTGGAAGAATGAGACATTGGTGAGGCCTTTCAATAGGGAGTTCATCATCCTCTGGAATGCGGATGCTGCGGACGATAACCCGAAAGGCATGCGGGTGTATTGGAAGGTGCCGAAAGGAGTGATGAACGCCGTCAGGGGGCGGAAGGACTTGTGTAGGGGAATCTGGTGATAGGCATCACGCATGTCCAGCTTCGAGAAAATGTCCGCCTCTTTCATCATGAGGACGATCTCATTGATGCTGGGGAGCGGGAAGCTATCCGTGATCACCTCCAAGTTCAGGCTTCTCAGGTCGATGCAGATCCTGAGGTCGTTGCTGGACTTCTTCTTAACTAGTACCACCGGACTCAGCCATTGCGATGATTCCACGGTTTCAATGGTTCCTTCCTCGACCATCTTCCTCAGGTGAGCGTCCAAAGCTGGTCTTGCGGTGGCAGGTACCGCCCTTACTTTGTGCTTGACTGGGGTGGCGTTGGGTTTCAGTCGAATTTTGTGTACGAAGTTTCTCACTTTTCCCGGTCTCTCGGAGAACAGGTTTGGAAAGATCTCCTTATAGTTTTGCGCTGCTCCTGACGAGATCATGAGCACCTGTTCCGGAGTGCTGGGATCTAGTTTCATGCTGAGTTTGTGTTGGTCATCCCACCCCAGCACGGCTGGACCTTTGGGGGAAAAATACACCTTGGTGGTGGTAGACCTCCCCTTGAAATTGATGCGGGCCTTGATGTAGCCCAACAGGTCGACCGTTGCCCCTCCAAACACGGTGGGTTTTTGCCTGGTGGATCTAATCTCCACTCTTTCTTGTCCCATCATCTCCTTGTACGTGTCGATGGGCAGAATGGTGAGGTCGGATCCCGAATCAGCCATGACGCGCGTTTCCATTCCGTCCACTTTAATGGTGCAGTGGGGCTTTTCTCTCCTGGCATGGGGGGCATTGACCATGACAACCATGGGTCTGTCCAGCAGTTCATCCTCATCGGTGGAGGTGCAGTCACCGTCGACACGGGACACGGTTTTCTCCCGCCACATGCATGCTGGAGCCACGTGGCCAATGCGTCCGCACTTGGAGCATTCTTTATTCCTGGCTGGACAGTCGCGGTCGTTCGCCATGTGCTTGAGACTGGCGCATCTGTAGCATTTAGGTGCCTCCTTTTTCCTGGGACTTTTGTCCTTGGGGCCGTCGCGGGATTGCTTGTCTCTGCGACCTCTCCATTGTAGCGCCGCCATTTCGGGCACAGGCAGGTGACTTCCCGCCTCCTTGCGTCTGCTGGAGGTTTCTTCCTCCGCCCTGGCAATCTGGATGGCTTTATCGAGGGTGACCTCCTTCTCCTGGATGAATTTGTCCTGCACTTTCCTAGAGTTGGTGTGGACGACGAGCATGTCGCAGATGACCTGTTCTGCATTTTCTCCGAAGGCGCACAGAGAAGCGAGTTCCCTCATCCTGGTGATGTAGTCATCCACGGTTTCGCTCCCTTACTGTTTGCGAGTGTAGAATCTCAACCTATGCAGTACAATATTCTCCTTATTAGTGAACCTCTTCATGATGCGACGCGTGGCTTCTTTGTACACGTCGTCGTCATCGGCGTCTTCGTCGGCCGCCAGTATTTCTTTAAGGCCTGCAAAGATACGCTGACCTTCAACCCCTAGCGCATTCAACAGCATCGCCCTCTTCCTGATGGGGGCATATCGCGTGCCGCCCACCGCTTCCAAGTAGGTGGAAAAAAGGGGTTCCCATTGCATCCACGGAATCGCCGGTGTCCCTGGCAGGGGGAGAAACGCAGGGGGTGGCGTGGCGCCTTGCATGGTGGGTCCGTGGGACTTCAGGTATCCTCGTCGCCAGTTATGTTGTGGCCTGAATAGATGACAGGACGCAGTAGGGTTTCTGACAGTCTTTATTGACTGAGAACAAGGGAGAATGTCTTAAGGCGGACTGGTGGCGCAGGGCGCTTACTCACTGTTAAACTGACCAGGTCCTGTGCTTCCGCAGTTACTTCACTGTGGAAGGGTTGTGCTCACCGGTGGCACGCCGTAAACTCATAGGGCCCCCATGAAGCCTCCTATGGCTGTGGCGTTATGCCCTATGAGCTGTAGTGATGGTTCTGGAGTTGATTCTCCTTTTTGTGTAATCAGGAGCAGCGCTCCTGTACGACCGCTCTAGCTGGCAGGGCGCCAACTCTGAAGCGGGAACGTTTTCCCGCGGAGCGTGGGCTCGCGAGATCCCGTGTATCGAGATCTCGCGAGAACACGCTCCCGCGATCACGTGATGTCCCCACAGCGGCCATTTTGCATCGTTCTTAACCCCTTGCAGTGGCTGATCTCGCCTTCTAGGGTGGGACTTGTGTTTTGTATGGCATGTACACAATTTTAAATCAGTGACAATTGAGATAACTACTGTCACCTGTTAGCAGGCTTAACCGCTCCAATAAGCACTCGGACACCAGCGTATGGAACAATGTCTGCTTTATTCCTTTCCTAACGTAACACTAACTCCACCTCCCGTTTCTCCTCCCCACAATGCCCTCTCTTGAACGTCACTTCCTATCTGACGTTCTCCTTCGACGAGGGGCTGTCTTAAAGGAGAGTTCCGGGACTTTTTTTTTATTGTCCCTACGGGTCGGCCATGTGTTTGTAAGCATAAATCGGTAGATCGTAGGAAACTTTCCTATGGACCTTACCCGACTTTTCGCCCCTTATCGCACTCGAAATCAGCCTCCATTTTGTGATAATCCTATCATTCCGCCGCATCGACCTGGCTCACCTGCCTTTGCGGCACTAAATCAAATCCCCCGCCCCTGAAACAGACTTTATCAAAACATTCATATTCCCCGCCTCTATCCGTGACGTGACTGAGCTGCGTAGGCAAACGCGCCCAGGCGTCTTCTACGCGACTCCACACAGACCCCGGATATCAACACAGATCAGCTCACAATACAGCGCGCCACAATTCGGAATATGAAACTGTACTTTGAAATCAAACCGCAAGATTGTACATTTGGCAAAGTACGTTTATTGGACATCAAATGTTTAGAGAATATTCAGCGATTTGCATTTTTATTTGCTCACGTTCCAAAAAGTTCGTATTGAGGAACGCGATGGTCCTTTGCTGTACACAGGGTCTTAGAGCATCTCACAATACAGCGCCACAATTCGGAATGTGAAACCGTGGTTTAAAAGCAAACGGCAAGATTGTACATTTGGCAAAGTACGTTTATTGGACATCAAATGTTTAGAGAATATTCAGTGATTTGCATTTTTCTTTGCTCTCGATCCAAATTAGTTCGTCTTGAGGGAAGCGATGTTCGTGTGCAGTACACAGGGTGTTGGTTTACGATAAAAATAAGCTCTTCGGTCGCACTGATAATCGCATGGCTGTTCCAACAACGAGGCACTAGGCCACCACAACGGTAGGTATGTTGCATCTAACCGTTAGTACCGCATAAGGGCATACTTGTACTTGGCGATCGTCCCATAAAATGGTCAGGGTGGTAACGTTGTTCACGCGGAGAAGCAACTGGCGGCTGTAGAAGCCGTCCGCCGGTGTCTGGTACTCGTGACACAGACAGTAGTGAATGATGTACCTAAAAACATAAAAAATGAAATTAGTCTCACCATCAGATCCTTATTAAAATTATTCATTTCATAGCGAGGACAGCGCTACTGGGTGTACACAAGTGTTTAAAGGCGTGGCGAGGCATGGAGGGGGGGGGAGTGGAGTACAAGGTAAGTAGCATAAAATAATAAATAAATAGGGCCAGCTGGTGGCAAGTGCAAGGTAAGTGCAGAACAAGTGCTGGGAAGGGGGGGCTGTAGGATACTGAGACAGTCCCCCAGTGCAGGGGTTGACAGGGAGGCAGTGCAGGTGGAGAGTGGAAGGGCCCAGGACTGAGGTCGCAGACAGTGGACCAGTTGTAGCAGGGGAGAGGGAGAGAGAAAGCAGAAGCAAAGAGGAAGGTTTTGAGGTGCTTCAGTAAAAGCAGATGTTTCTCCTCAAGATAGTGCGCGGTAGAAAACAATATGCCACATAGAACGAACAAGTACAACTGAACCCGTCTTTAAAGCCACTGTATAGTAATGAAATTGCGGTATAAACTCATCAAAAGTTACTTACATTATATTTGCATTTTCCATTGTGTCTCTGTGTAGGGCAGACCCGAAACACCACTCCTTCTTTGCCGACGTTACTTCTTCTAATGAACGTGGCTCATCGTTTCGTTTCTGAAATTTTATTCATTATCTTTTCTTAGTCTTTCAGGATGGTCCCGGCCTGTCAAGGTCAAATCACAATAGAACCTTATATTGGGTCGTGGGCCGTTCCGCCACCCGAGCAAAACATCAAAGCAGCTGACCTTCACTTTGAGCGAGCACACATTTCTAGTTAGCTGCAGTTAGTTTTAGGGACATCTTGTCTGCGTGCCTTTTTTTTTATTGTCCCTATGGGTCGGCCATGTTTTTGCAATACGGAAACATTCTATAATTTTTGTAAAAATGATTTATATTACTGTTTGGTTTAATTGCAATGGGCCTGCAACATGAGGAGACTCGAGAGAACAGACAATCAAATTACAATCATTTAAACCGTGATGTGTATTTCTCAATGAGCTCTGCTTTAGGTGGACATGGAACAGAGGCAATGTTGGGTGGCAATGCAGTTGTCCCCTGCATAGGTTCGTTCACCACTCCATGTATGTGCCTATCGAGGACATCTACGATAAGTCTCTCAATAAACTCATATTGCATATCCTCAAACACTGGTTTGATCACCCATTGTTTACTTCTTTTAGTGAAGGCCTTATTGTAGCGAAGCGTCCCTAAAGTTCCGGTCGTCCTACTTTGTTGACGGCCAACATTATGGTTATGTGCCAAGACCGCTAGAAGAGTCCGATTTTTCATGCCTTCCATGCCAAAATGCAATCTTTTGGGCCTGTACTTTAGGCACATATTGTGGAACACCTCCAAATCTCCTGTGTGGCAGAATTCCGTGAGTCCCCTCAAATCTCTTGTTATAGTTTTATCAAATACAATCTTTTCAATGGCCTTGTGAGTGGGTGATGAAGGAATCAACCACTTCTTCTTCCGTGCCTCCTCTGTGGACAAATGGCCATGTTCACATTTGTGGAAATGCTCATTTGTCGACCATCGATGTACGTTGCTACAGTGCAACATTACTGACCGCCATTTTTCCAGTAGAATTTCCAACGACCCTTCACATGTTTTTGAGCTCCACCAAAGATGGTTGCTGATTGACTTGGACCACTGTGAAATACCTTGCATATCTTTTTTTTTTCCTGCAGCCGACAATTTTTTATTGATTGTTTTTGCAAGATGCCATACGTCAAATTGGTGATTTATAGTTTTGTACTCTTCTCTCATTGTCTTGGCAATTGAAACGTGTCTGTCCGTGGCTATCAGGTCGATCACCATTCCCCGCGATTGTAGTTCTTGCAATGATGCTACAAAGCCAACTTTCTCCATGGCCACTGAGGATGTACTTTGTGACACCTGCACGACCACCGAACTCACAATTTTCTTACTTTCCATGTCCTGAAAGTGGTAGGTGCAGTACTTGGCTGAAAATCCTGGGCTGTCGCACTGTCCATCACCGGCTAGCCTGAAGCGTTTGCCCGCGAATGTACTTTCCATTGACATTTTTTCCATTCTCCAAGCTTCGCTGATGGCTGGAAATAGATAATCGGTTTGGTATTTGTAGAACTGACTTTTCGCAATGAAATGGATTCCCACAAACTGAAAGAAATACTGTAACTTTTTAAAACTTGAACCACTAAAAAGTGCGGCCGCTGCACAAAGTAGATTGCCTGCTGGCAGTTGCCCCAGCATGGGTTGTGCAGACCATGCGAACGGATGATATTGTGTACAGGTGGCATGTATTTTAAGGTTAGTGCCTCGAATTGCACGAGTCACATTAATCAATGGCTCCCCACATACTTCCCCACCAACCGAATGCCCACATTTCATCATCATAATAATATCCATCAAACAGCTATCGAATACAATGAATTTGGCCTCTTTCCTTATACTGTCACTCTGCATCCCAGCTGGTTCGGCCTGTAACGTTGAGGACATGTCACTCGCATGAAAGGTACAATCTCTGATATCGTCTTCCGCTATGCTGAGTGATATTGATGGTGTTTCATTGTCGTCCACGTCATTCTCTTCCATTGCAACATCTGTTCCTTGTCCGGAGATGGGAGAAAAAAACAATGTCTTCAACTTTCGCGCGCTCTTATTTTTTGCGGGAGTGGATTCTGTGAATTGATCTCCGACTGCATCCAAACTACCAGGAGGACATTCACTATCAATGGCTGGTGGTGGTATAGCTCCGTTGTCAATCACTTCATATTCTTCCCATTGGCACGATGCATCTCCAGTCTCAAGTCCCTGCCAAAAGGTTTGACAAGCAACATCTCTCGTTCGCTTCACTGTCTGTGTAGATCTAGTTCTTACACCCACTCGCAACTAGAGGACAGATTAGAAAAGGGATGTTCAGTTTAAACACAACTTACAGTATTGAACTATTGACAGTGAAAGACAACATAATATAGTGAACAGGACACTAACCTTCTTTTGCTTTCTTTTCTTTGAAACTTTCTTGCCTCGAACTTCAACATCTGGACGCTGTTGCTCCGACTCGTGTGTGCATGTCTCCACTTCCTCTCGCGCTGCAACGACTATATTTACATGATAAGCACATCCATCACTCACTGAGGCTCCATCGACACCCTGAAACATAGAACTTTCATTAGTATGTATAATAATATTGAAAACACAAAATGTACTTGGGGACCAATACCCATACGTACATCTCAATAGCAAAACACGAATGAACGCATTGTGTAGAACATTCAAACGACAATACTTCACGCATTGTTGATCTAGTTAGATTGAACTGTCAAGATCCATACCTCGGGCTCCGCATAGACTTCCATTGATGATATTATTGAAGATGACGCTTCAGCAACTCCCTGAAACACAGTAATTGCATTAGTATGCTTTTCTATTTTGTTAAAAAGAACATAAACTTTGAGCAGGCGTCAACGGCTCATCTAAATAGACCTGCACAAATGATCAGTTGTCTAAAATAAATAATGGATATGTAAATATGATTCGATTTGCTCGATCGTTGGAAGTGTCACCACCCAGAGATCTGCATCAACTACTAGGGGTGATGTTCTTGTAGAAGAAGCTCCGTCATCTCCCTGAAACATAGTACTTGCGTTAATAAAGAAGGAAGTATAGCGGATGTAATCACGTCATATGATTTCGCTTGATCGAACTGTCAGTATCCATACCTCGAAATGCATAAGAACATCAAGGGACGATGTAACTGCGGTGCACACTTCTGCAAGCTGTTGCGCCGACCCGTAACTGCATGCTCCCCCTTCTACTTGGACTAATGCTCCATCGACTCCCTGAAACATAGGACTTTCATTAGTAATGAACACAATATTGAAAAAAGAAGACAAATAGGAGGGCGACGACAGAAGGACATATCAATGGCTAAAAACGAAAGAAACATTGTGTGTAACAATCACGCTACAAGAATGCAAGATCTGATGATCTCCATCGATGGAACTGTCCGGAAACGTACCTCGAGCATCTGAGTGACATCTACGGTTGTCGTCAATGCGTTGGACTCCTCAGCATCTCCCTGAAAGACAGTACTTGCATTATTTTGGATAACAATAATTATAACTGAAAACAAAGACTAGAGGACGAGTACAAGGGTGTACCATTAGGTAAAATAATTACACGATCAATTAAAACTATTGATTTACATGCCTAAAACAAGTCAGTGTCAGAATAGCTAAGTAAGATTACCCGATAGGCGCTTGAAGTGGCTGATGACTGCAATAACGACACGGATGGAGAATCTTCCGCCTTCATATTGAGTGGATACATAAATGGGGAAATTATTGTTAGCTAATGCTACACACTACCGCAAGGCCGAGAGATAAATACGTAAACTTGACTCACCAGTGGAGGGATGTGGACGAATAGAGTGGGAATAGCGGTTGAGAGCAATTTTCGCCTCGCTCGCGGTGTTTTCTTCTTTATTAGCAATGATGTGGAGTACATGTCTGGGCTAAAGTGCCTGCTGCAGATGCGGTATCGATCACCCCTCTTGTCCGCAAAGACTTCTAGGACTCTACTTTCTAGCTCAGAGGCTGGATATCCGCAATATCGGACCCATTCTCTTATCTGATCTATTGTCTTAGGGAAAACATGCATTATAGTACCTTCAGATTTGTTATGGGTCTTCGAAGGGCAACCGCCAATGGAACAGGCAGGCATTATGGAAAGTTCTGAAAAGTAAAGATCAACAATTCTCTATGAATACCAATGTGTTAAAACAGTAAATGACACATAAAAGGTTCAATGCAAGGTCCGTTTTGGTTCTTGGAACTATACACGTTATTCACATGCGGATAAGTATTTCAATAACTTTCAAAAAATAGAAAAAGTAATTTGACTAAACTCAGAACATGTGACTAGTTCCTTGCATGTACTGTCGTGAACGAAAAGAAAACATGGATGCAATTTGATGACTACTAGCAAATAGATATAAATTAAAAAATTGGACGCAAAATGATTATGGTACATGGACTTACCTTGACGAACAAACAGTTAGATGCAGGGATCAGAGTAGTTTCTTGTCGTAGAACAGGGAGCAGTTCACAGGTTGCAAACTGACGAGTTTGCTCAAAGTGGTCACGGAAGTTCACAGAGACGAAGAGCAGATAACCAGCACCTTCACGGGTTGACTAGCAAAGCGCAAAGAAGTTCTCATTAGAAATATGAAGTGGGTTATAAAGAATTCGAACCAGGGGTGTGTTTGTGAATGAATGACGTGTATATGTCGTGGCATTATGTGGATTGCAGGGGGCCGTCCAGCGTGAGGGGGATGCTTGGCAGGAGACACGGGGTCTGGAGGTAGACATGGGAACAACAAACCCATGCTCTATAGACCACTTTGAAGTGTACATGGTCTTTGGCACCTCTTGGCCTTTATCGCTCCCTGACAGCTCCACTTGCCAGCAGCTCAAGTACCCCGATGCGAACTGCCTTTGATAGGGCGGGGGGTGGATCGGGGCGGTGGTCGTGCAGACAAGACACAGGAAGACTCGTGAATGGAGACACACTTATGTGGATTGCAGGGGGCCGTCCAGCGTGAGGGGGATGCTTGGCAGGAGACACGGGGTCTGGAGGTAGACATGGGAACAACAAACCCATGCTCTATAGACCACTTTGAAGTGTACATGGTCTTTGGCACCTCTTGGCCTTTATCGCTCCCTGACAGCTCCACTTGCCAGCAGCTCAAGTACCCCGGTGCGAACTGCCTTTGATAGGGCGGGGGGTGGATCGGGGCGGTGGTCGTGCAGACAAGACACAGGAAGACTCGTGAATGGAGACACACTTATGTGGATTGCAGGGGGCCGTCCAGCGTGAGGGGGATGCTTGGCAGGAGACACGGGGTCTGGAGGTAGACATGGGAACAACAAACCCATGCTCTATAGACCACTTTGAAGTGTACATGGTCTTTGGCACCTCTTGGCCTTTATCGCTCCCTGACAGCTCCACTTGCCAGCAGCTCAAGTACCCCGGTGCGAACTGCCTTTGATAGGGCGGGGGGTGGATCGGGGCGGTGGTCGTGCAGACAAGACCCGTTTGCCGCAGGGCCTCACCAAGGAGAGGCCATCTAACTGAATGTAAGAGGATGGCTGCAGGATCTACTACATGGAAGGCAGGGGGGTGAGTTTATAAATACCTCACCCTCCCAGGAGAATATACACTAGATTCATTTAAAAAATCAAAACAACCATTGTTAAAATATATGTTGGGCTTTATTTTAGATTTTAATTAAACATAAATAATAAACATTACACATTGTAAAGTTGAGGTTGCAGCACATCGAGGGAAAATCCGCGGTATTGTCCACTGTCACTGGGGAAATGTTGTCTAATGGCAAGTACCGCACAGGCAGGTATTACTCTCCGAACGCGGTGTCCGAGCCTCCCGTGAAGCCACCAAGTGAAGCAACGATAGGCCACCAGCCTGTACCACCTGTGAAAAAAAAAGATGCAAACTGTATTAAACTGACCAAACTTTCTTATCAATGTCGATTCAGGTAACACATGTCATTTTCCTTAGAAAAAAATTATATCTAGAAAATGCACTATATGGAACCAATTTACATGCGTTCCAATGAGATGTAAATGTAATTTTATATGTGGGAGACGACCATGAAATAGTGGTGGCATCACTGACATCACAAACAGAGTATACTTACTCGTTACTCGGATTACGCGGACGAACAGTGCCACGAAGTTCGTGCATAAGCACCATCATCATCCTCAACACTGTCCGTGAGAGGCAGGCTTCCCTGAACTCTGGCAGCTCGGTGATGCATTGCGGACTTGGCTCGCCTTCCTGCTGACTTTGCTCGCTTTCCGAAATGTAGGCCAAGCACCTGGAATTTTCACGGCAGCAGCAGTTCTCCTCCTCAGTTGGCATTAGCTCGCACCGATTGCACGTGCACCAGGTGGAGACGCCGTCCATGCGACATGGTCCAGGCTCTTCATCCGTTGACTGGTCCTCCCAACTGCCGTCCGAATCCCCATCGTTTTCGCGTGCTTGCCTTTCCAGTAGTTCTTCCTCGGTGTACTCGGGCTCGTACATATACGGCATTATTGTGGCCATTGTGCGGTAAAGATAGTAAAATAATTTATAGCGGTGGTACTGGTATCTGTTCACACGTGCTACAAGCGGCGAAGGTAGCTGACCAGAGCACTGAAACGAGTCACAGAATACTCAAAGTAACACAGAGAGAGGAATGGAATCGAAAATCTGCTGCTGTATGTTGTGAAACGGTCTGTTTATACTTATTGGGGAAAGAGGCGTCCTGCCATTTCCATGGCAACACGTCAATAGCTGAGGCGCAGCGATTGTTGACACGAGACGTGCTTGAAATGGGCAGTACGCGTCTGCTGATGTCAGGCTCAGGGGCGGGGGATTTGATTTAGTGCCGCAAAGGCAGGTGAGCCAGGTCGATGCGGCGGAATGATAGGATTATCACAAAATGGAGGCTGATTTCGAGTGCGATAAGGGGCGAAAAGTCGGGTAAGGTCCATAGGAAAGTTTCCCACGATCTACCGATTTATGCTTACAAACACATGGCCGACCCGTAGGGACAATAAAAAAAAAGTCCCGGAACTCTCCTTTAAAGGGGCAGACTCCTGTAACAACACCCCCGGACAAAATGTCCTTGCAACATGTTTAACTTAAACTTAACTGTTTAACAAGTTCTTAACATTCTTGCACTAGTCTTGGAGGCCTCTTGATGATCCTCTGGGGGCGTCCTCGTGGCTCCTGACTTGAGCCGCCGTCAGTTTATCCCTCGGGGTCTGGCTGACGTGGAACCTGCGGTTTGAGGGGAACACACTCTTCATCGTGGATGTCAACATAGTCCGGATTTGGATCAGCGGCCGGTGGCCTTTCCTCCGCTCCTCTCATGACGTTTTTGAACAGTGAACTGTTCCGGGTTACTTCATTTGCGTCGTTTGCTGACATTATCATTGTCCCTTTTACAGCGACCACCTGTAGTGGTTCGGGTGAGAATTGGGGGTCTGTTTTCTTGTTCACAACTTGTTGTACCCGCACCTCATCTCCTATTTAGAACTCCTTTATTTGCACCCTCCTCCTTTTAGCGGTCTGTTCCTGTGTCTGTCAGAACACCAATTCCCACTGCACGTCCCCGCTTACCCGACAGAAGTTCGGGAGTCAAAATAGCTAGGAACAGCAACAATCGCTTCCATTCTTTTAAAGGCTTGTTTCAAAGGCATTGGGGGTTGCCATGGCGACGTTGGCCGCTAGTACGTCTGCATTCACGTGTTGCCCCGGTTTCCCGGTCACGTGACTCCCGTGTTGTGGTCACGCAAATATAAGTCCGCCCCGTTTGCGTTTCGGTGCTTCTGATCGTTTTCCTTGGATTACTACAGTGGCGCTTGCTATCTTGAATTTCGTCCCTTCTCGACCTCTTGCCTGTCTATTGGATTGCTCTTGTCTTGCCCACGGTACTCCTGATCTTGCTCCTTCCCGACCTCTTGCCTGTCTACTGGATTGCTCTTGTCTTGCCCACGGTACTCCTGATCTTGCTCCTCCCGACCTCTTGCCTGTCTACTGGATTGCTCTTGTCTTGCCCATGGTACTTCTGCGACGAACTACTGCTACAACCTGGACTCCCTTTCACTCCGATTCTTGTCTCGTGCTTCAGTTTGTCTGCTTACCTGGTTTTCGACCCAAAACGCTTGGATTGTTTTCTTACGTCTCATCGAAGAAGGATCCTTCACCTTAGGCGTACGCGTGCCGGCAGGAATAGGAAACGAGTGCTGGACTAGAGACTGCCTTTAGCACTTTGGGCTCTCGCTGAACTTTCTAGGCGTACGCGTGCCGGCGGGAATAGGACTTTCATCGGACAGAAGAAACCTTCCGCCTCGGTGAGACTGGGTTCATTTTGGGCTCTCCCTTTGGATCCATTTGTGCTAATACATAATACTTTCCTCGCTGCTTCCCTTCTAACGGATATACAAGTAAGAAGTTTTGTTTTCTTTTGTTCATTGGCTCTGTTGCTTTTCTTTGTCTTATATAAGTTTGTGTATCATTATACAAATCATTATACAAAGACTGTCTAGTTCCAAACAGTGAGCTTTCAGTGTGCCCAGTACAATTGACAATTATCAAAAAGGAAGTTGCAGTCATCAGGAGTTCCAGAGTGTCCTGTTCCTTCGTCAAACATCTTTCAACCAATTGAGCGCTCAGACTGTTTTTTATACACAACTGAGTGTTACATTGGTGGGAAGAATATACTACTGCACTACGGGTTCAACAGCTCCTTTTCGCTCACCAGGCGCTTTACCCTGTTAAGGTTCAGAACTCTGACAGAATCAGAAGCCTTAAAAAATGGACACAGCCACTGATCCTCTGGCTACCTTGGTTCAATTAGTGGCTGATTTACGTGCTGACATGCAAACTGCACATGATGCTACCCATCGCCGTATTGATGACATTCAAGCGGGAATAAGGGTTAGCACCATTGAACCTCCATCAATCGCAGTGGCTTCCGGGTCTGGTACGGCTGGTGCTCAGGCCAGGGCAGACCCGGTTCCGGTAGTTATGACTGCACAGTTTCCGTTGGCTCCTCCTGAACGTTTTTTAGGCGATCCAAAAGCTTTCAGAAAGTTCATCAATCAATGCAGGCTGCATTTTCTTTGTAGACCAACATCGTTTCACGATTCAACCACTAAGGCCGCTTTTATATTGTCTAATCTAGGGGGTACTGCTGCAGTCTGGGCTAATCCTCTCTTGGAGCAAGGAAGTCGTTTGTTATTTGACTGTGACGCTCTCATAGAGGCACTTACTAGGGTTTTTGACACCCGATACAAAACTCAGGCCACTGATTTGGAATTATTGAATTTACGGCAAGGCGATTCTTCTCTATTGACGTATCTGGCTAAGTTTAACCAATTGGTTGCTGAAACCAACTGGCCAGACGAGAAGAAGGCGGCCTTGTTTTATAAGGGTTTGTCAGACTCCCTCAAGGATGTCATTGCTACGGTACCTGTGGTCCCCGTCTCCTTTCCTGACTTTTTGGATCTAGTTCTTCAGATCGATGCCCGTAAAGCGGAAAGGAAGGGGGAGAAGAGGACTTTGCCCCCGGTCCCTGTCAGTCTGACGAGTTCGGTTTCAGGTAATGGGGAACCCATGCAAATAGGGGCTATAAGAGGACCACTGTCTAGCGAAGAAAGAGAGAAGCGTAAAAGGAACAAGTTATGCTTTTATTGCGGTTCTTCTGGTCATTTCTTGAGTTCATGTCCCAAGAAACCTGCGAAGTCGGGAAACTCCAAAGCCCGACAATAGAGGGAGCCCCTATGTCGAGCATTGATCTTCCGGGCTCCAATTACTCAGTTCCTTTCACTATTAAGGTCGTTCTTGCGTCTCCGGACGGCAAAACCTGGTCCTCTGAAGCGGTTTTGGATTCTGGGGCTACTGGAAATTATGTTGATCTCCAGTACGTTAAAGACTGGAACATTCCCCTGGTACCAAAGAAACAACCCGAAGTGGTCAACGCAGTTGATGGTACCACACTGCTCTCAGGGTTGGTAACGGAGTCTACAGTGCCCCTGAACTTACTAATAGACGGCTGTCATAGCGAAGTCATTTCATTTGATGTCATTACTGCACCTCAATTTCGACTAATCCTGGGTCTACCATGGCTTAGGGTCCATAATCCCTTGGTGGATTGGGTTGCTGGGTCTGTCTCGTTTACCTCATCTTATTGTTCAGGACACTGTGGCCCATCAACCCAAGCGAAAAACAACCCATGTCAAGCTTTATTGGAATCTGTTTCAATGGTAGGTGGTATTATCAATACTACTTTACCCCCGGAATACAAGTCTTTCGCAGATGTTTTTGACAAGGGTGAGGCAGAAAAGCTACCGCCTCATCGTATCTATGACTGTCCCATAGACCTTACGGAGGGAGCTAGAATCCCCTCTGGGAGGATTTACTCGCTTACTTTGAAGGAAGATGCAGTATTGAAGGATTATTTGGACAAGGCGTTGGCTTCCGGTTTCATTCGCCCCTCCCGTTCTCCTGCTGCATCTCCCCTGTTCTTTGTTCTGAAAAAAGAGGGGACCTGAGACCATGTATAGATTATCGGGACCTGAACGCAGTCACGATACGGAATCAGTATCCTATACCACTGATTTCCGTACTTTTGGACCAGCTAGGCTCATCAGTAATATATACCAAATTGGACCTCAGGGGGGCGTATAATCTGGTGAGGATAAGAGAGGGGGACGAATGGAAGACGGCATTCAAAACCAGATACGGCCTCTTTGAATATTTGGTCATGCCGTTTGGGCTATGTAATGCCCCTGCCACATTTCAACATTTCATCAATGACATTTTTCAGGACATGATTGATCGGTTTGTGATCGTCTATTTAGACGATATCTTGGTTAATTCCCCTTCTCTTGAACTACACATCCATCATGTTACTGAAGTACTACAACGTTTGCGTAAGAATAAACTGTACGCAAAACTAGAGAAGTGCATTTTCCATACTACTTCAGTTGAATTCCTGGGCTATGACATCACTAACCAGGGTGTTCAGATGAGCCAAACCAAGGTCAAGGCAGTACTGGAATGGCCAGTCCCAGGCACACTAAAAGCTTTGCAGTCCTTTTTGGGGTTTGCAAACTTTTATCGGCGGTTTATCAGGCACTTCTCTAGCATTGTGGCTCCGCTTACTGCTTTAACAAGTAATAAGCACCTGTTCCAATGGAATCCCGAAGCACAAAAATCATTCGAGACTCTCAAGAAAGCCTTTACTTCAGCTCCGGTACTTCAGCATCCTAATGTCAAACAACCATTTGTTGTAGAGGCTGATGCGTCAGACGTGGCAGTAGGGGCTGTCCTCTCTCAGTTTTGTCCTGACACAGGGGTCCTCCACCCTGTCGCGTATCATTCATGCAAGCTTACCCCGTATGAGGTAAACTACACCATCACTGAACGTGAACTGCTGTCTGTCCGGGAGGCTTTTACAGTTTGGAGACATCATCTCTTGGGAGCAGAGACTCCGATTCAAGTATTCACTGATCAGAGAAACTTACTGGCCCTTCAATCATTGAAATGCACTACAGCGCGCCATGCACGTTAGCATGAGTTCTTCTCTATGTACAATTTTGTACTGAACTACCGTCTAGGGACGTTGCACTCCAAGGCAGACGCCCTATCAAGACTTTATGAAGACCCGGTGCTTCGGCCACTGGAAGGTAGACTACTCTTGCCCAACCATGTTGTTTGTGGCTGCACATTGCAACCATCCTTGAAGACCGCCATTCAGCAGTGGGTCTCAGAAAAACATCCTGAATTGGAAGATCTTAATCTGGACGTTATTCAATCCTTGCCATACGTTCAAGGTAAAATATATATACCAGACTCTCATACCCGCAGACTTGCCATGTCTTGGTGTCATGACTCCATGTTGGCCGCGCACCCCGGTCATCGTAAGACCTTGGAGTTACTCAAACGTTGGTGCTGGTGGCCTTTCATGTCAAAAGACATTGTGTTGTACATTGCTAACTGCGCAGTCTGCGCTCAATGTAAAACCGCACCGGCCAAACCAATGGGTCTTCTACAACCCCTGCCAGTACCTGCTAAACCCTGGGTTATGCTTTCCATGGACTTCGTAGTGGAACTACCTTCGATTGGTGGATTTGACACTATTTGGGTGGTAGTCAACAGTTTTACAAAGTTGGCCCTTTTTGTGCCTTGTCGGGGCCTTCCATCCGCTACTATCCTGGCGGACCTGTTTTTACGCAATGTCTTCTGATTCTTTGGTCTCCCGGAGATCATAATATCTGACAGGGGTGCGCAATTTACCTCTCGTTTTTGGAAACATCTTACACAGTCTATGGGCATTGACGAGAGATATTCTACGGCTTACCATCCACAAACTGATGGCCAAACCGAGCGCCTCAATGCCACCATGGAACAATACTTGAGATGTCTTATTCTACAACACCAAGAAACCTGGCTCTCCGTATTGCCCATGGCAGAGTTCGCGTATAATAATTCCGCACATTCCTCGACGGGGGTCTCTCCTTTCTATGCCATGTATGGACAACACCCTCGCTCTCTCCCCTTGGAGTTGTTTTTATCCTCGGATTGTCCAGCGGTCCAATCTTGTCTTAGGGACCTGACATCATTACGTAAGAGCGTGATGGAACACTTGACACATGCGCAGGAACAGGCTAAGAAGTATGCCGATCGCCATCGCCAACCAGCACCACAGTACACTGCAGGTATGCGTGTTTGGCTCTCTACCAAGAATCTCAGTATTCCAGGTCGCAAAACCCTGTTACCTCGTTTTGTGGGTCCTTACGTTGTTAAGGAGGTAATTAATCCCCTTGTGGTCAAGTTGGAACTGCCCCCTACTTGGAGAATACATCCCGTATTCCACGTGTCTTTGGTCAAGCCGTGTTCTGAGCAGGTGAGGTTACCTGCACGACCCCCCCCTGTTGGTGCAAGGGGTGGAAGAATATGAGGTGAATGCTATTTTGGATACTAAACTGTCTCGTGGCGTTCATTTGTTTCTGGTGGATTGGAAGGGGTACGGTCCGGAGGATCGCACTTGGGAGCCTGAGTCCAACATCCATGCCCCCGAGCTGTTATCCCAGTTTCAGTCATCTCGTGGTCTGGGGGGACCTTTGGGGGAGGATACTGTCAGAACACCAATTCCCACTGCACGTCCCTGCTTAACCGACAGAAGTTCGGGAGTCAAAATAGCTAGGAACAGCAACAATCGCTTCCATTCTTTTAAAGGCTTGTTTCAAAGGCATTGGGGGTTGCCATGGCGACGTTGGCCGCTAGTACGTCTGCATTCACGTGTTGCCCGGTTTCCTGGTCACGTGACTCCCATGTTGTGGTCACGCAAATATAAGTCCGCCCCGTTTGCGTTTCGGTGCTTCTGATCGTTTTCCTTGGATTACTACAGTGGCGCTTGCTATCTTGAATTTCGTCCCTTCTCGACCTCTTGCCTGTCTATTGGATTGCTCTTGTCTTGCCCACGGTACTCCTGATCTTGCTCCTTCCCGACCTCTTGCCTGTCTACTGGATTGCTCTTGTCTTGCCCACGGTACTCCTGATCTTGCTCCTCCCGACCTCTTGCCTGTCTACTGGATTTCTCTTGTCTTGACCATGGTACTTCTGCGACGAACTACTGCTACAACCTGGACTCCCTTTCACTCCGATTCTTGTCTCGTGCTTCAGTTTGTCTGCTTACCTGGTTTTCGACCCGAAACGCTTGGATTGTTTTCTTACGTCTCATCGAAGAAGAATCTATCACCTTAGGCGTACGCGTGCCGGCGGGAATAGGAAACGAGTGCTGGACTAGAGACTGCCTTTAGCACTTTGGGATCTCGCTGAACTTTCTAGGCGTACGCGTGCCGGCGGGAATAGGACTTTCATCGGACAGAAGAAACCTTCCGCCTCGGTGAGACTGGGTTCATTTCGGACTCTCCCTTTGGATCCATTTGTGCTAATACATAATACTTTCCTCGCTGCTTCCCTTCTAACGGATATACAAGTAAGAAGTTTTGTTTTCTTTTGTTCATTGGCTCTGTTGCTTTTCTTTGTCTTATATAAATTCGTGTATCATTATACAAATCATTATACAAAGACTGTCTAGTTCCAAACAGTGAGCTTTCAGTGTGCCCAGTACAATTGCCAATTATCAAAAAGGAAGTTGCAGTCATCAGGAGTTCCAGAGTGTCCTGTTCCTTCGTCAAACATCTTTCAACCAATTGAGCGCTCAGACTGTTTTTTATACACAACTGAGTGTTACATTGGTGGGAAGAATATACTACTGCACTACGGGTTCAACAGCTCCTTTTCGCTCACCAGGCGCTTTACCCTGTTAAGGTTCAGAACTCTGACAGTGTCTTTCCTTTCCTTTCTTCGTCTCTTCGGATGACTTCACGGTCTGATTCGGGCCGCGATGCTGGGTTGTTGACGAGTCTGGTTCTGACTCAGTATTTCATCATGAGTTTGGCCGGGGTTTTGTTGGTGGCCTCATGAGGTGTGTTCTGATAGTGTCTCAGCATTCTGTGTAGTGCTTGATGTGGGTCAGTTCCTTCTATGCGTGCCCTTTGCATGGTCTTTTTGATAGATGCCATGAATCTTTCTGCCATATCGTTGGCTTGGGGCCACCTTGGTGTGACTTTTTGATCTTTTTGATGGCTGAATACCATATGCTTTGCGAACACCCCAAATTCATGTCCACTGAAAGGCGGGCCATTGTCTGACTTTATTGTGTCCGGGATCCCCCACTCACTGATGACTTCATGGAACATGGCTGGTACATGAGAAAACGCTGTGGATTTTACTTGTTTTACGATGGGGAACCAGGAATGTTCATCAATAAACAATAGCAAGTAATCTCCCGTCTCGAGTGGGCCGTAGAAGTCTGGGATTGTGGTCACTCTGAGTGGCACTGGGGGTTCTGGTTTTGCCGTGCATTAACAGGCTGTGCAGTTCTTGACCCACCGGTCAACCATGTCATCCATGAAGGGGAACCAGACGTGACACCTTAGTTGTCTTTTGGGGTTTTCCGCGCCTCTGTGACCTTCATGGGCAGTTTTGATGATGTCTGATCTCAGTGTGGTGGGAATGACCAGCTTGCATCTCCTCAACAGAATGGATTTGTCTTGTACGGCTAGTTCTGTACTCTGGCGAGTCTCTTAAGCTCATCTCTGCACGTGCCTGGGTGTCTTTGGGCTGCTCTGCAGAAGTCTTTCCATTTGTTGTTCTCCGTCAGACTGATGGCCAAAGCCATTGAAGTATCCGCTGCTGAGGCAGTAGCAATGGCATTGATGGAGACGGCAGGAGGTAGAGCATTGCCAGTGATGTAACTGATATATTCCGAGTCGCCAGATCTCGGGATTGGACTCCCAGACGGATGCCTTGATAGGTAGTCTGCAGGATTGTTCTCACCCCCCGGCCTATGGATGATTTCAAAATCATATTCTTGTAAGCGGATTCCCCACCGTTCAATTCTAGGGGGCATTTTTGTACGTGGGTTTCCAAAGAGAGATAATAGTGCCTGATGGTCTGTGATAAGGGTAAATTTCTTTCCAATGATGAAATTGTGAAAGTGTTTGCATGCCCAGACAGCTGCCAGGCTTTCTTTTTCTGCTTGAGAGTATGCTGATTCTGGGGGAGCCAGGGCCCTACTGGCGTAGGCTACCACATGTCTCGGATGAATGTCTTGTCCACTGGTTTGGGCGAGGATGGCCGCTAGTCCACTGGGCTTGCGTCCACGACAGTTTCAGTGTGCCATTCAGGGTCAAAATATGCGAGTTTCCTGGCCTCAGCAAGAGATTGTTTGATGGTCTCAAAAGCAGATTGGCACTCATCGGTCCAGTCAAATGGGGTGTCTTTTTGTAGTAGGCGTCTTAGGGGTTCAGTAATGGTTGCAAAATGTGGTACGTACCGAGCGCAATATCCGGCCATGCCCAGGAATGATCTGACATCAGCTGCTTGACTGGGTTTTCCAAGATGAAAAATAGTAGAGACTTCGTCGGGGCCAGGGGTCACCCCGTCAGCTGAAAAAATGTGCCTGAAAAACTTAAGTTTAGCCTTGCTGAACCGACACTTCTCTATGTTGAGAGTCAGTCCAGCTTCCTTTACGGCCGTGCAGGTGGCTCGAAGAGCCTCATCATGTTCACGGCGGGTTTTTCCAAATACAAGAATGTCATCACTATAATTTAGAGTTCCTTTTATAGGTTTTATATCTATATAGCCGGATGGTTTCGTGAAAATTTTCAGCAACTGAGGAGATCCCAAAGTTCAGCCTTTTGTAGCAAAACAGTCCGTCGTGTGATGCAAATGTGGTAATTAGTCGTGAGTCAGGATGGAGTACGAGCTGGTGGTACCCTTCATTTAGATCTAACTTTGAGAACAGTACTGCTTTGTTCAGTTGGGCGATCATGTCTTCAATTTTTGGACCTGGGTGACGTTCTCGTTGTATGGCGGTGTTGGCTACTCTCATATCTACACACAGTCTTAGACGACCACCTTCTTTCGGGATATTTACGAGTGGGGCGACCCATGGAGTTGGGCCAGTGGCTGGCTCAATGATGACATCGCGTAGGACTTGGTTTCGTTCCATTGAGACTGCTTCTTGTAGGTGGAACCCGACTCTGCGCGGCTGTTGTGGGACCGGGCGGACGTCCGGGTCAATGTGCAATTTAATTGTTGGGCCCTACATTCTGCCGAGGCCTTGACACAGACGTGGAAATTCTTTTAATATTTCCTCTTTTGTGATGGTGGACGTGGCAGGGGACACCTGATGCATGTTGTATATGTGTCCACGCTTCTGAGTTTGGGGTTCTGTCGAGCTGATGACATCATCGTATTGCACATGCATGTTGATTAGGCCTTGGCAGGACGCAGTTTTGTAACTCAGCAGGCATCGCCCTTTGGTGGGGCTCCTGATGACATGGATGATGGTGGTGACAGACTTGTCACCGAATGTGAGTCATCTTTTGAATGATCCTACGCTATGTACAGGGGCGTCTGCACCCCATTGAAATTATCTGGGAGTTTGTTGGAGTTAGAATGGGCTTGCTTTGAAGTAGTTGGAATTCCTTCTCTCCCATGATGTTTACTGTCGCCCCTGAGTCGATTAGGAAACAAACCTTTTTGTTGCAAATGTCTACTCATATTGTAGGTGCCTCCCATGTGCCTCTTCCTCATCCATTATGAGGTTCACGAATTCATCATGTGCGCAGGTCATATTGATCACCTTCGTAATCTGGGTTTCCTTGTGACCCGACATGGACACCCTGACATGGCGGCGGTGGGCAGTCATACTCATCACCAAGTTGTGTATATGGTTCTTGTGTCTCATACTCATGGCAGTCGTCCTCTGGGTATACTTCTTCTACCACTCTCACATACCTCCTCGGTCCTTGTTGGTATGGGCGTGTCTGGTAGGATTGATTTGGAAAAGGCCTTTGGAATGCCCTGTATTGTGGATTGTGGAGATGCATTCATGTGTGCTGTGGGAAACAGTTTCATACAGACTGAAAATGTCCTTCTCTGCCACAGTTACCGCACTTTTGGGTGAGAGCAGGGCATGACCCGGCGTGGGGGAAAGTCATCCCACACATGTAACATTGTCTTTGCATGCGTGGGGACGACGTACTACTTGAGCCACTGGTTCTTTCATTACCTCTTATGTTGCCTGCTTGGACTGCTGCTATGATATCGCTTCTGTCTTGCTTGTTAGCCGCAGTGCTTGACATTTGTGTGGCCTGTTTATCAACCCTCTCTAGTATCCGGGCCATCTCAGCCACTTCTTCAATGGTGATGTTTTTTTTAGAAGTTGTTTCTTTAATGCCGGGGAGATGCACCCTTCAATTACTCATAAGCGGATGGCCTCTTCCAGCAAAAATGCGTCGAATTGGCAGTGCGCGCCTTTTATTCTGAGTCTCGTGATAAACCCATTGACCGTTTCATCGCTACGTTGTGTGCACTGATTAAAGATGTATCTTTCATAGTCCCTGTTGGGGGAAATGACAAGCCGTTTGTTTAGAGCTGTTATTAAGCTTGCAAAGCCAGTAAGTTCTGTAGGTGGAATGGTATTGATCAGTGTCTTTATTTCTGTGTCTGCCGTGTTAATGAACAAGCTGCGTAGGCGTAGAGAGGTTTCTTCACCTGCTGCATCTATAAAGTTGTTGAAATCCTCAAGCCATTCTACCCATCTGGCCCATTTATCGGCCTGTGGGGTCATGGAGAAAGGAGGAGGCATGCGCCATGCTGTCGCTGATGACCTTGTGACTGGTGCGGCTGGTTGTGAGCTTTGGCCAGTTTGGTCAGCGGACGTACTCATAGTGCCTTCGGGTTGATGCTTGGCGTGCACTGGGGTGGCCTCTGTTTTGTTTCTTTGGTCAGATGGTGCTTTGCTTCTCCACCTGCACTTCCCTTAAGTGAGTGTATAGGTCTGGCACACTTTGTGCCGCACTTGCAGGGTGGTGGGTTGTGCCCTGGCATTGCTCTGACGTCCTTGCATGTGTGACAAGGGGACAGAGGAGTGAGAATCCACATGGGCGCGTGTGTTCGGGTTTCTGGGCTTTGAATATGTGGTGCTGCCGTGTGAAGGGCATTGGTATTGGGGTCCGCCCCGGGTTTGGCCTTGAGATATTTATTTATTTATTTCCGGAGCTGCTGCAGGCGGGCACGGCAGGATTGCGCGTGTGTGCTCCTGGGAGATGGGCATAGTGGGATCGCTCGTATTAATTTTTCTTTATTTTTTCTTTCCGGAGCCGGTGGACGACCTTGGGAGGGTCTGCAGCGGGTCGCTGGTGCTCGGCGCACTGAAGGCTGTGCGAAGGAGGACCACGGAACAGTGGGATCACTGTTGTTTGCGGGCGGATGCGCGGTGGGGTCACCAACGCTCTCCAAGGAGGACCGCTGGTGAGGACTATCCTCGTTGCCAGTTGGTAGCAGGCTTAACCGCTCCAATAAGCACTCGGATACCAGCGTATGGAACAATGTCTGGTTTATTCCTTTCCTAACGTAACACTAACTCCACCTCCAGTTTCTCCTCCCCACAATGCCCTCTCCTAAACATCACTTCCTATCTGACGTTCTCCTTCGACGAGGGGCTGCCCTAAAGGGGCAGACTCCTGTAACATCACCTGTCAACATAACTATGCAACTGTAGCTCAGAGAAGGTGTTTGAAAGAGTGTTTTATATGCAGATTACTCCCAGAGGGGCCCAGCAATCAACTAAGAGTGGCCACGTCTCCACAGCAACCCTGGTCTCTGCAAAAGATGGCTGTCATGGCAGAATGACTGCTCGGCTTGGGCGACAGCCTCAGGGCTGTATCCTAAGCAGGAACGTGACCAGCCTGCTGAATGCCACCCTTCCCAGTCAGTGTATTAAGGGTCACCCACGTATTTGCTGCTAAGGAACTTGCTGTCCTGTGGCCATTTCGGGCAGAAGGGCCCTTCAGTTTAGGGCACACAGATTCTTACCAGCCTGACCATTTCCACCCCACAAACATATTTTATTTCCCATCTATGGCCAGACATAGCATATTTACTTCACTAATGCTCTGCATCCCACCCCCTTGACTTTAGTTACTAAAAACGTTCACCCCTCAAATGTCCACCTCTTAAAATAGGCTACCTTTTGAGTTGACTTGTCAGGCACACAATTATAATTTTGCAATTTGATTTGAATTTATTTTTTATTTTTGTAGCGCACACAAACCCTTAAGCATCAGGGCGCTGGAGGTCCGGAGGAGCGGATAGTAGCATACAATTATGATGTTCTGCAAATACAACACATCATGCAGGTGTCAGTTAATCAAATAGCCATATTTTAAGGAATGTACCTATAGTAGACTAAAGAGATGATGCAGATTTGTTAAGGCTACATGTGTAGTAGGAATCCCTGCACACTCTCTCAAGCCCCTCGCGCACCCAAGCATAAGATCTCAAAAGTCTGCTGTAATCTGAGTGAGTGTCAGTAACCTTATGCTCTCCTTTGTTTTGGACTACCACTCCCATCAGCCTTACCCAGTTAAGTCAATGGTGAGGGAACATGAGAGCAGTAGTCCAAAACATCTGGAAAACCGCAGGTTGCAGACCCGTGCTTTAGAATATTGTCCACATATCATGGTAAAACACCCATCCATATTAACACAAGCATTTACTTTACTTTACTTTAATAATTTATATAGCATTACCGCTGACCCGCAGGCTTATGGGCGCTAACGGACAAAGACATCAACAACAACAACAAACACATAAAATTAAAAAACAAGAACAGAGGTGTCAGTAAGTTACAACCAGTCACAGCGGGGGGATCTTTAATCTTTTCCTAAACACTATGATAGAGGACTCCTCTCTCAAACTAAGAGGCAGGCCATTCTACAGTGCCATTGCTGTTGCATGAAAAGCCATTTTTTTCACTTGAGTCAGCCTACAAACAGGATTTTTTAATTGAGATGAGTTAATAGATCTCAAGTTATGTGGACTGGCTTTTAGAACTAATTCATCTTTGAGATATGCTGGCGTTGTGTTTCTCAAGCATGTAGGCGTAATCACCATAAGACGAAAACAAATTCTATCTTTAATTGGAAGCCAATGTAGATCCCTTCTCGCGTCAGTCATGTGGCCCCTTTTACTATGGTCCACTCTGACTCTGATCACATTATTTTGCACCGCCTGCAGTTTATTTACCTCAGACTTTGGTAGGCCAATAAGAAAACTGCTGCAATAATCAATTCTTGATCCCATTAGTGCTTCTGCTAGAGTTGCCCGACTTTCTTTAGAGAAAAAAGGCTGTGCATGGGCCAGTAGCTTAATATAATATGCGGTTGATGCAACCAGATTGCTATAACCTGAGCTTTCATGTTCAGGTTGCCGTCGAGGATGTTATCCAGGAATTTTTAATGCATCCAGGTACACAACAGTCCCTAAATGAAGCGTTCACAAATCCACATAGAGTAGAGATCAGAGCAGACGAGCAAGCCCTAATGGCTGGGGCAGGACATAAGTCCCCTTTGCAATTTGAAGGTTTCAGTTTCTCAATTATCAAGGCCAGCTCAGACTCACATATGGGTTTAAAAGTAAATTGCTCTTCCAATTTCCATTTCTTGCCCTGCTTTACTGCCTAACGCTGTCTGCAAACTCCTTTCCAACTTTCCCTCCCACTTACATCACTCTTGCTCATGCTACTCTTCCCATGAGACCCTGTATGGCAGCACTATATGCATCAGACAAAGATATGTCGCTTTGAAACTACTACGGTGGCGGTCCGGTGCAGTACAAAAGCATAGTAACATAACATAATGTAACAGAATTGAAAGACATTCCCTTCTGTTCAGTTGTTTCGCGACCATTAATGGATCCGTTCTGGCAATGATCACAATGTGAAATCTCCTTACATCCTTTATCGATACTCAGGTGTAAGGCCAAAGACCTCAAGGAAAGCCCTGATTGTTTTGCAGAAGCCGTGTTCCTTGTGTGTGGCATTTCCCCTCCACCTGCAGTTCATGCAATTCTAAAGATCCTATTGTGCATGGGTGTGTGAGGTCTGCTCAGTGCAATGCACACAAAGCTTGTGCCGCTTTAGCCATAACTTCAAGCAGAATTTAGGGAAAGATCATTGGTAGAGAGTGCCCTGGCATTCGACGTGCCTCTTGGTGACATAGAAAACAAATTGGTCCGATAAATAAATGAATCATGCTGATGGGCAAATGAGGATCACACGCGGTGCCCATATGGCAACACAAACCCCACACGTGTAAATCACCTAGAATACCACAGGCACACAGACAGTGTGAATGTGGAACCAAATCCAATTTGATTTGTAACAATAGGTGCCTGTGGTTGAACTTGTTCTATTTGATTCAAAGCACAAATAAGGCGAATCTGGGATGTTCAGGTTCAGAAGCCTTCCCGTCAGTTTTATTTGGGCTTTTCTGTTTCAAACTGATCTGAACCATGATTTTTAAGGATGCGACCACAAGCGCTGTAAGACACGCCCAGCCATAATCTACCTCATGGTTGTCTACTTCATGGTTGTCTGCCGGACTCACAAATGCCTCTCTGGACCCGCCGCTCCTAAGCAGTTCAACACAATATCACCATACACACACCAGAAAGACAGTACATGTTCAGCCTGGGAACAACTGCCTGTCCTCCACAGCATCCGGGGCTGGAGCCGAAGTGACAGACACTCAGCTGTAGTGGCCCTCCGAGTGGGAATCCAACCACCAGTAAAGATGAACGCTCTCCCCATAGTGAGATCTTCCAGGAAAGCTCTAGTGAGCCTTGTTTGTATGAGGTCCACAGTCCGCAAGACCCAGTGACTAACTCTTCGGCCGTTTGCTATTTTGCTGCTGTGGAGACGTTTTAGCTCACGGTGTGCCTGTTAATAGCTACACAAATAAATGAAATAGAAATAAATGCAAAGCAAATACATTTGGTGACTTCAGTGATTTTTTAAAAAAAAAAAACGGATTGGTGCTGTGGTAGGGGGTTTACATAGGATGTGACTGTCTTTAGGCTATGACTAACATCTACACAAAACGACCTCAAAACAATGATGCCCTGTCATAACCCGCCATATGCGAGCAGAAAATCACAAAGAAGGCGGTCATGACAACAAAGAGTGACGCTTTCGAACATTCATGCTTAACAAAGCAAATACAGCTGCCCTGAATGGGTGTGTTGAGTGCTGCCATGTCTCCTGCCCCGCATGCACCACAGAGGACGGACTGCCGCTTTGGGCTGTTTGCCTAGAACACATGTGTCATTCAGTGGTTCGTGCAGGTCATCCCGCTAGGATCACAGTTATTATAAGCGCGGCTGCAGCTGCTCATGAGGCCCAAACAAACATCAGCATTTCCTCCATAGCTCCCTCTCGTTCACCCGTAATTGCAGCATGAACGTATGGAACACCCTGTACGCGGGAAGATAAATCTGTCCACTTATTTCCTTTATGAACATTTCTGACAAGCCAAACGAAAGACAAAGGCGTGTTTTCTATGAAAGCATGCTCTGTATTTACAACCTGCAACAGGTGCAAGAACAGCACAAGGCACAGCTAGAAGTAACACACAGTGTTTCACACAATTAGGTGATGAGGTTACTGAGGAAACAATTGGCAACAACGCAGACACAAAAACCTGTATCCTTCAGGTGAACTGAGTTCCAGAGAGCTGCAACACGGGCAATGGTGATGTGGTTAGAAACAGGGTAGAGCATTTGAATGGGGCCACCCTGTGCTGCATGAGGAACTAAACATAGGAGGGAGGAAAGTACACTTTTTCCTCTGCACGGTGTGATACAACCCTTCACAACCCAGTGTATAACTAACACGGTTCCTCCCAGAGTGAAGTAATCTGGACACCTTTCCAAAGTGCCGTATAGCGCCAGGGGTGGTCTAACGGGGAAGGGCTTCAAATAGAATGTCGCTAGGAAGTCGACCTGGACATGAAGACCACAGCTCAATATTGCTGGCTTAGTTCTCATCTTGGATGACACACCACACGGGGGATTCTCACCTGCAAAAAGGGTTGCTGGGCCTGAGAACCAAGCAAACAGGGCTGCCGCTCCTAGGCCTCGATAGACTGACATAGGAGAAAAAGACAGCAGCCTCTCGCGATGAAATATCCACTGGAAGTGTCACAGGCTTCTGTCGACTCCATAGTTTGGACTGATGAACCCTCACATAATCCAGGTCTCTGACTTGCTAGATGACATTCCATAGACAACAGTCGCCAAAGAATAGTGGATAGATGACCCCTTCAATCTTCCTGCCATGATCGGCACCAGTTCACCATCCCGGGAAACGACCCTCTGTTCCGGGATATCCATCAGGAATTTGAAGTCCATACATATGACAGAGAGGAGCATGCTGCAGAAAGGTCTGGTGGCATGGACGAGAAGACATCGATCATCCAACGCATGTCAGCCATGATACACAGCTATGAGAGAATATCGCTGAGACCTGGATCCGGGTCTGGTGATATCATGACGGGTTGTGCTGGAAAAAAAGACAAGGGCGAGAAACCTTATCAGGGAACATACTTTTAATTTCTATCCACTCCTTCCACCAGAGTTACAGATATAAGGAATACGTCAATCGTAAACTCCACCTTCTGGCGTGTATAATACGCCTAAGCAATGAAGAGCAATGAACAACCTATAGCCCTTGCCTTTTCTACCTAAGAATATTTGGACTATGAAAAAAACAGATTTGGGAAAGGTTGTTTTACTCCCAAAATACCTTGCAAAGACCTCTTTCAGGCCCTCAATATGCATATCTCGCAATGTACTTCCTATCTGAAGGACACATGCAGGTGGCCTTACAGGTTTATTTTGATCACACTAGCCTTAGGATTGCCTTGAAAATCACATACTAAAGCATTTTAGTTTTCTTAATGCTCTTGAAATTTAAGCATATTGAATAATTTGTGGTCACATACATGCCAGAGAATAAAAAGGAGGATTTGGCTCTAAAGTGTTTAAAATATGGAGTTCTGTGAGGCTACATCTGACTGTCAGAGTGAGGAAGAGAGAAGGAGTGAATGATTAAATCACTAAGTGAGTCAGTGAGTGAATGATTAGGTAGTTTAATTAAGGTGTCCATTTATGGATGAATCTGAATTTACAGGCTCCGCCTGCCATACCATTGGCACTCTGGATCTCAGCTATCAAGAAGTAAGATGAAATCTGTCTAATGTCCACCACAATTGACCTTTCCTTGTTGACATAGGCAATGATGATATGGCGACAGCAAACAGTCCTATTTTGGTCCTTCACAATTTATCAAATAATTACGAATTTATAATGTGGGTATTAGGCATGTAAATTTTACAAAAAATGTTAAATTAGCAAAAATCAGTGGACTGTGAGCACCAGCACTCTGACAAAGACGTAACCAGCCCTGCAGGCACAATCAAGGAGAATATTACAAATATGTGTTTTAAAGTGTGTATTTAATGACTGCGACAGAGAAATGAAACATGCCTCTCACAGCAGTGTCCACGGTCTGTGTGCTTCTGCATGCTGAGAAATATTGGAGGGAGAAATGCTATTTCTTAGGAATGATGTTTCCACTGGAGAACCAAAGATGAGTGGTTAAGGACTAGGAACTGGGTCAGACACGGAAGAGTCCAGAAATGTGACAGAATTTTCAGTTTATTAAAAGCTGTTGCAACAGGGATTGAGAATCAGATATCACATGATTTCCAAAGCTCGCTCTCACCGTAACAGGCCTGTCATGGGGGTTTTAAGCCCCAGTGATGTCACAAACAAACAATACATTTTAAACCTTTAGGTGAAACAGGATTGGGTGAACAGTATAGACAGACATATATTCTATAGGGGATAGATGATTTAAATGGCCCGGCCATATCGGGTAACTCCACCTGAGAGCATCCACAAGATGTTGCAAGTGATATCATGTCATGCGAGTGCGTTGTGAGTGGCTCCTGCAACAAAGTGTGAGCAGCGTTAAAGGCGAGTAATGATTGGCTATTACAGGCCTTTGCCGCCTGGGAAAGCAACCAGCACATGAGCACAATGGGGCACGGGGTGGAGGACCCCAGAGTGCTGCCGTTTCCCAATAACATTCTCACTCTCAGACACCTCAGGCCATGAGCAAGGACATTCTAGCTTCCAACGTCATGCTGTGTTACTTTTGTATCTTCTGTCTTCATTTTCGTGGGAACAACGGGCCCCGTACGGCTCGAATAAATGGGCTTTGTTTCACACGTTCAGATTAGATCATGTGTGTAGGGACCACAAACCTGAGTTTCGCTGCTCATGTTTATGAGGAATTTCAGCTCTTACTCTTGCAGGTGCCCTGTCTTCTTTTGTTAACTTGAAATGATCCCTCTATTGGTTTCCTTTGCAAAGCTGTGAACAGTGGCTGCTAGCCTGGTCTGTGTTTCTCAGGGAAAACAGTGTGTCAGGCCTCTCCAGTGTCTTCCATTCCTTTCAAAGCAGCTGTGGCTTCCATCATTATTATCATGGCTGGTCATGTTACTCGTGGTTAACTGTCAGTAAGCAGTTTATGTGTGTTCTTGTGCAACTAGCTAAGTGAGTAATAAGCATGTCCTCATGTCTAAGAGTAATTTAACCTAATGTCTGTGTAGCTCCACGCAGGAATGTTTGTGCTTCACATCTAATGCATCTACCTGTGTGTGTGTTCAGCCATGTCATCTCTTCATGATTACTTTGGTGATGTCCTTCGGTTATGTGGGGCTGCTTCAGTGAGTGACGTCTGTCATTTTGGGGGTATGCTGGGGGGATTGGACGCCCCACTACATGAGGCAGAAGGCTCTCTGCAGCTCACATTGGGTTGAATTAATATTATTTGTTTTTATTGTTCATAGGCTTATTACAAACCTTATACAAATTCTTTATTAGAAAAAGCACGGGAGAACACATTTTTGCTATAAAATGCTAATAAATACATCATGCAAATTCATCCTATTTCATAATAAACACTTAGAAGAAAGCAATCCAACTTCCTAACGAAACACTCTAAAGTTAAAAGATTATATAAAATACTAGTTCATCATATACTTTCAATTTCATAATATTTTAAAAACCCAACCACCCTAATTACCAGTGAAGTCAGTTGCCCCCTCAAAATATAACACCATCAATTATTTAAAGTTTAACGATGAAACCCCTATACACATATAAACAAAAAAATTCTACTTAATTTCCTGGTTGCAAAAACAGAAAGGTGATGACTGGAAGGTTTTGAATGAATCATAACCACGCGCACAGCTCTGGGCAACCCTCCAAACCATCGTTTTTCAGCCTGCCAAGCCATTACAGAAGGGGAAAGACCATATGCAAATCAGGCTTGGTCCTACCCCAAAAGGGGCAGTCCAGCCCGAACTGCTAGGTCACATCCCTTCCGCACAAGACCACAAACATCCCCAGACATGTTTCAGCCTCGTTCAGAAGGGATGTGATCCAGCAGTTCGGGGTAGACGGCCCCTTTTGGGGCGGGGCCAACCCTGATTTGCATATGGTCTTTCCCCTTCTGTAATGGCTTGGCAGGTGAAGAACGATGGTCTGGAGGGTTGTTCAGAGCAATGCCAGTGGCTAGGATTCATTCTAAGCCTTCCAGCCATCACGTCTTTGTTTCTGTTTGCAAAAACGACAATTAGCAGAAATAAACTGACCGCTATTAAAAAGGATTTCATAAGTATTTATAAAATTAAAAAACATATTCTTAAAAAGGCATTCAAAAATCGTCCATCAGCACAATTCCTAATATATTTTAGCACTGACCCTCTTCATGTGTTTTCCAATGCAACATCTGCATACATTTTATATTCCGTCTTCCCATCACTGGTTTTATTCCAATCAAGTTCAAAGATTTTCTTTTTTTTTTTTAACCAGGATTGGGTCCAGAGTGGCCTTGTTATCTGTCAAGATCTGAAGACATGTTCTGTTAAAATGTGCAAAACTCCCACCACCGGGCCCTCTATTTGCTTGCATACCATTTAATACCATTTAATACAACGATTTCAGATCAGCACACAAAAGCTTTCTAAATAAAGGTGATAGCATCCAGGAAACTAATCCAGACAACGAAGTTAAACCCAGCTCTTAGCACAGTAAAACTGCTGTTACACAGTTGGTCAAGGTCAGAGCCTTTCGCCAAATTAAACCCTCAAAAACATTATACTCACATTTCTCAGATAGGGATGTTGTTTCCAAGCCATACAAAATAGTTGGAATCACTTACAGGTTAGAATAGTGACTCAAAGGACAAAGCATAAACCAGCACTATTTCCGTCAAATATACAACACCTGACCTTCTAATTGCTTACATTTCCCAATGGTACTTTCCAGCCTTGTGAATGCGATGGTGTGGTTAGAATATGGCCTAAATACTTTTCTGTTTGTTCTATTAACAATACGTTCTTACCCAATATCCATTTAAAGATTATCGTTTGAGTTCTCATGTCATTATAGCAGAGAATACTCGTTTTTGTGGGGTTAGCTATCAGTTTATTCTACAGTGTATATTCCTCAAAATGTAGGATGAGGTGCTGAAATCTAATGAGGGTTTTATCCGTGAGTAGGACACCATCGGCATATTCCAACCAAAAACAGTGTTCATTAGCAATGATTGGTGGAACGAACAAGGCAGTCTCCAGAAACTCAACGAGATCCGATATGTACAAAATAAAGAGGCAGGGAGCCAACGCGCATGCCTGCCTCAAACCATGTACAGTGGGTATAGCCTTGGACACTTCACTGCTGTTTTGTCCCGAAAAAGGATGAACAGTACCGATACCCACATCTGGGGAGCCATTTTCATGATATTCTTACGCAACCCATTTGGACCAGGGGGCATGTTAGTCAGACACAGATCATAGAATCTGATGTATTTGCTCAATAGAGTTCTCCAGATTTCACTCTCCATCATAAGTACACTGACAGGACTCAACAGACATGTTTACTGTATTGATATTTAAAGTGGTCACAACAAACCTGCTCCGGTATAGGATTCATAAATACCTCTTTACAATGATGTCCTTTACTATTAACTAATGACCAAAGTTTTTCCCCTCATGGTGCTTAAAGGCCTTTAACATTGCTGCCCCATACTCTTGTGTCATTAAGTATTTGTGAGCTCTTTTTTTAAAAACATTTCTTTATTGATCGGTTCACATCACTTCATCATAGCCATACATATATACCGTATTAAATAACATTACATAACTGGCGATTACACTGTAAGGTAAACACAGAATCAGACATAAACATGGGGGCATGCCATCTGGCTCTGCTGTCCTGCTCTCTACTCGAGCTGGAATTTGCAGTAGAGCAATCATTTTTCCCCTATTCTCTGTAATCAGATTGGGGTGTCCTCCCGTGCCACCAGGTACGCTGTGCATGGAATTCCAAATGTGTTTAGGCCTGTTTTGCGTTCCCGCAGAGGGTTGCATATTCTCTGTCAGTGTCACTAAGCCAAATTAAATCCTTCAGCCACATATATACCCCCGGGGGGTTGCACCTGTCCATTTCATAAGGATGCAACTTTTGGCTGCTATCATGCAGGTCGCTAAAAGCTTTCGGTGTTGCTTTGGCAGCCCAGGCAACCACCCAAACATGCAGCACAACAGTGTACAAGGAACATTCCACCCCAACATTTCATTCATGACCCCTGTCACCTCCTAACAACAGGGCTGCAGTTTAATGCATATGCACGAAGTCTGCTGGGTCTGCCATGCATCTTGGACAATTAGCGGGCTTAGCATTGTCATATTGGTGTATGCGTGCAGGCGAGATGTATGCTCTAGGGAGGGTCTTAAATTGGATTTGCTGCAGCCTGGAGCTGAAAGCACCTGAGTGTGTTGTATCACATACCATTGCCCACTGTGTGTCAATAAGGGTTACCCCTGAGTCTCCTTCCAATTTGCTTTTACACTTCAAGGGATCCTGGGGGGAGTCTGTCTGGATTATCTTATATATTGTCGAGACCGCTCCTTTGCACCCGGGGGAGTTTCTAATGTATTGCAGCAGCAGAGTTGTTTGCGGAAATTCCGGGAGTACCGGGGACCATTCCCTGAAAGCCACCCTCATCCTGATGTACTGCAGCCTGAGTTGAAGGCTGCTTCCCATTTATCAACAAACCCTTCCAGAGAGACGAACACCCCATTCGGGTACATGTCTTCCAACCCGGCTATATCCGTCCCTCCAGTCCTGTACAATGGACTCATCACAGGTTGGCGCCAGAGTCTCTATATGCCATAGTGAGATGCCAGGGTCAAACGGGTGTCCCACCCCAAGTCTTACCATAGCTCGCCTACAGGCGTGCACCATGCAGCCCACCGGGTCAAATCTACACTTGTCCGCGACATTACCAGATAACAGCACACCCTGGAGGGAGGATGGATACACCAAACTTCTTTCTATGTGCACATGCGGTGTCATTGGCGCTCCCTGGCATCCAAAACAGTGTGAAGGATAATTGTGCCGCTAAGAAGTACACTTGAACGTCTGGAGCACATATACCTCCCTTCTCCTATGGTTGGGTTAATGCTTCCCAGCCTACTCATGGGGTTTTTGGGTGCCAAGCCAATTTGATCAGTTGGGAACGCACTTCTCAGAAGTAGTTCTCACCCGGCCATACCGGGATGTTCTGAAACATGTAAAGGAGTTTGGGGATTACTATCATTTTAGCTACAGCGACTCTGCCCATGAGCATGAGTGGAATTCTACACCCTCTGTCCATGCTAGTTTTTAAGTTGTGTAAATACCTCTTATGATTATCTCCCTGCAGGGAGTGAACATCTCTGCTGACCCTCAATCCGAGATAAATGACGTAGATTGCTCCTATCCGTAGCCCTCTGTGTTAGGCGGGCGAGCAGTGGCCTCACTCATGGGGAATAAAGAGGACTTGGAGTGGTTTATTATGAGTCCAGAGACTACTCCGAAGTCAGCTATTTCCTGTGTAAGCAGGGCTAGGTTGAAGTCAGGGTTTTTAATGTACACAATTGTGTTGTCTGCATACAGTGATACTAGCTCACTGGCCCCTCGCATCGCTAGACCCTTGTGACCATGAAATCTCCGCAACCGGGCGTATGAACGTCATTGTTAATAAATTAAAGCAGAAAGCTCAATTCTACTGTCCCTACACATATGATCTGAACATGGGCACCATTCATACGAAGCAGGCAGAAACTGTTATTCCCATCACACTGAAGACAGAAGATAAAAGAATGTAGCACAGCATGAATCTGGATGCTGGGATGTCTTTGCTCAGGGCCAGAGGATTCAGAGAGGTGGTGTCATGATGCCTACCCCCAGGGACCCAGACCCAGACCAAGTCCAGCAACCCCGGAAGCAGGCATCAAGTTACCCCAAGCAAGCCCAACAACCGCTGCTAGGGGCTATTTGGGTGCAGTCCTGGCGCCTATGGCGCCAGGCTCATATGGAGAGTCAGTCCTGGCGCCATAGGTGCCAGGCTCATAGATTAAAACTTACCTGATGCAGACCATGCTGCAAGAGCTCCAAGCCAAAAGAGGCTTGGAAGGGACTATTTTACCTAGGGACTATTTTTTACTCGGGTGGGGCAGGGGAGGAATACTTACCTGGGACTACTTTGGAGACTATTTAAACCACGTCCGAAGAGCAGCACACGCTTCGCGTTATTCTGCATCCAGCAGCGTAACGCTCAACGTGCCTGCAAGTCTGCATCCAGTCTTCTGCCACGCCCGCCTCGGGTTTGGAGCTCCTAGAAAAAGGGAGAAAGAAGGAGAAAAGGTTAGAACAAGAGCAATACCTTTGATCCTTACCTGAATTCCCGATCCATCGCGCCTTCGAGCTGGAAGAAATAAGTTATTTTATGCGTGTCGCCTTGCCTGCTGCAGCGCCGCACTGAACTCACCGGCCTTCGCAGCATCTTCACATTTCACCGCATCCTCCTGCATGTTCCCGCTGCACTCCGGCACCTAAGGAGAAGACAAGAACAGCAAGGTGAGCCAAGGGAATACACAGAGGAATACCCCCCATAGACTTACCCGATTTTACCACCGGGGGTACTATTCTTCTTCACGGGTCGGCACAGCTTCCACTGCATCCTAGCCGAACCCCGGCCCCTAAGGGGAAACAAAAGGACAGCAAGGCGAAACAAGGGACTAACAAGGGGAACCCTCCTCACCACAAAGACTTACCTGATTTTGCCGCCAGAGGCATTATTCCCAGAGACTTCATACTTTCTCTAAGCGCCTGAATAAGGGAGAAAGCAACAGGTTACATATGGGCATTATTTTATCGAACTGTGTTGGATAATACAAATCCTTACCAGAACATTACCGGTTGCCACGAGGAACACTTCAGTAAGGCCAAGCTGCAACCTGCAAGGAATCAGACAAGAGTGAAAGTCAGGCATTTGAACTCTTACGAACTACATACTTACGGCGTCTTGCCGGGAATATCAGAGTCAATATTGTCCTGGAACTCACCAATTCTTTCGAGCCAGTGAAGCAACTGGTTATCTACGCGCCCCTGCGCTCAATGCAGGATGGAGAACTCATCTTTTCAAATCATCAGGTGAGACTATAAGAGGGGACATCAAAGGTGATCAGTGGGGAGAGCAACGGGGTTGGGGGATTTATGCTCAACTCCACGGGTGCTTAATTCCCTTTCTCCACTTGCAGAAGAATATTCCTACGGGCCAAGCAAACAAAGCTAGGTGGGCCAGTCCAGTCCGTCATCTCGGCCCTACACGTCACATTGGTGGAGATTGCAGCAGTCCAGTCCAGATCAATGCCTCTGTGGGAGCCAGGTGAGCGTAACAGAACGCAAAGCCAACCTACAAATTCCCACCCGGGCATTATGGATACCTCAGAGACTGACCAATTGGCCCAATTACTAGGGGAACTGAGGGCTGAAGTGCATTCCGCCCGTCAAGAAACCAATGCCCTTAGGAGGGAACTGATTTTGTCAAAGGAGCGAACTGATGACCTTGCTAGGAAACTATTGCAAAGCCAGGCTGGACAAGCACCCCTACCTGGTTCTGGGGTAAATCCAGCTCCTGTGTTATCGAGTAACCATGTGCAAATAAACCTACCTGGAACTATTCCATTAGCTCCACCCGAACGCTTTGCTGGAGATCCCAAAAGGTTTGCCGTGTATATGACCCAATGCCGCTTGCACTTTTTATGCAGACCTGGAGCCTTCCCAAAGATCAAGCCAAGGTAGCCTTTGTATTGTCATATCTCAGCGGCAGTGCAGCTGATTGGTCAATTCCACTAGTTACTCAGGATGACCCAATTCTTCGAGATTTTCAGGCCTTTCAAACGAGAATGGAAAGACTATTTGCCCGGCACTCCCAAGGACAGGCACTGGATAACAAACTTTTGTCCCTACGACAGGGTAACCAGGACCTTCTACCTTACATCGCAACCTTTAATAGGTTGATAGTGGAAACTAGATGGCCTGAGGTAAAACGAATCACGTTATTTCATCAAGGGCATCGAGGAGAACTCAAGGATGTCTTGGCTCAAGTCGTGAACCCACCTCAAGACTGTGCTGAATATATAGACTTAGAGCTCCAGTTAGATCATAGACTTCAGAACAGAAAGGCTGATCGAGCCAAGGTTGAGAACAGGGTGTTGGTCAAAACCCACGCGAACCCCAAAGGAGCAGAGGCTTCAGAACCCATGCAAATTGGAGGGGTTAAAGGACCCTTAACCCAGAAGGAAAGAGAAATTGAATCAACGCGACGAGTGGATGGGTTAGGTATAGGGGAAATAAAGGCATGGGGAAGTAGATTAAGGGGGCGCCGTAAAGAATGTAAATATATGAATAAGATACAGACTGCAAAGGGGCTTTTTCTAAATACAAACTCCTAGGAAGGGGGGATATAGCGAAGTAACCTCTATGAATAGCTTGATGCGGGATGATTTAAATCAACAGGATTACCTTTATGTCGGCATTTTTATCTATTCATCCACAGAATTGCTTAAAGTATCGACTTCATGGTCGCTACCAAAGGCGGCCTTCTAAGATAAATCTTCGGATTTAGAATTGAACTCAAGCCAGTTGTAAGTCCCATTCTAATCGCCCTATCAGAGATACACTTAAATACCCACTCCCTTGTAACACTCTCCCCCTTTTCCCTCATAGGCAACTAGTTGCGAAGAACCCCTCTTGAAGAAATAAAAGGGCCAAAGATCGTATAAATAGAGAGAATCATTTGGATTCTATTCTAAGTAAGTATCACGTTCTAAAAAATAAAAAAAGAACAGTCTGTTTGTTTGCATCTAGGTTGGTGGGCAGATTGAAGTGGCCACTAATTGACAATGTAAATAGGATTTATCAAGTTAGCAATACGAGTGGGTGCAAAGGTAATCACTCATGGAGATTGTACTATGATTACTTTTCAGAATCATATCTTCACATCAAATGCGTTCTAAATAAGAGGGAATAGCCTACAGGGAATGAATATGAAATCTGTTTTAAATGTTTTGTTAGTCTTTTAGTGTTCTAAAGTTTTTTATTATCTTTTAGGTGGTGATACTCACCCTACTTGTTATCTGTGGGAATAAACAAACTCCCATTAATCTTGTCCTGAAGAAGGATGTATGAATTAAGGGTCGACGAATATTGACGTCCCGAGAATAGACAACTGAAACACGTGTAGACGAATGTCGGTGTGATAAGCACGCACAGACGGAACCATCAGAACAGTTGATGGAGGACTTTTGTGGACCTGTCTCAATAGAGCAAGAGGCCTTTTATATATGAGGCCAAAGTATACACATGTCACTAGTGTGTTATAAAAAGTAAAAACAGTATGAATGGTAGGAGTGAATCAGTCTGAGTTGAATTTACATTTAATTGTTTATTGAAATGTTTTAGCATTGCATATGAATTTATTATGAGAATAAAAAGTTTTTAGAAACGAAATTTGAACATTTATTGGTATTCATGAAAAAATAAATGTACTAAGTGGCTATTCCCTGTCCGTCAGGTCCAACCCCTTTCGTTTTAGTATATAACGCCTGAAGGACCTGGGACTATAAGCAGGCACCCCTTTTTTGTATAATAGTGTGGTACAGCCCGTGGCTGTAGGGGCAATAAGACATAGATTGATTTAATCAATAGAAAAATGGAGGGAGTCAATCTCTACTCCTTCACAGATGAGCACTATAAGAAAATGCTAGGTGCTCCTGCCCTACTGGGGGATGCAACACCAGTAGCTGCTAATAATAGCGGGGTTGATGATCTAGAGAAAATCAATCAAAAAATGAAAAAATTAACACGAAGAGACCTACACGGGAAATTTATGCTTGAATATCTCAAGGCGGGAATAATCCCCGCGGGTTTACAGGTGAGAAATATCCCACAAATATTTGTTGACAACCCGAAATTTCAGAAGAATTTCAGTGGGGTTGGCAACAGATGCTCCCGGGACTGGATCCTTCTAATAGTAGAAACTGCAGAAGAGGAGGCAAAGAAACAGGGAGACGAATTGGCAGAACTGGAGAAACTGTTTGTGGATAATAAGAACATCAAAGATGCAAAGAAATTGTTGGAAGATTTGGAAATGGAAATTAAAAAGTTTAAACAGCTGAATTTGGACCGCAAAATTATAAAATTACAAAAAGATGTGTCCAACTATAAAGAAGAGAGAACTTACCCGTATCTGAGAGAGGGGTTCTTCGCAGACTTAGCTAAAACACAATCCAATAGAAGAAACAACAGATATGTATCGTTCTCCAACACCTCGGGATCCTTGAGTGGTTCTGATCCCGCTCTAAACAATCAGGTGGGCTCCAATGCAGGAGTTAGAGGGGGTCCCTCTAACCAACGGGGTTTACACAGGGGCAACCAACGAGGACGCCCAAGACAAGGCCCAGGAATGCGTACCAGGCAGTGGTACATGAACCAGTGAGTCAAGATTTAATCCCTGTATTCAATCTATCTACTGAGACTCTGAATGCGGTGGAATTGAGTCTTTTATCAAGAGGTCTGTCTTTTGTGCCTTCAACAATAGCAGACCTCTTTGATACTGAGGTGGAACTACACAGATTTTTTCGGAATATAAGACTCAAACATTATTTCGAAATTTATATACCCAGCCAGAAGAAGGATAACCAATCAGCTAATGTTACAGGAGTAGTTCAAAATGTAACAGGTCTAAAAACCAAATCGGTGTTTAATCCACCTTTATATGCATGTCCATCTGAGATTATAACTTTTGAAAATCGGGTAACCAAAGAGGTCCTGAAAGCAAACCAGAGAAAGAATCACACTCCGGATAATCTGAATAAAAATGAGAGAGAAGCCCTAAAACTTTTGTGTGATCGGAAAGATATCACGATCAAACCCGCCGATAAGGGGGGAGGGATAGTTATCCTCTCCACAGAGAATTATGATAACGAATGTATGCGGCTGTTGGGCGATGAAAATGCCTATCTTAAATTATCTCAAGATCCTACATTGAGATTAGAAGACGAGATTAATAGCTTGACTAATCATGCAGAAAGAGAACAGTGGATCAGTAGTGAGGAAGGTGGCTTCCTTAGAAAAAGTCATCCCAAAAAAGCGGCTTTTTACATCTTGCCTAAAATCCATAAAAGAATGACTAACCCACCAGGGAGACCTATAGTGGCGGCGATTGATTCACTTTTAGAACCCCTTTTGGTTTATGTAGAATTTTTTCTTAAACCTTTTGTAGGCCAGATGCCATCATATGTGAAGGATTCAGGTGATATGATAAGGATAACTCAGAACTTAACTGTAGATGACAATGATATTCTAGTCCCTATGGACGTAGAGTCCCTGTATACTTCTATTCCACAGATAGAGTGTCTGGAAGTTCTAGGCACATTCTTGAATAAGAGACTAGAACCACATGTTCCACCTACTAAGTTTATACAAGAATGCGCACGAATAGCTATGACTGAGAACTTTTTTCTATTTAAACAAACCCTCTTCAAACAACGAAAAGGAGTTAGTATGGGGGCAACATTTGCCCCAGATGTGGCGAATCTGTTCATGGCTGATTATGAAGAGAAATATATCTCAGGTGAATCTAGCCAGCTAAAGCAACAAAGGGATCTGTGTAATGGTCTACGGGCTTGGTATAGATATATTGACGATGTGTTTTTAATATGGAGGGGTACAAGTGAAACACTGAACCAATTCCATATATGGCTTAACACATGTGACAATAATATCAAGTTCACTATGGAATGGCACAGAGATCAAGTAAGTTTTTTAGATCTACTTATCAAGAAGTCCAATACTAAGCTGGTTACCACTCTGTATCGGAAGCCAACTGACAAGAACACCCTCCTTCACTTTTCGAGTTTTCACCACGTGGGCCTATGCCAAAATTTACCCTATGGACAGTTTTTAAGGATAAGGAGGAACTGTACAGAGAAGAATGAATATAGAAGACATGCAGAAGTTTTGAAAGCACGGTTATTGGAGAGAGGTTATCTGCATAAACTGGTTAAGAATAACCTAAAAAGGGCGCTGAATAGGAACAGAGATGAATGCCTGCTATTGAAAGAAAAGAAGCAACAGGATAGATTAGTGTGTGTCACAACTTTCAATCTGGTCAGCAATGAAATAAAAAAGATTGTGAACCGCAATTGGGACCTAATCAAACAACCAGGATCTCTCTCAAAAAAAACTATTTTTTCTTTTAAGAAGAATCAGAATCTTAGGCAACGTCTAGTACACACTTACAGAGATTCGAATTCTGAGCAAACTATATTGAACCAATGGGGGTTACCCCCCATTATTGGCCACTATAAATGTGGCAATTGTGTGTCCTGTCCATTGACAGAGACTAGACATGAATTTAATCATGGGTCGGTTAAATGGAAATTTAAGACGCATACCAATTGCCGTACCAAGAATGCCATTTATATTATTAGTTGCCCTTGCAATTTGATGTACGTAGGAAAAACAACTAGAGAGGTGCGCCAACGTATAGGCGAACACTGGAGCTGTATACGGAATAAAGTGGCTGATAAGCCACTTGTGGACCATTTCAGTCTGAAACAACACAAAGATACTGACCTAAGATGGTTTGTTCTAAAGACTATAAAAATACCTAAAAGAGGAGGGGATATATCCACTATGCTCCATAAATTGGAGCAACGATGGATATATCTCTTAGATACAGTAAAGAATGGCCTCAATATTTCAGTTGAATGGGGAGCTCTCATTACACACTAAAGGGAAGAGTGCACATGATCTAACATGGAAAAGGTAAGTAGTCCCTCGTTTATGTCTAGGAACGGAGTAAGTAGTCCGTCCTTTGTGTTTACCTATTATGTAGGTACTTCAGTCCCCTTTCTATCGCGATCACGACTGTGATGCGAGCATTAATAGAGAAACGCCGCAGAATAACAAACAGTGCCGGAAGAGGGAGAACGAAACAGAGCACTGCGGGCTTCCAGAATGAATAAATCGAATTACCAGGTAAGCGCACGAGCGGGGATAGCCGTTCCCAGGCAAAGGAATCAACCGCACGTTGAATCAACGCGACGAGTGGTTGGGTTAGGTATAGGGGAAATTAAGGCATGGGGAAGTAGACTAAGGGGGCGCCGTAAAGAATGTAAATATATGAATAAGATACAGACTGCAAAGGGGCTTTTTCTAAATACAAACTCCTAGGAAGGGGGATATAGCGAAGTAACCTCTATGAATAGCTTGATGCGGGATGATTTAAATCAACAGGATTACCTTTATGTCGGCATTTTTATCTATTCATCCACAGAATTGCTTAAAGTATCGACTTCATGGTCGCTACCAAAGGCGGCCTTCTAAGAAAAATCTTCAGATTTAGAATTGAACTCAAGCCAGTTGTAAGTCCCATTCTAATCGCCCTATCAGAGATACACTTAAATACCCACTCCCTTGTAACACTCTCCCCCTTTTCCCTCATAGGCAACGAGTTGCGAAGAAACCCTATTGAAGAAATAAAAGGGCCAAAGATCGTATAAATAGAGAGAATCATTTGGATTCTATTCTAAGTAAGTATCACGTTCTAAAAAATAAAAAAAGAACGGTCTGTTTGTTTGCATCTAGGTTGGTGGGCAGATTGAAGTGGCCACTAATTGACAATGTAAATAGGATTTATCAAGTTAGCAATACGAGTGGGTGCAAAGGTAATCACTCATGGAGATTGTACTATGATTACTTTTCAGAATCATATCTTCACATCAAATGTGTTCTAAATAAGAGGGAATAGCCTACAGGGAATGAATATGAAATCTGTTTTAAATGTTTTGTTAGTCTTTTAGTGTTCTAAAGTTTTTTATTATCTTTTAGGTGGTGATACTCACCCTACTTGTTATCTGTGGGAATAAACAAACTCCAATTAATCTTGTCCTGAAGAAGGTTGTATGAATTAAGGGTCGACGAATATTGACGTCCCGAGAATAGACAACTGAAACACGTGTAGACGAATGTCGGTGTGATAAGCACGCACAGACGGAACCATCAGAACAGTTGATGGAGGACTTTTGTGGACCTGTCTCAATAGAGCAAGAGGCCTTTTATATATGAGGCCAAAGTATACACATGTCACTAGTGTGTTATAAAAAGTAAAAACAGTATGAATGGTAGGAGTGAATTAGTCTGAGTTGAATTTACATTTAATTGTTTATTGAAATGTTTTAGCATTGCATATGAATTTATTATGAGAATAAAACGTTTTTAGAAACGAAATTTGAACATTTATTGGTATTCATGAAAAAATAAATGTACTAAGTGGCTATTCCCTGTCCGTCAGGTCCAACCCCTTTCGTTTTAGGAAAGAGAAAGGAGACAGAAAATGCAATTGTGTCTATATTGTGGAACTTCTGGGCATTTTCTACGGGATTGCCCTGTAAAACCACCCAAGAAGGTGGTAGGAGCTGCTGATAAAGGCCATATGGAGTCAGACTCGGGAAACAACCACGCCCGACAAGCGTAGAGGTCCGCTTGCTGAGCTTGAAGAAGGATACTCAGACCTAGCATTTCATCATACCAATGGTCCTCGTAGATCCAGGCAGCCATCGCGTATGCACGTAGTAAGGGCATACATTAATACAGGGCCATAGGAAACTATGTGAACTACGAATTGGCTTCCAGGATGAATCTACCTCTCTGCCGGAAAACGACCTCAGATGTCATCACCGCAGTTGATGGAACTGAAATTGCCTCTGGGCCTGTAACTCATTCCACCGCAGAGACGACATTATTGGGTCTGGATGGGCATCGAGAGGCTATTGTGTTTGATCTAATCAAGGACCCACAGTTCCAAATAATACTGGGGATACCTTGGTTGGAAACACATAATCCTTGTATTGATTGGCGAGAGAAGAGAATAACCTTCCCGGATTGTGCGCAAACCTGTTACCCAAAGAAAAATCTGAGCGCAGGCCTAGCCACAGAAACCACAGCAGTCATGCAACTACCTCCTGAATACCAAGAATTCCAGGATGTCTTCCAAAAAGAACAGGCAAACACCTTAAATCCTCACAGATCGTATGATTGCCAAATCGATCTCATACCCGGTGCACAACCCCCTTGTAGCAGGATCTATGCCCTTACGGAACCTGAGAAACTCCACCTACGACAATACTTAGACCAGTACCTTGCCAATGGCTTTATTCGCCCATCTAAGTCCCCTGCATCTTCAGCTTTGTTCTTCGTGCCCAGAAAGGAAGGTGACCTCAGAACAGGCATAGACTACCGTGCATTGAACCAGATAACGGTTAAGAACTGATACCCATTGCCTCGGATCCCTGAACTACTAGACCAAGTGAAGGACGCTTGCATATACACTAAATTAGATCTCCGGGGGGCATACCATCTGGTACGTGTAAAAGAGGGCGACGAATGGAAGACTGCTCTCTGCACTAAGTATGGTTTATTCGAATACCAGGTGATGTCTTTCGGGTTGTGCAATGCACCTGCAGCCTTCCAATACTTCATGAACGATGTCCTTCGTGAACTCATTGACGTTTGTGTTGTCGTATATATCGATGATATTCTAGTATACTCCTCTTCAGAATCTGACCATGTGAAGCATGTCCGAGCAGTCCTTGAGAAATTGCGCCACCACAAACTATATGCAAAACTGAAAAAATGCGTTTTTCATGCCACAGAAGTTGAATTCCTTGGGTTTATCCTGACCCCAAAGGGAGTCCGAATGGACTCACGTAAGTTGGACGCAATCCTATAGTGTCCATCACCAAGTTCAGTTAAAGGAGTACAAAGTATGCTTGGCTTTGCCAATTTCTACCGCAGATTCATCCCGGATTTTTCACATGTTCTACATCCCATCACAGCACTCTTGTGAAAAAATAAACGCTTTATGTGGACTGAAGAAGCTGAAAATGCCTTCCAAGAGCTGAAAGCGAAATTCACATTTGCACCTGTATTAAAGCACCCGCGCCCTGAACTTCCATACATAGTGGAAACTGATGCATCCAATCTAGCCATGGGAGCTGTCCTGTCTCAAAAAGACCCTGAAACTGGCAAGCTTCACCCAGTAGCGTTTTGGTCCAGAAAGTTCTCTGCACCTGAGTTAAACTATGCGGTTACCGATAAGGAGTTATTAGCCATTAAATCCGCCTTCAAGGTTTGGCGGCACTATCTTCTCGGTGCCAGGCATACCATTACTGTGATCACCGATCACCGGAACTTACAGTATTTAAAGACAGCCAAGGCCCAATCGTCACGTCAACTCCGATGGCATTGTTCTTTGCTGAGTTCGATTTCGTGATAACCTATCGACCAGGTTGTAAGAATGGTAAAGCAGACGCCTTATCCCAAATAGGGATGGGAGAGGCAGAAGTGAACCCTGAACCAGTACCTATAATTCCCGAACAAAGGATTCTTGGCATGACTACTCTACAGACTCTAGAGGACATTCAGGTAAAGATCCAGCAACTCTTTGATTCTACAGCCTTGCAGGACTGGGTAAAGAAAGGCCTGGGCTACTCTGTCACCAATGATCTGTCTTATTACCAAGGACAGCTATTTCTGCCACACAAGGAACTACAAGAGCTAGTCATTTCCCGTTATCATGATACCCTAATGGAGGGGCACCCATGTATTGCAAAAACAGAAGCTAACATTAAAAGACAATTCTGGTGGCCCACCTGGCGAAAGGATATTAAATCATTTGTGATGTCTTGTGGCATTTGCGCCCAAAACAAAAGTCAAAAGAAAAAAACTGCTGGACTCTTACAACCTTTAGACATTCCACCTACACCATGGCACACCTTATCTTTAGACTTTATTACTGATCTACCCCCATGCAATGGATTTAACACCATTCTAGTTATTGTGGATCTATTTTCCAAGATGGCCCACTTTATTCCTTTAAAGGGATTACCTTCTGCTTCAATCCTGGCCAAGGAGATGCTCGAAAACATTGTTTGCATACACGGATTTCCGTCCGAATTGGTCTCTGACCGGGGCAGTCAATTCATTTCACATTTTTGGAAAAAATGCTGTCAATTGGCGTAAATCGATGTGAGGTTATCGACCAGTCACCAACCCCAGACCGATGGTCAAACGGAGAGGACCAACCAGACTCTCGAACAATACCTGCGTTGTATGTTACATCAGACGGAGAGTAATTGGAAAGACATTCTTTGGATCACCGAATATGCATACAATAATTCAATACACTCGGGAACTGGACAAAGCCCCTTTTATACCTTATATGGGCACCATCCCCGAACTTCAGACCTTGACTCACCCCAACACTTAGAAATGCCCGTAGTGGACCAACTGCACGCTACGATTACAGAAGCCTTTAAGGAAGCAACTACACATTTAAAACAGGCGAAAGAAAAATACAAGAAAGATGCTGATCGGCATAGAAGTGATTCTCCACAATACCAAATAGGGGACCAAGTATGGTTAGCCACAAAACATATACCTCTAAAGGGGACACAGACCTTTAAACCCAGATATTTGGGACCTTACTCTATTAAGGCCTTTATCAACCCGGTGGCTGTCAAGTTGGTTTTTACCTGCTAATATGCGAATTCATCCAGTCTTTCATGTGTCACTTTTGAAACCAGTACAACCAGGGACAAGACTAACCAAGCCACCAGACCCCATCCTTGTAGACGGAGAACCTGAATTTGAAGTTAAGAACATCCTGGACTCCAAGCTGATGAAATCAAAACTTTTTTATTTAATCGACTGGAAAGGTTACGGACCACAGGAAAGGTCATGGGAACCTAGTGACCATATTCATGCACCCCGATTGGTGAAAAAATTCCACCGAAATTTCCCAGACAAACCGAAACCACAGGGAAGAACGACTTTAGGAGGGGCCTTGGAGGGAGTGCTGTCATGATGCCTACCCCCGGGGACCCAGACCAAGTCCAGCAACCCCGGAAGCAGGCATCAAGTTACCCCAAGCAAGCCCAACAACCCCTGCTAGGGGCTATTTGGGTGCAGTCCTGGCGCCTATGGCACCAGGCTCATATGGAGAGTCAGTCCTGGTGCCATAGGCACCAGGCTCATAGATTAAAACTTACCTGATGCAGACCATGCTGCAAACTTACCTGATGCAGACCATGCTGCAAGAGCTCCAAGCCAAAAGAGGCTTGGAAGGGACTATTTTACCTAGGGACTATTTTTTACTCGGGTGGGGCTGGGGAGGAATACTTACCTGGGATTACTTTGGAGGCTATTTAAACTACGCCCGAAGAGCAGCACGCGCTTCGCGTTATTCTGCATCCAGCAGCGTAACGCTCACCGTGCCTGCAAGTCTGCATCCAGTCGTCTGCCACACCCGCCTCGAGTTTGGAGCTCCTAGAAAAAGGGAGAAAGAAGGAGAAAAGGTTAGAACAAGAGCAATACCTTTGATCCTTACCTGAATTCCCGATCCATCGCGCCTTTGAGCTGGAAGAAAGAAGTTATTTTATGCCGGCCTTCGCAGCATCTTCACATTTCACCGCATCCTCCTGCATGTTCCTGCCGCACTCCGGCACCCAAGGAGAAGACAAGAACAGCAAGGTGAGGCAAGGGAATACACAGAGGAATACCCCCCATAGACTTACCTGATTTTACCACCGGGGTACTATACTTCATCATGGGTCAGCGCAGCTTCCACTGCATCCTAGCCGAACCCCGGCCCCTAAGGGGAAACAAAACGACAGCAAGGTGAAACAAGGGACTAACAAGGGGAACCCTCCTCACCACAAAGACTTACCTGATTTTACCACCGGAGGCATTATTCCCTGAGACTTCATACGTTCTCTCAGAGCCTGAATAAGGGAGAAAGCAACAGGTTACATATGGACATTATTTTATCGAACTGTGTTGGATAATACAAATCCTTACCAGAACATTACCGGTTGCCACAAGGAACTCTTCAGTAAGGTCAAGCTGCAACCTGCAAGGAATCGGACAAGAGTGAAAGTCAGGCATTTGAACTCTTACGAACTACATACTTACGGCGTCTTGCCGGGAATATCAGAGTCAATATTGTCCTGGAACTCACCAATTCCTTTGAGCCAGTGAAGCAACTGGTTATCTACGCGCCCCTGCACTCAATGCAGGATGGAGAGCTCATCTTTTCAAATCATCAGGTGAGACTATATGAGGGGACATCCAAGGTGATCAGTGGGGAGAACAAAGGGGTGGGGGGATTTACGCTTAACTCCACGGGTGGTTAATTCCCTTTCTCCACTTGCAGAAGAATATTCCTACGGGCCAAGCATACAAAGCTAGGTGGGCCAGTCCAGTCCGTCATCTCGGCCCTACGCATCACATTGGTGGAGATTGCAGCAGTCCAGTCCAGATCGACGCCTCTGTGGGAGCCAGGTGAGCGTAACAGGTGGTAACATTGGTGGGAAACAAGCAGGACTCTGAAGCCATTCTGTCCACCCATTACTGTGCTCACATGCTTGTAAATTTCCCAAGTTGAGATGGCTCACACTGGCCTCCTTTGTGTGGTGCCAGGTGCAGCCACCCAATATGTCACATTTCTGGACTTCTTGTGCACAGCAGATTTCCCTCGAGCCAACCTCTGGTTTTTAATTCCACTTCAAGTACACTCCCATTCGTTGCTCGCCGTATCCCATTAAAGACAACCAAAGCTGAGGAAGGTTTGACCAAATTTAATATGTCCTCTAACACTTACCCCTGTCCAGAAATCAGAGCACATGTATTGCTTTTTACACCATCCAAGACCTTTCTTTCAGTAAGGCTGCAGTTGCTTCCGTGGTGTTCAGTGAACAAAGGAATTTCCAGGAATTTCCCTTGATTCTATTTGTTTTTCCATCTCTTCTTCGTCACTTTCCTTGTATTTTTAAATGCAGACCATCCCTTAGTACCAGAGGCCGATGCCATCGAAACAGTGTGCATATTCTTTCCATTATCCTTAGTCGCTATGTCATTTGCTAGATCACCACCAATAATATTTGTAGAGGGAGTCACAACAATCACAGGGATTTCATTTCCCTTCTCAACTGCCATCCGATACTTTTGGCAAGTGTTCAACTGTATTAAAAGTCTAAGTGGTGGTGGAATAACCAAGTTTTCTGGCTCACTCAGAGACTCCGACTTCAAATTTATCTCAGAGAATATTTTTGTGTGGGCTCTGACCTTGTCTCTAATATTGTCATATAGTTCCACGAATGAACTAAGCACAAAATTCAATGCTGGTATTGAAAGGGCTGTCAATTTAATCTTCTCATCAGCCTCTCTCAGCGTATGGTGCATTACAACACTCGTTCATTTCCTATTGTATAATTGCAAGGAAAAATGGTCATCAGAGAGCAACTCAGCCTTGAGGGAGAGTCCAAACGACAACCCCCCTAATAGGAGATAAGGAATTTTCCATTAACATTTTTCCATGTCGTTGCCTCTTTTCTATCTCCCAGTCTTACACCCCAACTTGATTTTCCATTTCTCCTACTGCGTCCAGTAGGCTTAGATCATTAACATTGGAGTGGGAAAGGCACTACACAAACCTGTTAAAAAAAGGAAAACCACTGGTCCAACAAAGGTGGGACCAAGACAGCCATGGGAAATGAAAATAGAGAGAGACGACATCCGAGCAACTATTCAAAAAAGTAATGCCTCCCGTGCTGCAGGGCCGGATGGCCTTTCTAATGCTGATCTGAAAGAAAATATCGAAGAATGGTCAGATTTCTGTTGCATCCTGTTTAGCTCGATAATAAGAGAAGGAAGAATTCCTGCGACATGGAAATCTGGGATCATTGTACCAATCTTTAAGAAAGGCATTCGATCTGATCCTGCGAACTATCGTCCAATAGCACTACTCGATGTAGTAGGGAAAGTGTTTGCATCATTGCTACTGGCCCAACTGATTGCGTGGATTCGCCAACAAAAAATCTATGACGAACGCCAGTCGGGTTTCGTCAAAGGAGTAGGGTGTAGTGTAAACTTGCTCATACTGAATCTGCTAAAAATTGACATCATTAGAGCAGGCAAAAAAATATACTTGGCATTTATCGATATGGTGAACGCTTTCCACGGAGTGGATAGAGAAACCTTGTGGAAAAAACTCAAGGAAAGAGGGTGCAATGTGAGTCTCATCCAAGCCATTAAAGATCTATACTCTGAAACCTACATACAAGTGCAGATAGATTGTGAAGGAAACCTAACAAATCCTATACCGACGGAGAGAGGAGTGAAACAAGGATGCCCATTAGGAGCTACTCTATTTAACTTTTACATATCAGAAGTAGGAACGGCATTGGCATCCGTGGTGTCATTTCCACCATCTATAAATGGAGTTCAGATAAATCACATCTTGTATGCAGATGACATGGTAATATTAGACCGTACGCCCATTGGTCTCCAAAGGAAATTGACAGCTTTAAGAACCTTCATTGAAGATCTGGGTCTAGAGATCAATGTGGCGAAATCGGAAATTTTAGTACTGGAAAACCAAAGAGGAAAGAAGTCCAATAATCTAAAATCAACTTGGTCCATAGGGTCAAAAAAGATAAACAAGGTGCCACATACAAGATATTTAGGAACAACCATCAACTCTAGTATAAATGACGATCCAATGACAAAAAAACTCCTAAATAGTTGCAAATTATTAACAGCGCAAGGCACAATTATACAGAAAAGATACAGGAAATTTTCTTGCAAACCTGTAAGAAGATTTTACCAAAGCAAAGTAACTCCAATTCTCACATATGGTGCAGAGAATATGTTTGGGTGTGACCACAAAATATGGGCACGATGTGAAGGTCTATTCAGGAAGAGGATTTTGCAGATCCCACAAAGTATACCAACAGCATGTGTTTTGTATGAAGTGGGGATCTCCACTCTCAACGCAAGAATCACCTGGAATAAATTAGCTTTGTTCAGGAAGACGTTTGAAGAAGCAAACTTGCCCTCTGTGAAAATCTTGGCAGAAAAAATGGTCAAAAGGCAATCAGCGCTGAGTGACTGGAAGAGGCAGTGCAAAGAGATCCTAATACAATTGGGTTCAGATTAACAAACTCTATGGCACAATCCAGACTTGGTGAAAAGAAAACTATTAGATTTGGATTGGATAGAAATCAATGAGAAAAGATCAACTCAAAAATGCATGTAAAACACTCCGCCAGAAGCCAAAAGACGTAACACACTTCCGAATTATCTAATCCTATCACCTTGTAAACGGTTAAGAAGACTGTACTTAAAATTTTGCCTGAACATGTACGAAACAAAAGAAATCTTAAAACATCGAAGGATGATCTCAGCAAAAAATTCCAAATGCAGGATGTGTGCGAAAGAAGAAGAAAATTTAAAACATCTGGTCTAGTTTTGCGCCGAACTAAAAGATCAACGTGAAAACTGTTTAGGGAAGGAGAAGATTCTATTCCAGACGTATAATCCTGAGGAATGGTGGAAACATCTCCATATTGGGGAAAACAAATCCCTGTTGATTGCAGTGATGAGATTTCTTGAACAAATACAAATTCGACTAGATGGGACATCAGCATACTCTGAGGATGAGGTTTGCCTGTCAGATGGAACTGAGGGCTGAGGATGCCAAAAAAGTCACCAAATACATCCATCAAGCATATATATAGAACAGAAATGTGTGATGTTTAAATAGTGTCTCAAACAAAAACGAACTAGACGAAACTTATTAATTGTTTTAAAATGTAGAAGGAAAGTGATGAGTTTTTGTGAAAGTTTTTTTCTTGTTTTAGATTTTCAAAATGTT